>NC_135976.1:18612788-18959965 GCF_053455715.1 Rhinoraja longicauda | reverse complement strand
TCTCTCTCTCTCTCTCTCAATGATGGTGTTGAGCCTGCTCTCAAAACTCCACTCATACTCAATGTTATAGAGTGTGAACAGGCCCTTCAGCCCCACGTACCCACACCAACCAACATACTCCATCTGCACCAGTCCCACCTGCCCGCGTTTGGTCCGTATCCCTCTAAACCCGTCCTATCCATGAGCCTGCCTAAATGTTTGTGAACCGTTGCGAGAGTACCCACCTCAACTACCTCGTCCGGCAGCTCATTCTGTGCAGGAAGGGACTGCAGATGCTGGCAGATGCTGGTTTATATCCATGATGGACAGAAAATGCCTGAGTAACACAGCGGATCTGGCAGCGTAACACAGCGGTGTGAATGTTGATTTCTTTTCTTTCAAGTAACTGCTGCATTCCCTCCCCTCCCTCTCCCCCTCCCCCTCCCCCTCTCCCACCCTGCTCATCCCACCAGTCCCACTGTATCCCTCATGTCATCACATCTTCCACAGCCAACATTGGGCAACTATGGGCTGCACCCTTCCTGAGGCCATCTGTTGCCCGCCCGGATTTGTTCTGGCCTTTTCTCGCCTCTTGTTTATGTACGCCCTCCCCCCCCCCCACCCCCCCCCCCCCCCCCACACACACACATCTCTACTTTCAGTCTGAAGAAGGGTTCCGACCCAAAATGTCACCTATTCTTTTTCTCCAGAGAAGCTGCCTGACCCGCTGAGTTACTCCAGCATTTTGTGTCTATCCACTCGTACTCAAGTTCCAAGTTCGATGTTTCCCACCCACCTTCCAGGGACGCTTGCTCTTGCAATTATACAGAGATATTAGGCATGGTTTGAACATTCGGCCAGCTCTCTGTCATATGCTACAGTGTCTGGAAATTAATATTGTTCCTTGCCTTTGTGCATAAGGCAGGTATCTCAGTGAATGGCCTGAGGGGTTAGTTGTCATCCGCCATAGAATATTGAACCTAGAACTGTACAGCACAAGAACAGGCCCTTCGGCCCACAATGTCCGTGCCAAGCATGATGCCAAGACCAACTTTGGGCATTTAATCCATTCAATGTGATCTTGGCTGATCATTCTCAATCAGTACCCCGTTCCTGCCTTCTCCCCATACCCCCTGACTCCGCTATCCTTAAGAGCTCTATCTAGCTCTCTCTTGAATGTATTCAGAGAATTGGCCTCCACTGCCTTCTGAGGCAGTGAATTCCACGGATTCACAACTCTCTCTGAAAAAGTTTTTTCTCATCTCAGTTCTAAATGGCCTACCCCTTATTCTTAATCTGTGGCCCCTGGTTCTGGACTCCCCCAACATTGGGAACATGTTTCCTGCCTCTAATGCGTCCAACCCCTTAATAATCTTATACGTTTCGATAAGATCCCCTCTCATCCTTCTAAATTCCAGTGTATACAAGCCTAGTCGCTCCAGCCTTTCAACATATGACAGTCCTGCCATTCCGGGAATTAACCTCGTAAACCTACGCTGGACGCCCTCAATAGCAAGAATATCCTTCCTCAAATTTGGAGACCAAAACTGCACACAGTACTCCAGGTGCGGTCTCACTAGGGCCCTGTACAACTGCAGAAGGACCTCTTTGCTCCTATCCAGAGATGCTGCCTGCCCCACTGAGTAATTCCAGTATTTTGTGCCTATCTCCACTGTGCTGTAACTGAGCTGATGTCTCTTCCCTGCAGGTCATCGCTGTGACGTGAACTCCCGGTCGGGCCGGTGTTCTCCGGGGATTTGCCGGAATGGCGGGGCGTGTGTGAACCTGCTGGTGGGGGGCTTCAAGTGCGAGTGTCTGCCGGGGGAGTATGAGCGTCCGTACTGCGACGTCACCACCCGCAGCTTCCCCCGGCAGTCCTTCATCACCTTCAAAGGCCTGCGGCAGCGGTTCCACTTCAGCCTCTCCCTCACGTGAGTCCTCACTCCCTCACTGTAGATTAGTTTGGAGAAACAGCGCGGAAACAGGTCCTTCGGCCCACCGACCCCGCGCCGACCAGTTACACTATCCTACACACACTGGGGACAATTCACAATCTTACCGAAGCCAATTAACCTACAGACATGTATGTCTTTGGAGAGAGGGAGGTAACTGGAGCATCCGGAGAAAACCCACGCGGTCACGGGGAGAACGTACAATCTCTGTTTAGTCAGCAACCATAGTCAGGGACGAATCCGGGCCTCTGGCGCTGTGAGGCAACAGCTTTACCGCTGTGCCACCGTGCCATCCTCAACACAATAGCACCGGGAGCAGAACCTCTCTCCCAGGGCAGTAGGCAGCATGGGCTCGATCCTGAAACCGGAGCACCCGGAGGAAACCCACGCAGTCACAGGGAGAACGTGCAAACTCCACACACTCAGCACCCGTGATCAGGATTGAACCTGGGTCTCTGATGCAGTGAGGCAGCAGCTGGCCACTGTGCCGCCCTGCTGGCATTTATTCTCGAACACTAACACTATGAAGGTGGCACAGTGGCTTAGCAGCAGAGTTGCCGCCTTACGGTGCCAGAAATCTGGGTTCAATCCTGACTACGGATGCTGCCTGTGTGGAGTTTCCACATTCTCCCTTTGACCACATGGGTTTTCCCCGGGTGCTCCAGTTGCCTCCCACACTCCAAAGATGTTTGGGTTTGTAGGTTAATTGGCTTCTGTAGATTGTCCATTGAGCAGTTGTAAATTGAGCAGGTGGGGGCGGGGGGGGGGGGGGGGGGGTTGGGGGCTGAGGGAAAGGGGGATTGGATAATGGGGGAAAATGGTTATGCACTGGGTACAGGGAAGAGAGGAGAGGAAAGGGCAGAAACAGGCCCTTCAGCCCACTATGTCAACGCTGACCATCGATCACCCGTTTACACACATTCTATGCTATCCCACTTTCCCTTCCATTCCCAACACACCCGGGGCCATTTACAGAGACCAATTAACCTACAAAGCTGCATGTCTTTGGGATATGGAAGGAAACCGGAGCACCCGGAGGAAACCCATGCAGTCACAGGGAGAACGTGCAAACTCCAATCAGACGGCCGCCAAGGTTGGGATTGAACCTGTGTCTCTGGAGCTGAGGCCGCAGCTTTATCAGCTGCACTACTCAGCCGCCCCTGCCAACATTTATTCTTGAATTATAACACTGAGGGCGGCAATGTGGCGCAGCTGGGAGAGCTGCTGCCTCACAACGCCAGAGACCCGAGTTTGATCCTGATCTCGGACACTGTCTGTGTGGAGTTCGCATGCTCTTTCTGTGACCATGCGGTTTTCCTCCGGGTTCTTTGGTTTTCTCCCACATCCCAGGGCGTGCGGGTTTGTAGGTTAATTGGCCGCTGTAAGTTGCCCGCGGTGTGTAGGGAGTGGATGAGAAATTGGGATAACATAGAGCTAGTGTGAACTCGTGATCGGTGGTCGGTGTGGACTTGGTGGGCCGAAGGGCCGGTTTCTATGCTGCATCTCTAAACTAAACGGACTGCTCCCAAAGTCTCTGACAGTCCTGCAGCTGCACAAAGGGCAGGAGTCATCATTGTGAAGCATATTAGTGAAGCACGTGTTTTTTTTATATACAATGATTGGGTAGTTTCATGATGACCAACCCTCAGGCTAGCCATTTGAAAATTAAATCGCACATCTATTTAATAGCATGGGTTTAAATTCTCCAGCGGGCCTGGTGGGATTCTGATCAATGGTCCATAGACCTGGCGGTTTGTCCCACAAATTAACCGTGAAGCTCAGACCCTCGGGAGCAGCGGTGATGCTGATGGATGAAAGACTGACCTGTTCATGCAGCTATTGCTTACGTTCTTAATGTGTTGCTTCAACCTGCTGGGACTTGTAACGCGTGCGCCTAAATTGCCACTTCCAGCCACCATTTAAATGCTCATGTTACCATCAGCAGCTGCAGGGGTTTAGTGCTCGAACGGGCATAATCTGCTCCTGTTTTGAGGTCCTGGTGTCGTCGGCAGTGTTGGTGCTTTGTGCCGTACCTCACTTGCCTCTGGTGCTGACGGTACAGAACTGTATTAAAGTGTAGCCTCTACCCGCCCACCCACCCTGCAGCCCTGTCCATGGGGAACTGTAACCTCAAATGTGCTGTGACCATGTTGTGCAGGACCCCACTGTTTAGAAGGGTCGCGCCCCGAAACATCACCTGTCCATGTTCTCCAGGGATGCTGCCTGACCCGCTGAGTTACTCCAGCACTTTGTGCCTTATTTTGTAAACCCGCACCTGCAGTTCCTTGTTTCTGCGCACCCACTGTTTCTATTGTCACGCGTACCGAGGTAGACAATAGACAATAGACAATAGGTACAGGAGTAGGCCATTCAGCCCTTCGAGCCAGCACCGCCATTCAATGCGATCATGGCTGATCACTCTCAATCAGTACCCCGTTCCTGCCTTCTCCCCATACCCCCTCACTCCGCTATCCTTAAGAGCTCTATCCAGCTCTCTCTTGAAAGCATCCAACGAACTGGCCTCCACTGCCTTCTGAGGCAGAGAATTCCACACCTTCACCACTCTCTGACCTACAGGTACGGTGAAAAGCTTTGTTTTGCATGCTATCCAAACAGATCAGTTAATACTAGACATAAATACAATCAGACCAAACTCAAGTGCAACAGGTAGAACAAGGGGTAAGATACAGAGTGCAGAATATAGTTCTCAGCACTGTAGCGCATCAGTTCTAGAGACAAAGTTCAATGTCCGCAATGGGGCAGAGGTGAATTGGACAGCACCGTAGCTTACGGAAGGACTATTCTGAACCCCAATAACTGAGGGGAAGAAGCTGTCCCTGAGTCTGGTGCTGCGAGCTTTCAAGCTTCTGCACCTTCTGCCGGACGGGAGCGGGGAGACGAAGTAATAACCAGGGCAAGTCTTCTAAAGAGTTAGCAAATAAGCCATTATTTTCGTGTCAAGCATTGAATCAGCTTCTGTACCTTCTGCAAGACGGGGGCGGGGAGATGCCTTTTCTCTGCTCATCCATGGGGGCAACATCTTTAATTTGTGTTTTTGTCGGCCGCATGTAGTTAGAGCTCAGATTTATCATTCACAGTGTGTTTGCTTTACTATGTTGTCGGCTGTTTTCAGAACTTTCCTGGAAGGTGCTCCATTACTGAAATAGCATGTTGGGTTTTGTGTGAATGATTGCCTGACCTAGTCATCGTTCAATGGGCAATGATGTTATCTGCAGTCATACAAAGGGTAGGGCTACTGCCTCACAGCGCTAGAAACCCGGGTTCGATCCTAACTGCAGGTGCTTGTCTGTACAGAGTTTGTACGTTCTCCCCGTGACCGGCGTTGGTTTTCTCCAAGATCTTCAGTTTCAAAGATGTACAGCTTTGTAGGTTAATTAGCTTGGAGTAAACGTAAAATTGCCCTTAGTGTGTGTAGGATAGTGTTAATGTGTGGGGATCGCTGTACGGTACGGAATTGATGGGCCGAAGGGCCTGTGACCACGCTGTGTATCTGATTTGAACTAAGCTTTCATTGGAGAGGTTTAATCTGCTTGTTCAGTGCAGTACATTTAAAAATATATACCATGTATTGAGTCTGCTCAAGAATTAGCTGGAGGCTCTGGTTTTCTTTCTTCCTACACCTTTACATTTAATAATTTCATGTGGGGGTTCAAAGGAATGTAGGAGTTTTGTTACAGCTGAGGATATCTGGGGCTTCATCTGGTTATTTGTGATTAAAGCAACAGCTGCTAACAGCAAAGTTCTTGCTTAAATATTGTGGATTTACGCAAGCAGAATATGAGGTTTGCACGTGCTCTCACTCTAATAATGGAGGGGCCCGGCTAAATAGGTCCGTAGGGGAATGGGAAGGGGAGTTAAAATGGAACCGTACAATCAAACAGCACGACCAAGGTGTCCCATCTAAGCATTTGCCTCGTATATCCCTCTAAAACGTTCCTATCCATGTACCTATCCCAGTGCCTTTAAAATGTTGCTTTCGTGGTACCTGTGTCAAGTATCCATGGCAGCCCTTTCCATTAAATCTTCCCCCCCCTCCCCCCGCACCTTAAAATAGTCAGCAATCGTGAGCTCCAGCACGCCTGATTTTCATATCCCCCAATTTTGGATGTGAAAGGTCTATTTTGAGCTACCAGTTTGACTCCACAATCAATTCCTCACCTAGAATGGGATGGGAGGTGAGGGCAGAGAGCATGGGATGTCACGGCATCATATTATAAAAGCCATGAAGTTTGCCTTGTCCAAAGTAAACACTTGGGGATCTCGCCAGAACAAAGCCAGGAAACGCTCAGCCCAGATCAGCTGCAAAGCTTCGGAAAATGTTGCAATGTAGCGACCATAGAGAATGGTCCAGGTCGTCGAACCCTCGGATTGGCCAGTGAGGTCACGTGTGAACGCGACCATGGGGATTGGTCCAGGGAGCGACATCGCTGATTGGCCAGCGATGTCATGTGCGCGTTTGGCGCCCGAAATAGTTAGTTCGGCGAAGTCTTCGAAGAAGACAGTAAGTTTTTGATGGTTGTCCTTTACCTTGTTGTTTAACTCTGTATTCGAATATTGCGGCTGCAATAAACTTCTTCTACAACCAACAAGTTTCCGGACTCGCCATATTGGTGACCCCGACGTGATCTGGACGATCACCGACTATGCAGGGACCCGACGCCTCGTCGGCGATGGCCGCGCCGGGCACACCGGAGTCAAGCGCGGTAAGCGTTCACCTTCCGTGGTTTTGGACGCACGCACCGCAATCTTGGTTTATACACACCGAAGCTCAATTTCATATAAAGAAGATATCGGACGACTCCACGAGGTATTACTACCTCGTCAGCGCTCTATCATCGGAGACGACCACGCGCGTGATGCGGTTCATCGTTAATCCACCTGCGGAAAGCAAGTACGAGGCCCTGAAGAAAGTATTACTGCGAATCTTCGGGTTTAATAAGCATGGTGGTGCGGCAAGACTTCTGCACCTAACAGATCTTGGAGACCGACTGCCTTCCGTCCTCATGTCCGAAATGATGATGCTAGCCGGTGAGCATACGGATTGCCCTATGTTCGAACAGGCATTCCGCGAGAAGCTTCCTGAGGATGTCCGACTGCTGCTCACGGATTGTTCTTTTAAGGACCCGGAAGCATATGCAGCGAAAGCGGACGCGCTCATAGCGGCTAAAAACAAGGCAAAGGACCAGGCAAGCGGTTCGATCAACAAGGTCTCGACATCAGTGACCACGCCACAGCGACGGCAAGATGGCGCCACGTCTCCCGCCAATTCTCCGAAAGCCCGCCAAAAAGATCCGCACAAGCGCGGCTGGTGCTATTATCACCTACGATGGGGTAGCGAATCCCGCAACTGCCGCTCACCTTGTACCTTCGCGGGAAATGCCTCGGCCGATCGTACCTAGGGGCAGGTACGATTGGCCAGAACCGGCGCCTCTATGTCCATGATCGATTCACGGACACAGAATTTTTGGTAGACACGGGAGCCATCGTCATTATAGTGCCGCTGACCGACCTCGAAACCAGATCGGGTAAGACAGGTCCCACCCTCATCGCGGTTAATGGCAGCCCAATTCGCACTTTCGGTATACGGAAGATGTCCCTTGTGTTAGGCCTCCGCACGTACGAATGGCCATTCATCATAGCCGACGTCAAACAAGCGATCTTGGGAGCAGATTTTCTCTGGGCTTTTTCACTGGTCCCTGATGTCCGCGGTAACGACCTCCGACCCTCCGCCGAAGATGAGCACGTCGCTCCGACAATCGCCTCCTCGCCCAGCCCTACTGTCCAGGCCGTCGTCGCGGCCCCCGACTCGTATGCTGAGATTCTGGCGGAGTTATCAGAGCTGCTCATTCAACGTTTCGACACGTCTTCGGCCAAGCACGGCGTGGTCCATCACATCCGCACCGAAGGCCCTCCTGTTTTCGCTCGGGCCAGGAGGCTACCGCCAGACAAACTGGTGGTGGCACGGGCAGAGTTCAGGAAGATGGAGGAAATGGGAATTGTTCGTCAGTCTGACAGCCCGTGGGCCTCGCCGTTACATATGGTCTCCAAGGCATCTGGGGGGTGGAGACCATGTGGCGATTATCGGCGTCTCAATGCTGTCACCACGGCTGATCGCTACCCCATACCGCACCTACAGGACTTTTCATCTGGGCTGGAAGGAGCGGTGGTGTTCTCCAAAATCGATTTGGTGCGAGGATACCACCAGATCCCGGTGCGACCGGAGGACATACAGAAAACTGCAACGATTACTCCGTTCGGGTTGTTTGAATGGTTGCGTATGCCTTTCGGTTTAAAGAACGCGGCACAGGCTTTCCAACGACTGATGGACCGCGTGGGCCGGGATTTACCCTTTTTGTTTATTTATTTAGACGACATCCTGGTTGCCAGCACCTCAGTGCAGGAACACCAGGCCCACTTGCGGACCGTTTTCCAGCGGCTCCAAGACCACGGGCTCATAATCCAACCCTCCAAATGTCAATTCGGCCTTCCTGCTCTTGATTTTCTAGGGCACAGAATTACACCTGCCGGCGCCTCCCCTTTGCCCGAAAAGGTGGAGGCTATCCGGGCATTTCCTAGGCCCACCACAGTAAAAGGACTACAGGAGTTCGTAGGCATGGTTAACTTCTACCATAGGTTCGTTCCGGCAGCTGCGCGGGTCATGCGCCCACTTTTCCAATGCCTTGCAGGGAATCCGGTAGAGTTGATATGGTCCCCGACCGCAGAGTCGGCTTTTACAGCAGCTAAGGCAGCTTTGGCAGACGCCACCATGTTGGTCCACCCGAGCCCCTCCGCCCCCACGGCCCTGACGGTTGATGCCTCTGACGTGGCGGTGGGCGGGGTTCTGGAGCAGCAGGTCGGTGGCCGTTGGCAGCCTTTGGCGTTTTTCAGCCGGCAACTAAATTCGGCTGAGCTGAAGTATAGCGCATTTGACCGAGAGCTTTTGGCCCTCTATTTAGCTGTTCGTCATTTCAGGTACTTCCTTGAGGGCCACCCATTTGTGGCCTTTACGGACCACAAACCATTAACATTTGCTTTTTTTAAATTGTCTGACCCATGGTCGGCCCGCCAGCAGCAGCACCTGACTGCTATCTCCGAATTCACCACCGATGTCCTTCATGTCGCGGGTAAGCTTAATGATGTTGCTGACGCCCTGTCTAGACCTGCTTTTCCCCCTATTTCGGCGGTGGACTGCGAAGTGGATCCCCAAGAGCTTGCGGAGGCACAGCTTCTAGCGGATACCGCTTCGGCATACCAGTCCACCACTTCGGGATTGAAGTTGGCCCAGGTAGCTTGTGGGTCAGAAGGCACAAAAGTCTGGTGCGATGTTTCTCTTCCCCGTCCCAGGCCGGTAGTACCGCCCTCCCTTCAGCGCCGGGTTTTCGATGCCATTCATGGGCTGGCGCACCCGTCCATCCGCTCCACCTCTGCTTTGGTAGCAGCTCGGTTTGTCTGGCATGGCCTACGTAAACAGGTAGCGGGTTGGGCGCGTGCCTGCATTCCCTGTCAGACCGCTAAAGTCCAGCGCCATGTCCAGCCCCCCGTACAGGATTTCGAGGTCCCGGCTGTTCGTTTTTTCCACATCCACGTGGATTTGGTCGGTCCTTTGCCTTCCTCCCGGGGCTACACCCACCTCCTCACGGTGGTGGATCGGTTCACCCGGTGGCCAGAGGCTTTCCCATTGTCTGATATTTCGTCAGCGTCTTGTGCTAGGGCTTTGGCCCTTCATTGGGTAGCTCGTTTCGGGGTCCCGGCAGTTATTACCACTGACAGAGGCCCACAATTCACTTCGTCCCTCTGGGCCGCGCTCGCAGAACTGTACGGGTCCAAGTTACAACCCACGACTGCATATCACCCCCAGGCAAATGGACTCGTAGAAAGGTTCCACCGCCAACTTAAGGCGTCCCTCAGTGCAAGGCTTGAAGGCCCGGACTGGGTAGACCAGCTCCCTTGGGTTCTTTTGGGCATCCGGACTGCTCCTAAGCTAGATCTCGGTGCGTCGTCCGCAGAGCTAGTATATGGCTCGACACTTCGAGTACCCGGAGATCTGTTTCCGGACCCTTCAGACCAGCTGCCTACAGTCCCATCAGTGTTAGCATCTCTCCGGGAACGGGTGGGCTCCCTGGCTCCAGTTCTGACTTCACGTCATGGGTGTCCCATGGTACATGAACCGCCTTCCCTGAAGGACTGTGAGTTCGTTTTTCTGCGAAAAGATTCCCATCGCGCCCCGTTGCAGAGGGTCTATCAAGGGCCGTTCCGGGTTTTGCGTAAGGGAACGGCTACCTTCACCTTAGACATGTGCGGCAAGAGTGAGCTCGTCTCGGTGTCCCGGCTCAAACCTGCACATTTGGATCCGGATCAACCAGTCCTGGTCGGTCAAACCCCTAGGAGAGGCCGACCTCCGTTAGTTCCGCTCAGTCCAGGACCCCCCGTTCCGACAGTTCCTCCAGGACCCCCCGTTCCGGCAGTTCCTCCAGGACCCCCCGTTCCGGTAGTTCCTCCAGGACCTCCCGTTCCGGCTGTTCCGCCAAGTCCGGAACCCCCGGCTCCTGTGGTTCAGGCTGTCCCTCTCCGTACTCGTTATGGTCGCGAAATCCGGCTCCCTGCTAGGTTCCGCACCTCGGGTTCTGGGGGGGGGGTCATGTAGCGACCATAGAGAATGGTCCAGGTCGTCGAACCCTCGGATTGGCCAGCGAGGTCACGTGTGAACGCGACCATGGGGATTGGTCCAGGGAGCGACATCGCTGATTGGCCAGCGATGTCATGTGCGCGTTTGGCGCCCGAAATAGTTAGTTCGGCGAAGTCTTCGAAGAAGACAGTAAGTTTTTGATGGTTGTCCTTTACCTTGTTGTTTAACTCTGTATTCGAATATTGCGGCTGCAATAAACTTCTTCTACAACCAACAAGTTTCCGGACTCGCCATAGCACCATTACTGTGGGAGAAGCAGCCCACGATCCCCACTGACACCCACGGATGTGACCCAGTGTTCTCCGCAATGGCCACAGATAGTTCACAAAATAATCAGCTCATTGAAAGAAGAGGCAGTGTTTCTTTGTGCCTATTTGTGTAACGTTTGTACAAAAGAACTTGCCACTCCGCACAGCAAGTGAAATGAAATATTTTCAGTTGTCTGTGTCTTCAACAATAAAATGGATAGGGGAGGTGTAGAGGGATTGGGGAGGTCGAGCGGGATAGGGGAGTCTAGAGGGATAGGGGAGGTCTAGAGGGATAGGGGAGTCTAGAGGGATCGGAGGTCAAACGCCGGCAGGTTTAGTTCAGTTTCATTTAGAGATACAGTGCAGAAACAGGCCCTTCGGTCCACCGAGTCTGCACCGACCAGTGATCCCCGCACATTAACACTACCCTGCACACACTTAGGACAAATTTACATTTACACCAAGCCAATTAACCTACAAACCCATACAGCTTTGGAGTGTGGGAGGAATCCGAAGATCTCGGAGAAAACCCACGCTGGTCACTGGGGGAATGTACAAACGCCGTACCGATGAACACCCGTAGTCAGGATTGAACCCGGTTCTGTGGCGCTGCAAGGCAGCGACTCTACCACTATGCCACCGTGCTGCCCCAAGTGTGGACAGAGCATCTTGGCCAGCATGGGAGAGTTGGACCGAAGGGCCTGTTTCTGTGCTCTATGACTCTATGTCTCTCAAACCCATTTGACACACATTCTGTTGTGTCGGCAGCTGCCCATTCCTAACTGACTTGCGGTAAATCATGAAGATTAGCAAGGGAAGCGGGGTGGCACAGCAGTAGAGTTGCTGCCTCACAGCGCCAGAGACCTCGGTTCGGTCCGGTCCTGACTACGGGAGCTGTCTAAGGAGTTTGCACGTTCTCCCTGTGACCACGTGGGTGTCCTCCTGGTGTTCTGGTTTCCTCCCACATTTCGAAGGAATTGCAGGATTGTAGGTTAATTTTCTTCTGTAAATTGGCACCAGTGTGTAGGACAGAACCGGTGTATGGGTGATTCATGGTCGATGCGGACTCGGTGGACTGAAGGGCCTGTTTCCACGCTGTATTTCTAAAAACTAAGAAAGCATTGCTTCAATTCCACATAAACCAGGTGAACCATAACGCGTCCTCTCATTACTGGCAGCATGGAAAGACAAACTCCTGACTCGGTAATTTATAATGAACCAATCATCAAAACACCAAAGTGGCCCCACTATTGATACAAAGCATATTTAGTTGAGAGGTAGCAAATGGAAACAGGCCCTTCGGCCCACAGAGTTCACGCTGACCAGCGATCACCTGTTCACTCCAGTTTGATGTAATCCTACTTTCTCATCCATTCCCTACACACGAGGGGCAATTTTACAGAGGACCAATTAACCTATAAACCTGCACATCTTTGGGATGTGGGAGGAAACCGGAGCACACGGAGGAAACCCACGCGTTCACTGGGAGATCGTGTAAACTCCACACAAGAGTGCAGCCGAGGTCATGGTCGAACCTGGTTCTCTTATGCTGTGAGACATATTATCATGAAGACACAAGAGACTGCAGCTGCTGAAATCTCGAACAAAAATAAAGTGATGGAAGAACTCGGCGGGTCAGGCAGTATCTGTGGAGGGAATGGGCAGCCGATGTTTCGGGTTGGGACTGTTCTTCGGCCTAGACTGACAACAGTTTGGGTCAGGGCCCTTCTTCAGAGTATCATGAAACTGTATGACCTTAATTTGGGAAGAAGGCAACTTTTTGTACAGTTAAATAGATTGAGTTAATCAGAATAAATACGCAAAAGTAAAAAAAGAAAATCAGAAAGCAGTCATTCTGTCAAAGAAAGGCTGGGGGAGTGAGTTGACACCACCTGTATGACTCATCAAATGTAATACTTAGTCTGTGAGCCTCACTGTTTGGGTGAATCCATACCGAGGACAAGACATCACAAAAGACAGTGCGAGTAGCATTATCACCTTGCAGTTTGACTCCAGACCTCAAATCCATTGGCTGCAATTAAAATCTTACTCACACTGACACGGACTGCTTTCCAAAGATGTGTCATTGATGTGACTTGAGTGATTTGTACAAAGCTATGGTTGTTTAATGCAGTTCCTTTGAGAGCATAGCCAGTCACATCAATTATTCCCGTTTTATCTCGGTTCCTTGCAGATAGTTTCACTGCCTGCTTGCTTGCGATTACACAAAGCTCAGCCGTTTCATTCCATATCCCAACTTCCCTGTGCTAACTGATACATCAGTCTTAACGCTCTCCTTGTTTCTAGATTTCCCCACAGCCCTGTTCCTTTAGATCCCTGATACCTCCTCCGCCACCTTCAACCTCAGAGTTACGTGTACTTTGTCAGTAGAGCTAGCGTGGCCATCAATTGTCGGTGCGGACTCGGTGGTGCGAAGGGTCTGTTTACATGTTGTATCTCTAAGCTAAATTGAACTCTGGATCTCAACACAGTCTTAGTCCAATTTTTTTTAGCTTAAGGTTTATTACTGTCAGATGGACTGAGATACAGTGAAAAGGCTTAGTTTTGCATGCTAGCTAAAAAGATCAGATATTTCATACGTAGATACAATCAGTTCGAAGGGGAAGGTACAGAATGCAGGATATAGTTCTCAACATTAGTTTAGTTCAGAGATACCACCTGGAAACAGGTCCTTGGGCCCACCGAGTCTACGGCAACTAACGATCACCCGTACACCAGCTTTTTCCTACGCCCGACGGACGATTGACAGAAGCCAATTGACCCACAAACCTGTATGTCTTTAGAATGTGGGAAGAAACTGGAGCACTCGTAGAAAGCCCACGCAGTCACAGGGGGGAAGTGTGAACTCCGTACAGACAACACCTGTCTGGATCGATCCTGGGTCTCCGTCGCTGTAAAGCAGCAACTCTATCGCCGAGCTACGGCTACAATCTTGCCGCCCAAGATTGTTGTGCATCAGTTTCTTAGACAAAGTCCAACGTTCTCACTATGGTAGAGGTGGATCGAACAGTTCCCCAGCTTATGGAAGGATTGATCAGATCAGGCCCAAGGGACTGAATTCCAGATAAAGGTTGAGAACAAACGGACGTGACATTTTGGCAACTTAGCATGGAATCAAGGAGTTGCAGTGAATGTGAATCCAATGGACATAGAAGAGAAAGCACGCCAATGTCTGGTGCCATACCCAGGGTTAAGTTTATGTTTTGTGTTGTCGCGTGTACTGAGGTGCAGTTAAAAGCTTTGGTTCGCATGCTATCCAATCATATCAGATAATATTACACATAGACAAATACAATCGAGCCAAACTCAGGTTTAAGTTGGGTTTAATATTAGTTTATTGTCACATGTACCAAGGTACCGGGAAAAGCTTTTGCTGCTTGCTAACCAGTCAGCAGAAAGACTATACATGATTACAATCGAGCCGTCCACAGTGTACAGATACATTATAAAGGGAATAACATTTAGTACAAGATATAGTCCAGTATTGTCTAATCAAAGATAGTCCAAGGGTCTCCAATGATGTAGATGGAAGGTCAAGACCACTCTCCTGTTGGTAGGATGGTGCAGTTGCTTGATAACAGCTGGGAAGAAACTGTTCCTGAATCTGGAGGTGCATGTTTTCACACTTCTGCACCTTTTGTGGAACAAAGGAAGGGGATTGTGGTTGTTCGAGGCCACTCACCACCTGACAATAGACAATAGACAATAGACAATAGGTGCAGGAGTAGGCCATTCAGCCCTTCGAGCCAGCACCGCCATTCAATGCGATCATGGCTGATCACTCTCAATCAGTACCCCGTTCCTGCCTTCTCCCCATACCCCCTTACTCCGCTATCCTTAAGAGCTCTATCCAGCTCTCTCTTGAAAGCAATCCAGCTCTCTCTTGAAAGCATCCAGCTCTCTCTTGAAAGCAGAGGAGTCCCTCAGAGATGTAGACTTTATGGGCCGAATGGCCTAATTCTGCTCCTATCACATGATCTTATGTGACCTAATCTTCACCTGGTTTCTACAATGATCTTCCAACCTTCATTAGATGTGTCCTAGCGTTTACCGTCGGATACCATAGTCATCATAAATGTTCCCCTAGTCATCAATTGCTTCATCATAGACCAACCTTCCCTCAGGGAATTTATGATTCAAGATTCAAGATTCAAGATTCAAGATAGCTTTATTTGTCATCCAATATTGGACGAAATTCAGTCACCCACAGTCCAACAATAAAAGCATTAAATAGGCATTAAAATTACACAACTCCAAAAACACACAAAAAAAGAAACATCCATCAAAGAAACATCCATCACAGTGAGTCTCCTCCAGTCCTCTCCTCACTGTGATGGAAGGCCACAATGTCTTTCCCTTCTCCTGCCGTCTTCTCCCGCGGTCAGGTTGTTGTGGTTGCAGGCCGCGCCGGACGGTCCGCAGCCTCCGAAGACGGCCGGCTCCGCCGATGATAAGTCCGATCCGGGGCGGGCGAACACGCTGCTGCTGCCGCTGTTGCTGCACGTCGGGGCGGTCGTGGCTCCCGACATTGAAGCCCCCGCCCAGCAGAGAAATATCCCGCGGCCTATCTTAGGCCGCGCCGGACGGTGAAATGTCCGCGACCCAAGCCCCGCGACCCGGGGCGGGCGAACACGCTGCCGCTGCCGGAGCTCCCGACGTCGGCATCCACGCGGCCCGAGCCTAAGGCGAGTCGCAGCCGTTCCCGCAGCCTCCGAAGACGGCCGGCTCCGCTGATGGTAAGTCCGGTCCCCGGACTCTGCGAACCGGAGCCCTGGAGGCCGCCAGCTCCAGGAGTTGGGCCGATGGTAGGCCGCAGCAGGAACGGAGACAACACCCAGAAAACAAAGGTCGGGTCTCCGTTCGGAAGGGACACCTATTTACAATTTTACAGTTCCCCCCCTCCCCCCCACATACACACATAGTACACAAACACAAAAACACCACATCACAACTACAATTAAGACAAAAAAACAACAAAACACAAAGACAAATGGACCGCAGGTAAGCCGCAGCTGCTGTGGCAGCGCCGCCATTTTGGATGACTAATAAATGAAAATTGAAATCCACGACAACATTTTATTAATTTATAAACCTTGAAGGGTTTCCTGTTTTCCTGTTTTTTTTAAAGGCCTTTTGGATTAAAAGTTTGTTTATTTTGCAGGTTTGCCACCGAGGAGAAGGATGCCTTGCTGTTGTACAATGGCCGTTTCAATGAGAAACATGACTTCATTGCCCTGGAGATAATCAATGAACAGATTCAGTTAACATTCTCTGCAGGTCAGTAATTGTTTGGTGTCTAGCTGGACTGGGGACTGCTGGCGTTGTGATTTTATTGGGACTCCTTCATTAAGATGGAGACCTGCGCTGAGGAGGAAGACTTTAGACTTTAGAGATACAGCGTGGAAACAAGCTCTTCGACCCACCGAGTCTGTGCCGACCAGCGATCATTACACTAGCACTATGCTACACACTATGGACGATTTACAGAAACCAATTAACCTACAGACCTGTACGTCTTTGGAGTGTGGGAGGAAACCGGACACACAGAGAAAACCCACGCAGTCCCAGGGAAAACGTGCAAACGTAGTCATGATCAAACCCGGGTCTCCGGTGCTGTAAGGCAGCAACTCCACTGCTGTGTCACTGTGCCACCTTCAGAATAAAAGGAAGTACCTTCAGAAAGGAAATGATGAGTGATTTCTTCAGTCAGAGGATGGTGAATCTGTAGAATACATTGCCACAGACAGCTGTGGAAGTCTAGCCACTGGGTATTTTTAAAGCGGAGAATGATAGTTCTTGATTACTAAGGGTGTCAAAGTTTACGAGAGAAGACAGGAGAATGGGGTTGGGATGGAAAAATAGATCGGCCATGATTGAATGGCGGAGCTGACTCGATGGGCTGAATGGCCCAATTCTGCTCCTATGCCTTGTGATCTGATGATGATATTTGAGGTGCTCTCTATCTACTAGAGATCAAGGAAACAGGCAATTCGGCCCATCTGGGCTGACAAGTGGGCATCAATCCCATCTCCAGCACTTGGCTTGTGGCCGTCTATACCTTCACGATTTAACATATAACAAACATATAACAACTACAGCATGGAAACAGGCCTGTCCGGCCCTACCAGTCCACGCCGACCATTCTCCCTGACCTAGTCTCATCTACCTGCACTCAGACCATAACCCTCCAATCCCCTCCTATCCATATACCTATCCAATTTACTCTTAAATAATAAAATCGAGCCAGCCTCCACCACTTCCACCGGAAGCCCATTCCATACAGCCACAACCCTCTGAGTAAAGAAGTTCCCCCTCATGTTACCCCTAAAACTTTGTCCCTCTGGACCGGGCACAGTTTGACTGCTGCCAGTGACCCTGCCTCCACCACTCTCTGGTTGTGAACTCCAGGCTCTCTGGGTGGCAACTAGTCCCCTCGGATCCCCTCAAAGTGTGTTAAAGCTAATGGGAACCTACAGACCAGCTAAATGTGCAAGAAATGAATTATTAAACCAGTGTTAACATCTAGTAGCTAACAAGTGCTTGGACAACTTGGACAGGTACATGGATGGGGAAAATTTAGAGGGACGTGTGGACATGGGAATGTCGTAGATGGGGCATCTGGGTAGGCATGGATGAGTTGGGCCAAATGGGGAATGTCGTAGATGGGGCATCTGGGTAGGCATGGATGAGTTGGGCCAAATGGCCCATTTCTGTGCAGAATGACACAAAGGGATTGAGGAGGGTGGGTTTGCCGACCTAAAATTGGAGAATTCCCAATGGTCATACCACTATTACCCAAGTTATGATGTGCTGTTCCTCCATTTTGTGTGTGGCCTCGCTCTGTCAAAGGAAGAGGCTCGGGACAGAAAGTATTGGAATGGGAAGGGGAGTTAGAATGGTTAAACGGCAGGCAGCCAAGTTTCAGTGGAGCATCACTCAGTCCCCCAATGGTTTGCTATAAATATTTAAGTTGCATATTAACTGGCATCTGCTGACAGTATGGCTGCTGACAGTAAACGGATCCTGCTCCTCTAACTGTTCCGCTGTTCCTTGAATGCTCTAGGGGAGGGATATGCCAGTGGGAGTCTTTGTGTCACAACGATTCTGCCCTGCAGCTGTAAACACGTACTTGATGAACCTCCTGGTGTGAATCCCAGTCCTCTCTGGAAAAAAGATATCCACTGTACGATCAGCAGTCTGACCGTCGGTGAGACTAGGATCAAAGTCAGCTGTGATGAACTTCACTATTAGTGTGCACTGTGGATGTCAACAAAAGTTTTTCACTGTACCTCGGTACACGTGACAATAAACTAAATTAAGCTTGGGTATCTAGGGCGGCAGAGTGGCGCAGCGGTAGAGCTGCTGCCTCACAGCACCAGAGACCCAGGTTCGATCCTGACCTCGGCTGCTGCCTGCGGGTGGCGTTTGAATGTTACCCCTGTGACCACGTGGGTTTTCTCCGGGTGCTCCGGTTTCCTCCCACTTCCCAAAGGCGTGCGGGTTTGTAGGTTAATTGGTCTCGGCATACTTTCCCTGATGTGTTGGATAGAACTAGTGGACGGTAATCGCTGGACGGCGCGGACTCGGTGGGCCGAAGGGCCTGTTTCCACGCTGTATCTCTCAAACAAAACTATTGAATAATCTGCCGAGTAAGTATGGAGGGAATCTTGTCTCATCCAGGTGTGTCACTGTTTTGCTTCCCAACAGGTGAGTCGACATCAATGGTCTCCCCGTACATCCCTGGCGGTGTGAGCGACGGCCAGTGGCACACGGTCCATCTCCACTACTACAACAAGGTCAGCATGTAAACCTTGGCAAGCCCGGCAATGTACTCAGTTGTTGGTTCCGTCAAGCCAAGAGTGTTGACTTCTTGAGATTGAAAGGTTCTTGATCAGTGAGGGTGCTAAGGCAGGATAATGGAGTTGAGAGGGAAAGATCGATCAGCCATGATCGAATGGCAGAGTAGTCTCAATAGGCCAAATGGCCTCTTTCTGCTCCTATGACTTACGAACATGAACTTTTAATTGTCATACGTACCGACAATGAAACAGTCATTATTACTTGCAGTGGGCACACAGCAGACCATTGGACGCTGAACATAATAGATAATATATAATAAACAAAAATTAAATACAAATAATAACCGCAATTCTAGTATATAACAAAATCTGAAAGACTCAGTGTAAACAGTCTATAGTTCATAGTTGAGGTTATTGTTGTGTAGTGTTCGGGTTGTTGGGAAGAAGCAGTTCTTGAACCTGGAGGTCATAGTTTTCAGACTCTTGTACCTTCTTCCCAATGGTGGGAGTGATATGAGAGCGTGGCCAGGATGGTGTGGGTCTCTGATGATGCTGCTTGCCATTTTAAGACAGCTACTCCTGCAGATCCCTTCTCTGGTGGTGAGAAAAGAACCCGTGATGGACCGGCCAATGTCCACCACTTCTATAATCTCCCTCGTTCCTGGACATTCGAGTTTTCAAACTAGGCATGAAAACAGGAAGAGTTGTGGGTGATCGAGGTAGGCAAGTCCGAAGTCCTTGGTGCAACCATAGATAGAAGATGGTTCACGGGTTAGTGTTTAGTAATGTTCAAGAGCCTGATGGTTGCAGGGGAGAAGCTGTTATTGACACTGGAGGTCACAGTTTTCAGGCAACTGTACCTTCTTGCTGATGGTCGCAGTGAGTTGAGAGTGTGGCCAGAGTGGTTTGGTTCTCTAACGGTTCTGGCTGCCTTTCTGAGGCAGCGCCTCCTGTACATCCACTCGCTGGTGGGGAGGTCAGTACCCGCGATGGACTGGGCAGTGTCTATGGTTCATTGTGGTTTCCAAGCAGCACAACAGGTTCTGGACAAATGGGTGTGCACAGTGCGTCACAGTGTAAGCACAGTAACGCCGGGCACTGTAACGCCGGGCATTGTAACCCTGGGCACTGTAACCCCGGCCACTGTAACGCCGGGCACTGTAACGCCAGGCACTGTAACGCCAGGCACTGTAACGCCAGGCACTGTAACCCCGGCCACTGTAACCCCGGCCACTGTAACCCCGGCCACTGTAACCCCGGCCACTGTAACCCCGGCCACTGTAACCCCGGCCACTGTAACCCCGGCCACTGTAACCCCGGCCACTGTGATTCCGGCCACTGTGATTCCGGCCACTGTGACCCCGGCCACTGTGACCCCGGCCACTGTGACCCCGGCCACTGTGACCCCGGCCACGGTGACCCCGGCCACTGTGACCCCGGCCACTGCGACCCCGGCCACTGCGACCCCGGCCACTGCAACCCCGGCCACTGTAACCCCAGCCACTGTGATCATTAAACATGTCCAGGATGCACACTTAAACATGTGATGTGTATCTGCTCAAAGCACCTTTCCACAAGTGGTCAAAGTTATATTCCTGTGTGTTGTGCAATTTGAGTTATTTGCCAGATTTGGATCATTGGTTGTAATTTAAGAGTTCAAATGTTATTCCAGGTTGCCATAATGTTTCTTAGAGACATACATAGATACATAGACAATAGGTGCAGGAGTAGGCCATTCAGCTCTTCGAGCCAGCAGTGCCATTCAACGTGATCATGGCTGATCATCCACAATCAGTACCCTGTTCCTGCCTTCTCCCCATACCCCTTGATTCTGCTAGCCCTAAGAGCTCTATCTAACGTTCTTTTGAAAGCATCCAGAGAATTGGCCTCCACTGCCTTCTGAGGCAGAGAATTCCACAAATTCACAACTCTCTGGGTGAAAAAGTTTTTCCTCATCTCAGTTCTAAATGGCCTACCCCTTATTCGTAAACTGTGGCCCCTTGTCTGGACTCCCCCAACATTGGGAACATATTTCCTGCATCTAGCGTGTTTCAATTTAATTCTGTAAGTTTTAATAGGCCTCATCCATGAAGCTTCTGACCACTGGAAGCAGTGGGAGAAGGTTGATGGTTGATGGTTGATGGTTGATGGTTGATCGTTTATGAAGAGTGATAAATTGGGGTGCGGATATTGGGTTGTGTTGGATGTTTGTTGCATTAATATTTATGTTGATTTGGTATTGGTTTATTACTGGTTTATTATTGCCACCAGTATGTGGATCTGGCGAGTAGCTTTGTTTGTGTCCAGTCAAACCATACAAAACATGATGCAATCAAGCCGTACATAAGTACAACAGGTAGTGCAAAAATCGTGCAATGGTGTGTAAACTGTGTAAACTGATATGCAAACTGTGTGAAATGGAGTGCACATTGTAAAATGACCTGCAAACTGTGTAAAATGGTGTGGAAACTGTGTAAAATGGTGTGGAAACTGTGTAAAATGATGTGGAAACTGTGTAAAAGTTGTGGAAACCGTGTAAACGGTGTGCACGTCCAGTCCTTCCATGCTGCCTGGGCACAGAATTGCCAAGCCAGGCCTTTGGCTGGCGGAGGAATGTTATGGCTGCGTTTATTTGATGGAACACTGCCCAGCTCCTCAGAGAGTTGCAGACGCTGCATCAGTATGCACAGTATGCACCGACTGTGAGAGCCCGCCTCAGCAAAAGCTTGTCTGACTTTGAGCATCCTTCCAGTCGGCACATCATTTCTGGGAGACAGCACCTCGGAAATTAGCTGCAAAATGAGCAGAAGTCGTCATTGATGATGGAATGACCCACACTGAACATAATGCAGAGTGATGCCTTGTCACAGACTAATGAAGGAAGGTCAAGACTGTTTGTGTTATGCACCAACAACGGGACAATGGTATTCTCACTTGCAGCAGAATGGAAACACAGTGCCGGTAGATAACATAACAAACAAAAAATAAAATCAGCAAATCAAAATCTCCATTTGGGGGGCATGGTGGCGTAGCGGTAGAGATACTGCCTTACTGTGCCAGAGACCCGGGTTCGATCCTGACTGTGGGTGCTGTCTGTACGGAGTTTGTACGTTCTCCCCATGACCTGCTTGGGTTTTCTCCAAGATCTTCGGTTTCCTCCCACACTCCAAAGACGTGCAGGTTTGCAGGTTAATTGATTTTGTATGAATGTAAAATTGTCCCGAGTGTGTGTTGGATAGTGTTAATGTGCAGGGATTGTTTGTCGGTGTGGACCCGGTGGGCTGAAGTGTCTGTTTCTGCGTTGTATCTCTAAACTAAACTAAACTAAACTAAAGAATACCAATGCAAAAAGCCTGAAATGCAATCAAGGTCGCTCATAGTTCACAGCTGAGGATATTATTGTGCAGTGTTCAACAGCCTGATGGTTTGGTTTAGTTTAGTTTACAGATACAGCATTGGAACAGGTCCTTCGGCTCACTAAGACTGTGCCAACCATCGATCACCCATGCACTACTTGCATCGATCACCCATGCACCCATGCACTACTTGCATCGATCACCCATGCACCCATGCAAGTTACAGAGACCAATTAACCTACAAACCTGCACATCTTTGGAGTGTGGGAGGATACCAGAGCTCCCGGAGGAAACCCACGCGGTCACGGGGAGAACGTACAAACTCCGTACAGGCAGCGCCAGTGGTCAGGATGGAACCCGGGTCTCTGGCGCTGTGAGGCAGCAGCTCTACTGCTGCACCACTGTGTCGCTCTCTAAAAGGTTGTTGGGAAGAGGCTGTTCTTGAACGTGGAGGTCACGGTTTTCAAGCTTCTGTACCTTCCTCCTGATGGTGGGGGTGAAACGAGAGCGTGGCCGGGATGCGTGGGGAACGACTGGCTCGCAATGTTGAGGTTTGATGGAAGCAGACGTTACAATGCTCCAAGTGTCAGTTGACAGCTGTGAATGCAATGTTGACACAGCCAGCGGCATGGCTCAGTCAGAGCACGACTGCTCACAGGCTGCCCCATGGACCTGTTATAATTAAACTGCTCGGATGCCAGTCCCTTCTTCATTAACCTTCAACCGCCAACATCTATTATTTTGCAAATTGACACGGATGTTATTGACACAGCACAGTGACGCAGTGGTAGAGTTGCCGCCTTACAGTCCCGGCTTGATTCTGACTACGGGAGCTGTCTGTGCAGAGATTATACGTTCTCCCTGTGACCGCATGGGTTATCTCCGGTCTCCTCCTCAGGATGGAACCCGTGTCTCTGGTGCTGTGAGGCATTAATTCTACCAGTGATTCACTGAGCCGCTGAGAGGCATTATGGTTGCAACTCCTAGACTCGGTCAGTAATGTTCCCAGTGCTCCTGTTTAAGTGAGTGACTATATGAAGCACATCAGAGGGCAATCAAGGGTCTATTACGCCGGGTTAGGACTGGCGCGGCCTGTAGGCAAGATTGGTTGAGGCATTTTCTTCCCTAAAGTAAGGCAGTGAACCAACTGAGGTTCTAGGACAATCCACCAGCAATAGGAAGAACGTTCAAACTCCACACGGACAGGATTGTGGCCGGGGCTCTGGGGTTGTGAGGTAGCAGCTCTAACAGCTGCACCACTGCATATAGTTCAGAGATACAACGCGGACACAAGCCCTGTGGCCCACCGAGTCTGTGCCGACCAACAATCACCCCGTACACTAGCACCACCCTACAAATTCCTGGTCAGAACGGGTGTCAAGGGTTATTGGGAGAAGGCAGGAAAATGGGAGGCAGAGATCAGCCATGATTGAATAGCGGAATAGACTCGATGGGCCAAATGGCCTAATTCTACCGTTGTAACTTGTGAACTTGTACGCACTAGGGACGATTTCTAATTTTTACCGAAGCAATTGGAGTGTGGGAGGAAACCAGAGCACCCGGGTAAAACCCACGCGGTCACGGGGAGAGCGTACATACTTGTACAGCACCAGTAGACAGGATCGAGGCCGGGTCCCTGATGCTGTGAGGCAGCAGCTCTACCTGCTGCACCACCGTGCTCTTGCCCTTTCTAAGAGCAGCGGAGTTAGAAACATTGAAAAGTGGAAAAATAGGGGTGCAGGAGTAGGCCATTCAGCCCTTCAGGCCAGCACCGCCATTCAATATGATCATGACTGATCATCAGTTGCTTCCCAGAGACGTATGAAACAAACACGAGGCGCTCTCTCCCTTTCACAGTCTCTGAGTATGCATGGTATGTGAACTTGAACCCTCTGGCACAGTGCTGAAGGATTGTGTTTCCTTTGGCTATTGTGCGAGGCTATGCGGAAGATAGTTTTTTATTTTTAAAGTCCTGTAACTGGACCTGGTCGGGAAATGATAGGAAATTGTTCTTTCTGATGCTGTCCCAGGTGTTTGCATTTAACGGAGTATCCATCAGTGTGAAATTTTGCAAAATAACCAGATCGGGTAACTTAGCTGTGTTGCTTTTCCCGTTCTTTGAATTTAAGTGAACTGTGTTCTGGAACTCACGGCGCTGGGCTCAGGGATTTGAACCTTCACCTCCACACAGATTCGCTCTCAGCCAGTCGTGTTTTTTTTGGAACGAAAAGGACATAAAGTGCTGGAGTAATTCAACAGGTCAGGCAGCATCTCTGGAGAGCATGGATAGAGTCACACAGCGTGGAAACAGGCACACGCTGACCAACATGACTCACTTACACTAATCGTACCTGCCTGCATATGGCCCATATTCCTCTAAACCTACCCTATCCATGCATCTGTCTAAACCTGCCTTAACTACCTCTTCTGGCAGCTCATTCCATACACCCACCACTCTTCCTTTAAGAAAAGTTACCCCTCAGGTTCCTATCAAAGCTTAACCCCCCCCCCCCCCCCCCCCGGCCCACCATAAATCTCGATTCCCTCACTCTGGGCAAAAGACTCTACGTTTAGAAAGACTGTGCAATTAAAGGAAGCATGGAAGGGCAGGACAAATCCTGGAAGGTAATAGGTGAACACAGGTCAGGACAGCGTGACACTAATTTATTTCCAGTATTTTATACTTTGTCTGACAGTTCTAACTAATTGCAGCCACAAAGTGCTGGAATAACTCAGCCGATCAGGCAGCATCTCAGGAGAACATGGATAGGCGATCCGGGGGGGGGGGGGGGGGGGGGGTTCTTTGATAGGCAGATGGTGGAACAAAGGTCAGAGATGAAAAAAAAAGGTGTGAGACAAAATAAATACAATAGTTAGAGCAATGGGGAAGGGAGAGAGTGCAGAATATAGTTCTCAGCATAGTTGCGCATCAGTTCCGTTGATAAAATCCAATGTCCGCAATGGGGTAGAGGTGAAACATTTGATGAGGTGCCACACACCTACAGTATCTAACCTTGTGTCTCCTTTGTGATTAAATTAGTGAAGATGACAACTGCATCTTCCCTCTTGAACCCACAAAAAAGGTTTTACAAAAGAATTTTGTGAAACTCGGGAACAAACTGGGAAGTAAAAGAGCAGTGGAGTTTACTGTTTTTGTTCTTCATATCTTTCAACTTGCTGTGTTATTTTAGACACCCATGAAGCCATTAATTTTAAAAAACGCACATAATTTATTCCCATGATTAAAATCAAAGACCTGTCATTATTTTTGGTTGGCTGGCAGGGAAATAGATGTCTTGGTTTGAAAAACAGCCCGAGACATTATGTGCTGTTTGCTAAGCTTGTTCCTGCCTGTCCGCTTACACATCATAGAAACTCTGTTGATAAGATTAGACTGTTATTTACTGCAGCTTGAAACTCTTTGAATTCATGAATCAAAACCTGCAAATTGACAACTGATTAGGAACAAGAAACTGCAGGTGCTGGCTTACAAAGGAACAAACTGAGTGCTGGAGTAACTCTGCGTGCCAGGCAGCATCTCAGGAGAACATGGATGTGTGACGTTTTGATTCTGAAGAAGGGTCCTGACTCGATGCGTCACCTATCCATGTTCTCCTGAGATGCTGCCTGATCGGTTGAGTTACTCCAGCACTTTGTGGCTGCAATTAGTTAGGACTGTCAGACAAAGTATAAAATACTGGAAATGGATTGGTCTCAATTTGTACTAATGCTTGGTTTAAGAGAATCAAGTGAGGTTTTTGAAATTCAGCAGCTTATAGATGATTCATGAGACACACAGCATGGAAACAGGACCCAGTATCCATGCCAACCAAAAGGCCTCATCTAAGCTAGTCCCATCTGCCCGCATTTGTCCTATATCCCTCTAAACTTTCCTATCCATGTACCTGTCCGCGTGACTTTTATATGCACATAGTACCTACCTCAAATACCCACACTGGAAACTCATTCCACACACCCACCACCCTCTAAGTGAAAAAGGTGTTCTCAGGACCCTATTAAATCTTGCCTATCCCACCTTAAAACTAAGTCACCCAATTCTTGATTTCCCTACTCTGGGTAAAAGACTATGCATTCTCTCTCTCTATTGCTTTCATGGATTTTTTTTACACCTTTATTAGATCATCCCTCAACCTCCTGCGCTCCAATGAATAAAGTCCTAGCCTGCCCAACCTCGCCCTGTAGCTCTGGCCCTTGAGTCCTGGCAACATCCTTGTAAACCTTTTCCGCAGTCTTTCCAGCTTAACGACGTCCTTCCTGTAGCAGAGTGACCGGAGCTGAACAAGTACTCCAAGTGCGGCCTCACTCACCAACCAAATGTGTGCAGTGCAATGGAGGGAAATATTGGGTTAGGAAACATCAAAGAATATTTCACAGAAGGGAGGAGGACTTGCTGCCCTTGCACTTCCTTGACTTGACGAATCTTGTTCATTACAACGGAGAAGCAGATAAACACAGGCTGGAGAATATTGAGCAGGAAAATCCCACCACAAGGGTCCAGAGTTGTTTGAGGTATTTGTCTGTATTGGTGTCATTTGGAGCACCTTCAAAACCACACCAATATTCATAACAGTGACTCATTTAATAAATGTTGACAGTGGAACAGGCCCAGTCTAGGATATCACCAGGTCCTGTTCAGTATCTGAGTAAACTGATTGCAGTCAGTATTCAGCAGTCAGCCATGATCACATTGAATGGCGGTGCTGGCTCGAAGGGCCGAATGGCCTCCTCCTGCACCTATTGTCTATTCTGAGAAGCCTCTTGTAAATAGCTTCTGTACTGGGACAATAACAATGTCTGATCTGATTTTGTTTTGTGTGCGATGATTCACTGATACTTTATTGTCACGTGTACCTAGGTAGGTAAGCAGTGATATGCTTTGCTCTGCATACAACCCGGTAAAATGATACGGCACACCTCACCTAGGCAGTACACAGGCGTTGCCATGTTTCAGACGCCGACAAAGTTGCATAAGTTCACCGAATAGTCTCATCTTCTGCCTGCCACCGCACGCCCCCCCCCATGTTCTCAGCACCTCCCCCCCCCCCCCCCTCCTGGTTCCCCAATCATTCTTGCACCTACCCACCCCCTCCCTCCCTCCCTCCGTTCCACCCCCCGCCGGGTCCCCTCTTTGTGCTCGCTGGTCCACCTCGCTCTCGCCTCTCTCCCCCCACTCTGCCCCCCTCCCCCCACTCCGCGATGGCCTTCCTCATTCCTTGATGGTCCACCTCGTTCTCGAAGCCTTGCACAATTACGTGCAATTACCACTCAGCGATTTGTCCTAGCTACTGACATTGGGCTTGGCCGGGCTGCCTCCAGAGAGATATAGTTTGCTGACATTCACAATTTAGATTTGCAGGAAGAACAATGTCTTGGCTGAGATACGGCAGGACAAATTAATCCCTTGGTATCCGTCGTTGATGCAGGAAGGAAAAGAAATGTCAGAGAAAATCAACATCAATTGGGTGCAAATGCAATAGTTTGTGATATCATTTTACATAGGTGCTTTAAGTAAAGCAAACTCCCTGGCTTGGTTTCTGGCAACTGAACCATGCTATCAACTAGAGAGTGGTCCTGACCTCCCATCTTTCTCATTGGAGACCCTCAGATCATCTTTAATCGGGCTTTACTGGACTTTATCGTGCACTAAACGTTATTCCCATTATCCTGTATCTGTGCACAGGGGATGGTTTGATTGTAATTATTTATATATATATATATATAGTCTTTCCGCTGACTGCACGCAATAAAAAAGCTTCTCATTATACCTTGACACATGTGATGATAAACTAAACTAAATTAAAAAGGATTTTAATGATGTGTTACCACTCAGGTTAATTGGCTTCGGTTAAATTGTCCCTAGTCTGTAGGATGGAGTTAGTGTACGGGGTGATCGCTGGTTGACACGGGCTCGGTGTGTCCGGCGCTGTATTTCTAAACTATCTCTAAACTATCTCTAAACTATCTCTAAACTATCTCTAAACTATCTCTAAACTATCTCTAAACTATCTCTAAACTATCTAAACTAAGCTACAAAGCTAATCTTAACATTTTTAGTATTGCTCCAGTCAAAGTTATTTGCATTTGGACTGGGGATTGCCATGGTGAAATGACCAAACTCTTCAGTAAATAAACTAATATAGCTGATCTGGAATTATAGCAAGTGCCTGTTTGCTTGTAGGACTACATAGTTGAAAGGGAGAGAGTTATTCAAGACTCCATTCATAACACTACAGGCTAAATAATGCATCATTTATTTGGTTGCCAAATATAAAATAACATTGTTTGGCAAAAAGTCAGGAATCAACTTATGCAGAAAGTTTCTATACATTTACAATCTCTCCCCTTCCCTCTCTGAATTAATTTCCTCACTGCTTTTGAACGTCGACAATAAAAAGAAATGTTCCTTGCATTATCGTTTCCCATTCAATTGCCCTTTGTTCGGTCTGAAAAACATTTAGCTTAGCCAGTTGCCGTTGGAGGTTTCTGGCCGCTGAAAGGATGATCTGATAGATGAAGTATGCTTTTGTCTTGAGGAGGCCGGCCGAGTGTTGTATAGGGATGCTCGGGGAATAAAGAAGCACTGGGGCAAACAAAGGACTCGAGAAATGTTTAGACCTGCAAACTTTTTGAGCTGCTTAAATCCTTTCAAGCTTCCGATGGTAACGAATGCCCACTGAACCCTAGCAGCATGTGTCTTTAAAGGAACAGTCTCTCCAAGATGGAGTGTTTGGCAAACATACAACATGAGACAGAGAGGGGTACAGCACAGTAAGAGGCCCTTCGGCCAACAATGTCCATGCCAAACATGATGCCAAGACCAACTAATCTGCCTGCAAGTAATCCATATCCCGAAGGTCAGGATCGAACCAGGGTCTTTGGCAATGTAAGGCAGCAACTGTACTGCTGAACCACTATATCGGCACGGGCGGCACGGTGGCACAGCGGTAGAGTTGCTGCCTTACAGCGAAAGCAGTGCCAGAGACTCAGGTTCGATCCTGACTACGGGCGCCGTCTGTACGGAGTTTGTACGTTCTCCCCGTGACCTGTGTGGGTTTTCTCCGAGATCTTCGGTTTCCTCCCACACTCCAAAGACGTACAGGTATGTAGGTTAATTGACTGGGTAAATGTAAAAATTGTCCCTAGTGTGTGTAGGATAGCGTTAATGTGCGGGGATCGCTGGGCGGCGCGGACTCGGTGGGCCGAAGGGCCTGTTTCCGCGCTGTATCTCTAAATCTAAAAAAAAAATCTAAATCGCCCTGTTGATGCCTGACCTGCTGAGTTCCTCCAGCACTGGTTGGGACCCTTGAGAAGAAATACAGTCAATCCCACACTTTGCCCTGTTCAATTCTATAAAAGGGAGCTTTGATTAACATAGAAACATCGAAAATAGGTGCAGGAGTCGGCCATTAAGCCCTTCCAGGCAGCACCACCATTCAATATGATCTTGGCTGATCATTCAATGTCAGTACCCCGTTCCTGCTTTTTCCCCATATCCCTTGATTCCCTTAGCCCTAATGTTTTCAAATACACAGGACGCGATGCTAAGAGCTATATCTAACTCTCTCTTGAATTGGCCTCTACTGCCTTCTGTGGCAGAGAATTCCACAGATTCACAACTCTGGGTGAAATTCTTTTTCCTCATCTCAGTCCTAAATGGCCTACCCCTTATTCTTCAACTGCAACCCTCCTCAAGATGGAATTAAGATTCTCCTGCAGAAGTAACTGCTTTAGAACCCCTTTACATGGCCAATAAAAGGATTCACTTCCTTCCTCTGTGTGTCCACGTGGGCAGCAAGCAGTGGAATGGGATTGCTGGGTTGAATTCCTTGGATCATTTTGGAGCTCAAAATCGTGGGAGTACAAAATCATGAGAGGAACAGATTAGGTAAATGCACAGAGTCTCTTGCCCAGAGTCGGGGAATCATGAACCAGAGGATGTAGGTTTAAGTTGAGGAGGGAAAGCTAGGAACGTGAAGGATGGTGGGTGTATGGAACGAGCTGCCGGAGGAGGTGGCTGAGGCAGGTGCTATCATAACATTAAAGAGACCTTTGAACAGGTACATGGATAGGAACGGTTTTGGTGGATATGGGCCAAACACAGGTAGGTAGGACTAGTGCAGCTGGGGCATGTTGATCGGCGTGGGCAAGTTGGGCCAAAGTTTGCACTCTGTATGACTCTTATCAGGGAGAAGGAATACTTTGAAGTCAGGTGCCTCCCACTGAGAGCAGAACTACCTTTGGATAAATCATCTCAAGCTGTTCCCATATACCTGCCGGCATTGAGGGAGCAGATTTGGTTGAATTCCCAAGGTTGGAGAACCGTGTCAACACAACTAACCACATGAATGCGTTTCGCAAATCCTGTCAGGTTTATGTTCTCTATAAATCAAATGCACTATATGTCGAGCAAATTGGTTAGGCCCAAAAAGGCCATGGTGTTGGGGAGTTGTTGGAGTGGCGTCACACACAGATGATCACACTTCTGGAATGCAAGGAGGCATTAATATTTTGCTCAGATGAGCCTTTGGGCGAAATGATACATTTATAAAGTAAACATTTCAAGATGTTCGATATCCACCAAAATAATGAGGAAAAGTATCTTTTCCAGATTGACTCTACCTGTTGGTTAAAGGAGTCACACTTTCATGGGATGAGTGGGAGAATATAGGGGAGGTGTCGTTAAACTGGGAAGGATTACAAGGATGGTGCCAGGATTCAAGGACCTGAGCTATAAGCTGAGGTTGGGCAGGATCGGAATTTTTTCCTTGGATTTCAGGAGGCGGAGCAGGTGATCATATAGAGGTGTACAAGATCACGAGTGGAATAGATAGAGTAAATGCACAGAGAGTCTCTAACTCAGAGTCGGGGATTCAAGTACCAGTGGACATTGGTTTAAGGTGAGGGGAGAAAGATTTCATAAAAACTCGAGGGGCAACTTTTCTACACAAAGAGTGGTGGTGTATGGAACGAGCTGCGAAAGGAGGTAGTTGAGGCAGGTGTTAACACAACGTTTAAGAAACATTTGGACAGTAACATGGATAGGATAGGTTTAATAGGATATGGGCCAAATGCAGGCAGGTGGGACTAGTGTAGATGGGGCATGTTGGTCAGCATGGACAGGTTGGGCCGAAGGGCCCGTTTCCACGCTGAATGACTGACTCTATAATTCTAATATGTCCTTAATTTCATAACTCGAGTGGTGAGTGGTGTCACAGAGTCATGCAGCACAGAACCAGACCGTTCAGTCCATCACGTGTATGCTGAACCCATTTAGTATGTTTTGAAGCAATTTATATTCATGTGCTTGTAAATGGATTTGATGCATGGTTTAGTTAATTTGTTTCTCATAAAGAACTTGCCCCGCAGCGAAAAATCCTTAGTTCCCACCATCGAACATCTTTAGAAATATGAAGAAAACCTTGGGATAGATGCAATGCACATCTTGAGAGCTGCAAGAGAGATTTTACATGTAAGGGAATGATTTAAAAAAATATGGAATTGAAACTGGACTGAACATGCACCAATACCCTAAACTCTCATGGCACCTGTATAATTGTCAGTGCATTTGTTTCACTTTCTTGAGTTGTTGCTTTTGCTTTTGTGCCAGATGCAAGAAGGTTTGCGCGCTGTCCCCGTGCTTTCTCTATGTGAAATGGTGTGCAGAAGACGCAATAAAGTTGTACCTTGACCTTTGTTTAACATGCATGGGCACAGACCTAACTACCTTGGGATAATGCAGCTGCAGAAAGTTCAATACATCCTCCCCACCATCAAAGGGATCTACAGGGGGCGCTGCCTCAAATCTTCTTTCGTATGTCAACTACAACAATCAAAAGTGGCAATTGGTACTTCAGAGTATCGTAGTTGACGCTTTGCTGCAAATGTTGCCAGTTCTGTAGAACTACCCAGGGTGGACGACGAAGACGTAAAGCAGCTCCCACCCCAACTAGGTAGTTAATGTCATCAAAGACTCGCACAACCCTGGCCACGCATTCATCTCGCTCCTACCTTCGGGAAGAAGGTACAGGAGCCTGAAAACTGCGACCTCCAAGTTCAAGAACAGCTCCTTCCCATTGTTGCACTTGAGCTGGAAATCAAATGTACAATTTTGGGAAACTAGTGGAAGAACTGCGTAAATTGGTTTATAAATTGTGCAACTTTAAGGGTGGCACGGTGGCGCAGCGGTAGAGGTGTTGCTTCACAGCGCCAGAGACCCGGGTTCGATCCTGACTACAGATGCTATACGTGGAGAGTTTGTATGTTCTCCCTGTAATCGCGTAGGCAGCATCCGTGGTCAGGATTGAACCCGGGTCTCTGGCGCTGCATGTGAGAAACTCTACCGCTGTGTCACTGTGCCGCCCGCTTCATCTTAAAACAAATTGCAAACTATGCTTGTTCCTTTCTCCTCCAGCCAATGATTGGGAAGTCAGGTGTTCCCCAAGGACCTTCCGAACAGAAGGTTGCCGTAGTTACTGTCGATGACTGCGATACCTCAGTGGCGTTGCGCTTCGGAAGTTTAATTGGAAATTATTCCTGTTCGGCGCAAGGAACTCAGTCCGGGTCCAAAAAGTAAGTCTTAACCAAAAAGAATGCACTTTCAAAATTCTTCATGTTGTTCCTATAGATTGTGGCTGTTTTAAAAAAAAAAAAAGATGTTTTCCACTCTGATGGCTCAGTGCCCAGCTGACCTGTACAGAGTCTCCAAGTTTAGCCGAATGCTGAGGTTACCTGCACTGAACAAGATGTAGTGTGGAGAAACACCCCTCGATCTTCTCCATTTGCATGTCACAAGTTTCTCATTGCAAAATTGACCCGTATTCATCATCTCTGCTTCCTAATTCCTAATTCCACCTTAATTTTGGATCCAATTTTCCAAATTGTCCTGGGTCCCATGGGTGTTTACCTTCTGGACCTTCCATGTGGGAGGCCTGGCTACTGTCCATGTAGTCAACATCACCCGCACTATTCTCATTGACACGTCAAAGGTGTCAGGGTGTGGTTTGGTTGGGAAGGGACGAGTTGACCAGACAGTTGCGGAGGGAACGGTCTCTGCGGAAAGCAGAAAGGGGTGGAGATGGGAAGATGTGGCTCGTGGTGGAATCCCATTGGAGGTGCCGAAAATGTTTAATTTTCACTAAACGGTGGCGCAGCAGTAGAGTTGCTGCCTTACAGGGCTTGCAGAGCCAGAAACCCGGGTTCGATCCTGACTACGGTTGCTGCCTGTACGGTGTTTGTACATTCTTCCTGTGGGTTTTCTCTGAGATCTTCGCTTTCCTCCCACACTCCAAAGACGTACAGGTTTGTAGGTTAATTGGCTTGGTAGAGTGGTAAATTGTCCCTAGGGTGTGTAGATAGTATTAGTGTGCGGGGATCGCTGGTCGGTGAGGACTCGGTGGGCCGAAGGGCCTGTTTCCGCACTGTATCTCTAAAACTAAAACTAAATGGAACCTTCCCCTAACAAAACTGACCTTGACACATCTGGCCCACATCCTCCAAAATGTGGATTGTGGTTAAGTATGGTGATGGTCTCGCTGAGCAGGTTGCAAAAGAAGCATTTCACTCTAGATAGACAATTGGACCGTCTCTGATATCTCCCTACCGTTTCTTGATCTCACTGTCTCCGTCACAGGAGCTAGACAATTAACTGGCATCTCTCATAAACCTACTGACTCCCACAGCTATCTAGACTACACTTTCTCCCACCCTTTCACTTGCAAAGACTCTATCCCCTACTCCCAATCCCTCTGTCTATGCTGCATCTGCATCCACGATGAGGTGTTCCACACCAGGACATCTGAGATGTCCTCATTCTTTAGGGAACGGGGGTTCCCCTCTTCTATCATCGATGAGGCCCTCACTAGGATCTCCTCGATATCCCGCAACTCCATCCTTGCTCCCCCTCCCACAGTTGCAACAGGGACAGAGTCCCCCTAGTCCTCACCTTTCACCCCATCAGCCGTCGCATACAGCACATAATCCTCCGATATTTTCGGCACCTCCAATGGGATTCCACCTCGAGCCACATCTTCCCATCTCCACCCCCTTTCTGCTTTCCGCAGAGACCTTTCCCTCCGCAACTGTCTGGTCAACTCGTTCCTTCCCAACCAAACCACACCCTTTCCCCTGCAACCGCAGGAGATGCAACACCTGTCCCTATACCTCCCCCCTCGACTCTGTCCAAGGACCCAGACAATCTTTTCAGGCAAGGCAGAGGTTCACCTGCGCATCCTCCAACCTCATCTACTGTATCTGCTGTTCCAGGTGTGTACTCCTGTGCATTTGCGAGACCAAGCGCAGGCTTGGCGATCGTTTCATTGAACATCTCCGCTCAGCCCACCTAAACCTACCTGATCTTCCGGTTACTCAGCACTTTAACTCCCCCTCTAATTCCCACACTGACCTTTCTGTCCTCCTGCATTGTCAGAGTGAGGCCCAGTGCAAATTGGAGGAACAACACCTCATATTTCGCTTGGGCAGCTTACACCCCAGTGGTATGAATATTGACTTCTCTAACTTCAAGTAACCCTTGCTTCCCCTATCTCTCCATCCCTCCCCCTTCCCAGTTCTCTGAACAGTCTGACTGTCCCTGATTACATTTTATCTCTGTTTGCTTTGTTGTTACCTTCTCCTAGCTAACAATGATCTATTCTATATCTTCCTTGATCTGCACACCCTTTGATGTCTAGTTCTCACACCTTACACTTCCTTATCTCTGAACCTCCCCCGACTCTCAGTCTGAAGAAACGTCACCCATTCCTTCTCTTCGGAGATGCTGCCTGTCCCGCTGAGTTACTCCAGCATTTTATGTTCATCTACAGTTTAAACCAGCTTCTGCAGTTCCCTCCCAAACATTGCACTGTGCCTTAGTACACATGACGCTAAAGAAACCATTGAAATCTATCCTATTCATCGATAAATGTATTTTGATGTCTAGCAGCGGCATTAATGATCAAGTTGACTCATGCCAGTTTATTTTAAATTCTCTATTTACCACAAAGTGAGATGCCAGTAAAGTGCCCTCCAGTCACTGTTTCACATGTAGACAGCCTGAAGAAGGGTCTCGACCTGAAACGTCACCCATTCCTTCTCTCCCGCGATGCTGCCTGACCCACTGAGTCACTCCAGCATTTTGTGTCGACCTTCGATTTAAACCAGCATCTGCAGTTCTTTTCCGACGCTGTTTCAGATGTGATTCATAATGTCCTACCGTGGAATTTCAAACACAATTGAATGAGGTTTCCTACGAATCTCAACATGCTCTGCTAAACTATCCCGTCCTCATTTATCTTGGGGGGGGGGCAGATGTTTGGAATTCTTTTGCTTTGATTGATTCCCTGGAGCCATCCCTAGTATTGCTCTTTCTTTACTCAATCCAGTAATAATGCCACACTGGATTATGTTCTGCGGAGCTTTGGAGGCTGAGAGGAGACCTGATAGAAATACATGAAATTATGAGTGGCATAAGCAGGGAGATGGTAAGAACTTTTTCCCCAGGGCGAGCAGCACAGTGGCACAGCGGTAGAGTAGCTGTCTTACAGCACCAGAGACCCAGGTCTGAACCTGACTATGGTGGCTGTCTATATGGAGTTTATACGATCACCCTGTGGGTTTTCTCCAGGTGCTCCGGCTTCCTCACACTCCAAGTTTGTAGCTTAATTAGCTTCAGTAAAATTGTAAAGTGTCCCCAATGTGTGGGATGGTGCTAGTGTACAGGGATCGGTGCGGACTCGGTGGGCTGAAGGGCCTGTTTCCACCCTGTATCTCTAAAACGAAACTAGAAACTAAAACATAGCTTTAAGGTGGGAGGGGCAAAGTTTAATGGAGATTCTTGAGTTTTTTAAACAGAGGGTCGTGGGAGCCTGGAACCCACTGCAAGCGGTGGCAGCGGAAGTTGGTATGATACGAGATACAATAGTGGCATTTAAGAGACTTTTAGATAGGCACTTGGATACATGCAGGGAGTGGAGGGATATGGATCACGTGCTGGTAGAAGAGATGACTTTCTCTTGGCATTATGTTCAGTATGGACATTGTGGGCCGAAGGGCCTGTTCCTGTGCTATACTGTTCTATCAAAGATAGACACAAAATGCTAGAATAACTCAGCGGGACAGGCAGCATCCCTGGAGAGAAGGAATGGGTAAGGTTTTGGGTCGAGACCCTTCTTTAGACTCAACCCGAAACGCCACCCATTCCTTCTCACCAGAGATGGTGCCTGTCCTATTGAGCTACTCCAGCATTTTGTGTCTATCTTCAGTGTAAACCGGCACCTGCAGTTCCTTCCTACACGATACTGTTCCAAGGACGTGTTCCTTCCGATCTCTTTCTTTCCTTGTCCACTGTTGTATTGCCCATCCCAAAGGTGACTGACTTTACTCCCTAAATAACCACCTCAGCCAGATATGTGTGTGTTGGCAACGGACATTAAATTCAAACAAGTCAAACACCCACATTTTCCAACATTGCTCATTGAAGGTTAGTTACCCATCACAACTCTCACTGCCCCCATCCGGATAAGAGAGGTGGGGGTGGGATATAGCCTTGTAAGTGATAGGTGGATACAGGTGAGGGGGGAGAGGGGGTTGGTTAGCCGATGGGTGGAGTAAGTGCAAAAGCTGGAGGTGAAAAAAAGACAAAAGGGTGTTAGATATGGAGAGAAGAGGAGGAGTAAAATGTAAAGCCAGAGGGAGTTATGTGGGTGGAAGGGAATATGGGTCAGGGGAGGGAACAAGTGGGGTGAGTTAGTGGGAGAACACTGGGATGGGGGGGGGGGGGGGGGGGGGGAGGGTACACAGGAAAGAGAGAGCGGATGGGGAGGGTTGTGTCCTCATTCTGGCAATGTAGGAGGCCCAGGACAGAATGGTCAGTTCGCGAATGGAAGGGGTATTTAAATGGTTAGCAACCGGGAGATCCAGCAGGCTTTACACTTTAGAGATGCAGTGTGCACACAGGCCCTTTGGCCCACAAAGTCTGTGCTGACCCTGTACACTAGCACTATCCTACACGCTAGGGGCAATTTACAATTCCCAGAACCAATTAACCAAGTTACCTGTACATCTTTGGAGCGTGGGAGGAAAGCGGAGCACCGGGAGAAAGCCCAAGCAGTCACAGGGAGAAGGTACAAACTCCATACAGCAGCCGCTTCCCAGTTGTCAGTGCCAATGTTAACATTCATCCTATCTCTTGATAAAGATATTATACAGCGTGGAAACAGGCCCTTTGACCCAACTTGTCCAAGCCCATCAACATGCCCCATTACACTAGTCCCAACAGGCCTATATCCCTCTAAACCTATCCCTTCCACATATCTGTCCAAATATTTCTTCAACATTGCAATAGTACTTGCCTCAGTTACCCTTTTGGGCAGCTTGTTCCATACACCCGCCGTCCTTTGTTTTAAAAAAGTTGCCCCTCAGGTTCCTGTGAAATCTTTCCCCCACCTCACCTTAGATCCATGTCCTTTGGTTCTTTATTCCGCCACTCTGGATAAAAATAAAGCTTTCAACTGTACCTCGGTACACGTGACACTAAACTAAATTAAACTAAACCAAACCTCAGTGCATTATCTGATCTATTGCTCTCATAACCTTGTGCAACTCTATGAGGTGACAGAGAGAGGTGTGTTATTGGCTCGAGTTTAACAGCGTGGCTGATAAAACAGGATGTGTGAGTGAAGGTGCTAATGTCAAGAGAGACACAGTTCAGACCGCCTGATCTTGCTCCTAGGTCCCTGGATTTGACGGGGCCTCTTCTCCTCGGTGGTGTTCCCAATCTGCCCGAAGACTTTCCGCTCCAGAACCATGAATTTATGGGATGCATGAAGAACTTGTTGATAGATAACCAGCAAATCGATTTGGCTGATTTCATCGCAAACAACGGCACAGTGACAGGTAATGTGAGAAACCTTTACTTTTGGGCTTTGGACTAGAGATGCAAGATGCAAGACCTTCGGACCACCGAGTCCGCGCCGACTAGCGATCACCGCGTACACAAGCACTATCCAACACACTAGGGACAATTTATGATTTTAACAAAGCCAATTAACCTGCTAACCTGTACGTCTTTGGGATGTGGGACGAATCCGGAGCACCTGGAGGAAATCCACAGGGTCCCAGGGAGAATGTACAAACTCCATACAGACAGCACCTGTAGTCAGGATTGAACCCGGATCTCTGGCTCTGTGAGGCAGCAACTCTACTGCCGCGCCACCGTGCACTGGTACAATGGGGCTTCTAAAGGTTCCCAAACACTTTCACCTCATCCCATTTCAGAGAGATATGTGTCTCAATAGACAATAGGTGCAGGAGTAGGCCAATCGGCCCCTCGAGCCAGCACCGCCATGCAATGTGATCATGGCTGATCATTCACAATCAGTACCCCGTTCCTGCCTTCTCCCCATACCCCCTGACTCCGCTATCTTTAAGAGCTCTATCTAGCTCTCTCTTGAAAGCATCCAGAGAATTGGCCTCCGCTGCCTTCTAGTCTCCTGCCCACTGCCCCCACCGTTTTACAGTCTAATTAAAAACATGGGGTAAAAAGTCTTTGTGCTTTTATATAATCTCACTGATTTTTAACATTACTGTTCCTTTTAGTTTTTTAGTTTTTAGTTTAGGAGATACAACATGGCAAAAGGCCCATCGGCCCACCGTGTCCATGCCTACCACCGATCGCCCGTTCACACTAGTTCTATGATATTCCACAATCACGCCCACTCCTTACACACTAGGGACAATTTTGCGGAGGCCAATTAACCTACAAACCCGCACGTCTTTGGGATGTGGGAGGAGACTGGAGCACCCGGAGAAAACCCACAGGTTCACAGGGAGAACGTGCAAACTCCACACAGACAGCACTCAAGGTCAGGATCAAAGTCGGATCTCCGGTGCATTCGGGCAGAAGCTCTACCAGCTCTACCAGTGGTAGAGTTGCTGCCTTACAGCGAATGCAGCGCCGGAGACTCAGGTTCGATCCTGACTACGGAGTTCGGTCCCGATCTGTACGGAGTTTGTACGTTCTCCCCGTGACCTGCGTGGGTTTTCTCCGAAATCTTCGGTTTCCTCCCACACTCCAAAGACGTACAGGTTTGTAGGTTAATTGGCTGGGCAAATGTAAAAATTGTCCCTAGTGGGTGTAGGACAGTGTTAATGTGCGGGGATCGCTGGGCGGCGCGGACCCGGTGGGCCGAAGGGCCTGTTTCTGCGCTGTATCTCTAAATCTAAAAATCTAAATTTAAAAGTCTACTACCCATAAAGTCATAGAGCTGTCTGCACAGCACAGACACAGGTCATTTGGTCCACCTTGTCTATGCCAACTAAGCATATTGGGCTAATCCCATTTGTCTGCATTTTGTGAAGTGAGTGTTTAGTACTGCTGCAGATAATCACCAGGAAAAGGGTGCAAGGAAAACAAAGTTGGTGGATGGCACAGTGGCACAGCTGGCAGAGCCACTGCCTCACAGCACCAGAGACCTAGATCCGATCCTGCCTTAGATGATGCCTGTGTGGAGTTTGCCCATTCTCCCTGTGACCGCACGAGTTTCACATCCCAAAGACATGCGGGTTTGTAGGTTAACTGGCCTCTGTAAATTTGCTCCTAATGTGTCGCGAGTGGATGAGAAAGTGGGATAACATAAAAGTAGTGTGATCGGTGGTCGGAGGGGACTCGGTGGGCTGAAGGGCCTGTTTCCACGCTGCACCTCCAAGCTAAAATCGGTAGGCATTATTCTGTGGGAAACAAAGGAATGACCTCAGAAGAATATTCTCTGCCCCGAGCAGCTGGGAAAACCCAACAGAGAACGTAAAGAAAAATATATCTAAATAAGAATAAAATGATGTTTTTAAATATGGCAGCATGGGCGATATGCTTGTACCATGAAGCAGCCACGCTGCTATGTTTTAAGACATCATTATTTTATTATTTTGATGTACCTTTCTTCGTATTTTGATTTTAAAACTAGTGATTATTTGCTTTCATTTGGGCACACATAAATGGATTAGGAAAGGTTTAAATGGCAATGGGCCAAATGCAGGCAAGTATGCCAACTTGATCAGGATGGACAGGATGGGCCAGATTTGTGCTGCATGGCTCTGTCTCTATTTACTTGTGGTCCACCTTAGAGGAGCTAGATTACTTATATCTACGGCTGGACATGGGCGACAGTCGGTGAGGTGAGGTTTATTATTGTCACGTGCGCCGAGGTACAGTGAAAGGCTTTGCTGTGCCATGCCTGTGTGAGTTCAATGATCCCTGCACAACTTCTCCCTCCTGCACAGGGTGCTCTGCCAAGTGGAACTTCTGCGACTCGAACACCTGCAAGAACGGAGGGACCTGCGTGAACCGGTGGGAGACCTTCAGCTGCGAATGTCCGCTGGGGTTTGGAGGAAAAAACTGTGAGCAAGGTATGGTTCAGTGCCCACGCTGGGCACAACATTAACCACAATCTCCACCTCAGTTGTAAAGTGGCTCGAGGATATTACTCGGCTGACAGTTAACCACCCGTGGAAGAAAGTCTGGTCTGGATCTGCTATCCATCCGTGGATTGGATCCACGCACTAAAACCCTTGGTCCTGTCTTCGACACAGTCCAATAATGGATAAGCTGGTTGGAGAAAGAGATCAGAAGGATGTGGGGGCCAAGTCAATGGATATTTTTAAGGCAGAAATAGATAGATTGTTGATTAGTATGGGTGTCAGGGGTCATGGGGAGAAGGCAGGAGAATGGGGTTGAGAGGGAGAGTCAGGTCAGCCATGATCGAATGGCAGTGTAGACTTGATTGGCCGGATGGCCTTGTTCTGTCCTATCACTTATGAACATGAACAGGAGTGTAGAATGATTCACGTGAAATACAGATGCAGTGCCAGAGACAATTGGAAGTGAGCACAAAACACCCACATTGTGTTGCCACTCTGAATGTGGTTTGAATGTAGAGTGTGGAATTTTAGCAGGATCTTAACATAACACTAGATAAACACAAAGTGCTGGAGTAACTCAGCGAGTCAGGCAGTATCTCTGGAGAAAGAGAATAGGTGACTTTTTGGGTCGAACTGAAGAAGGGTTCCAACCCGAAACGTCACCTATTCCTTTTCTCCAGGGTTGCTACCTGACCCGCTGAGTTACTCCATTTATCCTCATTCTAAACCAACTTCTGCTGTTCCCTCCTACTTGACAAAACACTACTTTTATAAATAACATTTCTTTATGATATTGAAAGGAGTGCAGAGACATGGGGGCAAGATGCTTTTCGAATAAAAACAGGATATTGGTTAATGGGTATTTTTCAGATCTGCGGGAATGTGGGCCAAGCTTCCTTAGTAGATCGCTAAACGTTTCACGACATTCACTGGCCAGAGCTGAGAGCATGATTCTGCTTGTGTCTGACCCGTTGCTTCCTGAGTTGTAATCCAGCCACTCGCGTCTGAATTCCTTTGCCCGTGAGATAAAGACCAGGTGGCGACACAAGGAACTGCTGATGTTGGAATCTTCAAGGTTAAACAAAGTGCTGGAGGAAGTCTACAAGCCAGGCAGCATCTGTGGAGAGAATGATCTGACGAAGGGTCCAGACCCTTTATTGAGGGCAGTTCGGGTGATAGCACAAAGTGATAAAAGACTTTCTTTGGTAAGGTCTTCTTCCACCTTCCTTCTGAGTCTGAAGAAGGGTCCCCTATGAAATGTCACCTATCCATTCTCTCCATAAAGTTTTAATTTTAGAGAATACAGCATGGACACAGGCCCTTCAGCCCGCCACCGCCGACCATCGATCATCCGTTTACACTCGTTCCATGTTATCTCGCTTTCTCATTCACTCCCTACACACCAGGGGCCAATTAACCTATTTATAGGGGCCAATTAACCTACAAAACCACATGTCTTTGGGATGGGAGGAAACTGGAGCACCCGGAAAAAGCACATGCGTTCACAGGGAGAACGTGCAAACTCCGCACAGGCAGTGCCCAAGGTCAGGATCGAACCCGGGCCTCTGTGGCCGTGAGGCAGTGGTTCTACCCGCAGTGTTCCTCCAACACTTTGTATTCCTTGAGGTGTCATTGGCCAATTGTCCCTCCCTGTGATTTGCATGATTCTGTCATCCTTCTGAAAAAGGTTTTCAAATGAAATATCTTGCTTCAAATTGTGAAATATTTATTTTCTAAAGGCGGAATTTATTGAGGGCAGGTAGACTCTAGGAACTGCAGATGTGGTTTAGAATAAAATAGACACAAAGTGCTGGAGAAACTCAGCAGGTCAGGCAACATCTCTGGAGAACATGGATTGGCGATGTTTCGGGTTGGGACCCTTCTTCAGTCAGTGTCAGATTTATTGAGGACAGTTTGGGTGATAATACTAAGTGATAAAATACTTTGTTTGGTAAGGTCTCCTTCCTCCTTCCTTCTGAGTCTGAAGAAGGGTCCCCCATGAAACGTCACCTATCCATTTTCTCCAGAGATGCTGCCTGACCCGCTGAATAACGGCAACATTTTTTATCTTCCTCCTTTTTGGATGATATCACGCATGACATTGATGAAGTTTAAAGTTCAATAGTGTGTGAATTCTTAACTACACCATGACTACCTATTGTACTTGAACCACTGGGGCAGCACAGTGGCACAGCGGTAGAGCTGCTGCCTTACAGCGCCAGAGACCCGGGTTCGATCCTGACTATGGGTGCTGTCTGTTCAAAGTTAGTACGTTCTCCCTGTGACCGCGTGGGTTTTCCCCGGGTACTCAGGTTTCCTCCCGCACTCCAAAGACGTATAGGTAAAAATTGTAAATTGTCCCTAGTGTCGGATAGTGCTGGGATCGCATGTTGGCGCGGACTTAGTGGGCTGAAGGGCCTGTTTCCGCGCTGTATTTTGAAACTAAACTAAACACTGTGGTTCAAGTTTATTCAGTAGGGAGGGGGTTAATATGCAGTGAACTGGAAGTATTGTAACGAACAGCATAAGGGCAAATTCCCAAGAGCTGCACAAGTTCACCAGATGTATTCAGTGTGTGCATTGTTGCAGATGGGTGAATGGTTATAAGTAGCTGTGCAGATCCCATCCACGGATCCCATTACAAAGCACCTGCTTCTTGCTTGATGGAGTCTGTCTCCTTTAAAAACCAACCCTTCAACAGAAAGAAAAATAACACCTTGTGCTTTTCCATGAGAACATGTTAAGAATGGCAACATTTTCACAAGCACATACTTCACAGTTAAAACTCACGGGCACCTTATTATACCTGATAAGAATCGCAGTTTTGCCCCTGCAGACTACATTGACCTTTGTAAATGACATTTTGTAACATTCTGTAACCCCAAAATGTTTCTGAGAGAGGGGCAAGGTTTAAACGAGACGTGCGGGGCAAGTTTTATTTTACACAGAGGGTGGTGGGTGTCTGGAGCACACTGCCAGGGGTGGTCTAGGATAGACACAAAGTGCTGGAGTAACTCAACGGGTCAGGCAGTCTGGAGGAAAAGGATAGGTGACGTTTCGGGTTGGAAACCCTTCTTGAGAATGAAGGTAGGGGGTGATGGGGTGGAGGGTGAAGAGCTGGAGGCGAGAAAAGACCAGGAGCAATCAGGGCCAGCATCATATTCTTTGTTTAGTTTAGATTAGTTTACTTTAGTTCACTGTAGTTTTGAGATACAGCATGGAAACAGGCCCTTCGGCCCATCGAGTCCGTCGTGCTGACCAATGATCACCTGGACACTAGTTCTATCCTACGCGCTAGGGGCAACGTACAGAAGCCTGCAAACCTGCACGCCTTTGGAATGTGGGACGAAACTGGAGTAGCTGGAGAAAACCCACATGGTCACATAGAGAACGTACAAACACTGTACAAACAGCACCCGCAGTCAGGATCAAATCCGGGTCTCTGGCGCTGTGAGGCAGCAACTCTACCGCTGCACCACTGTGTCGTCGGTGGAGGCAGATCCGATGGTGGCATTTAAGAGACTTTGAGACAGGCACAAGGATATGGAGGGATGTGGATTATATGCAGGCAGAATCGAGTTGGTCTTGGCATCATGTTCAGCACGGACATTGTGGGCTGAAGGGACTGTTAACTGTGCTGCTTCTATGTTCTATTAGAACATGGATTTTTCCCCAGAGGAAATAGGAATATGTTCAGCTTGAAGTGCTGGTTGAATGTTTCTTATTGTTCCAATACCATCACCCCTCTCCATTAGAGCTAATGACATATATCTGCATGGCTAATGTGAAGAGGCTCTAAGAAAACAGTTTTGTGACAGGGAAATCTTCAAAAGTCAGCACTTTGTAGCAGAAGAAGGAAGGACAGGGAGTGGACAAAACTAAGGGAAGTGGAGTGAGGAGTGAGACATGAATGATGGTGTGAGGGGAGGGATGGAGGTGCCAGTGATCAGTTGGAGCACCGATGACTGAGATCAGAGTCCACTGTCCTTTATAGTCACAAAGATGCCAGAATGAAGCGTGTTTAAGTGATTTCAGTGCCTGCCCTCCTTTCCTTGTCAGTCTGTCTGCCTTATTTTCAATGGTTTCACGTGATTAACAGGGAACCATGGAATGGGTGGCACGGTAACGCAGCGGTAGAGTTGCTGCCTTACAGCGCCAGAGACCCGGGTTCTATCCTGACCTCGGGTGCTGTCTGTACGGAGTTTGTACGTTCACCCTGTGACCATGTGGGTGTTCTCCCGGTGCTAATTCCTCCCACATCCCAAAGGCTCGCAGGTTTGTAGATTAATTGGCTTTGGTAAAAAACATTGTAAATTTTCTCTAGTGTGTAGGATAGCGCTAGTGCAGAGAGATCGCCAGTCGGCACACTCGGTGGGCGTATTGTATGCTTTCCTTCATTGGTTGGGCCACTGAGTATAAGAGTCAGGAAGTCACGTTGCAGCTTTGTAGAACTTTGGTGAGGCCGCATTTGGCATATTGAGTGCAGTTCTGGTCACCCCAATACATGGTGGCTCAGGAGGCTTTAGAGAGGATACAGAAAAGGTTTACCAGAATGCTGCCTGGATTAAGGGGTAGTAACTACAAGGAGAGGTTGGACAGGCTCGGATTGTTTTCTCTGGCATGTCAAAGGCTGAGGAGAGACCTGACAGAAGTATAAAAACATTATAAGAGGTGCAGAGAGGGTAGACAATCAGAACCTATTTCTTGGGGTGGAAATGTCAAAGACTAGTCATAGGTTTAAGGTGCGAGGAGCAAAATTTAAAAGAGACAAGTTCTTACACAGAGAGTGGTGGGTGCCTGGAACGCACTGCTGGGGTGCTGGTGGAGGCAGATATAATAGTGGCATTTGAGAAACTTTTGGATAGGCGCATGGATATGCAGGGAATAAAGGGATATGGATCACATGTAGACAGAGGAGATTAGTTTAACTTGCCATTATGTTCGGCATGGATAATGTGGGCCGAAGGGCCTGTTCTTGTGTTGCACTGCTCCGTGAATTAAGGGGACAGCAATGTCTCGTCATAGTTCCTTTGATCTTGTGACACCGAACTCAATTGCTAATCTTTCACATCAGCAGAGCAGTGCGTGACACAGATCAGGTGTACATGAGGCTGCTTGGTCCTGCACTGGTGATTGTCGGAGGCGGGAAATGAATGTATTTAGTTGGAGCAATGGAGCGTAGAGAAGGAGTTGCTGCTGACAGAGAACAAAGTCTAATTTTAGAGCCGTTCTCACTGTCAAGGACTATTTGTGTTTAATTTCTCTTGTAACGTCATTGGCTTTGTCAATTTTCTCTAGTGTGTAGGATAGCGCTAATGCACAGAGATCGTCATTTTGTGATACCTTAGGCACTTTTTGTAGCAAAGCATTCAAAGTGTGCAGATCAGTGCATGGAATGGCTCTGTAGCTCCAACAAGCCACTGGTGGCATAGAACCATGCATGGATTCATTGCTTTGCTATGTGCAATGTCAAAATTCTTTATTCGTTTATCTACTATCTACTATCACTGATTATTCCTATGTGCAAGAAATATAGAATTGGGGATATTATTTTTGACTTTGCACTACAGTGTGTGTGTGTTAGCGGGCGTATAAAATATACACACAAACATCGATTTATATATTACACTGCATAGGTATACACACATATATATATATATAAGTACCCATATAACGTGTGTGTATATATAAATATATATATTTATATGTACACATACACATATAACTTTTATATTTATATGTGTATATATATGTGTATATACACACACACACACACACACACACACACACACACACACACACACACACACACACACACACACACACACACACACACACACACACACACACGTGTGTGTGTATATGTATGTATTACAGTCTGAAGAAGGGTCTTGGCCTGAAATGTCACCCATTCCTTCTCTCCTGAGATGCTGGCTGACCCGCAGAGTTACTCCAGCATTTTGTGATACCTTCGATTTGTACCAGCATCTGCAGTTATTTTCCTATATATATATACATACATACACACACACACACACACACACACACAGGTTTATTTATTTATATACTGAACTATTGTTTATTATGGTGTTTGCAGAGTACTGTGTTCACATTTCTATTGTGCTGCTCCAAGTAAGAATTTCATCATTCCAGAATCATGACACGTGACAATAAAACAATCTTGACTTTTGTCATTCGAGTCCAAATCAGCTTAAAAAACCCCCAAAAAACAGGAAAGCAGGGGCAAGAGTTAAAATCTGCAGTCATGTAATTCTTCTGAAGGTGCCCAAGTTGTCTGTCAGCCACTAAACTGTTGCAAGTGAGAGTGAATACCCCATCCCGTGTGAACCGCACTGGATTCCTGTTGCTCAACTTCCCACCCATCAAGCCTGACCCAAGGCGTTAAGTTAGTGCAGCTTGTTTTAGCTGGGGAAATCTGGAGTTTATTCTTCTCCACTGAAGATCATGGACTACGTAGTATGATTTCTGCTCATATTTCCAGCAATCTTTTCCTTTCCGACCTTGCCCAAACCTTCACAAGCCCATGAGTGTTCACGCAAGATCGATGCCTATATTGGCCACCAGGGTGACGTGAATCAATTCTTCCTGTTAAATGGCGGTGCATTCATCCATGGAGTCACAGAGCCATACACACAAACAAACATGCCTTTCAGCCCAACTTGCCCATGCCGAACAAAATCCCCCATCTAGGAAGTTAGTGTAAATAAATGATCACTGTTTGGCAGGAACTTAGTGGGCCCAAAGGCCTGTTTCAGTTATCTATGATTCCATGCCTATGACTTTAATATTACGCACATTTCTAAAGATTGATTGAAAGATACAGCACAGAAACAGGCCCTGCGGCTCAACTAGTCCGTGCTGACCAACGATCATCCGTTCACACTTGTTCTGTTATCCCAATTAGGCATCCACTCCCCACGGTAGCGCAGCGGTAGAGTTGCTGCTTTACAGCGAATGCAGCGCTGGAGACTCAGGTTCGATCCTGACTACGGGTGCTGTACTGTAAGGAGTTTGTACATTCTCCCCGTGACCTGTGTGGGTTTTCTCCGAGATCTTCGGTTTCCTCCCACACTCCAAAGACGTACAGGTATGTAGGTTAATTGGCTGGGTAAATGTAAAAATTGTCCCTAGTGGGTGTAGGATAGTGTTAATGTACGGGGATCGCTGGGCGGCATGGACTTGGAGGGCCGAAAAGGCCTGTTTCCGGCTGTATATATATGATATGATGATATGATATGAGGGGTAATTTACAGAGGCCAATTAACCCACAAACACCACACATCTTTTGGATGTGGGAGGAAATCAGAGAAAAGGCTGATAAGATTCTTAAACCATTGAGCTGTTTAGTTTAGTTTAGTTTAATTTAGGGATATAGCATGGAAGCAGGCCCTTCGGCCCACCGAGTCCACGTCGACCAGTGATCCCTAGTGACCAGTAACCTAGCACCATCCTACAAACCAGGGACAATTCACAATTTTCACTGAGACCAATTAACCTACAAACCTGTACGTCTTTGGAGTGTGGGAGGAATGAGAGCACCCAAAGTAAATCCACCCGATTGGTCACAGGGAGAACGTACATATTCCGTACAGAGGTCAGGATCCAATCTGGGTCTCTGGAGCTGTAAGGGCAGCAATTCCACCGCTACGCCACTGTGCCACCCTTTCCTTACGGCGAAGGAATAAAGAGAAGCAGTCGTCTTCAGGAAATGTTTATTCAGAATATGCTGATAAGACTCTCAAACCACTCAGCTATTAATAGCTCCAGGCACCGATAAAGGCACACGGATTGAAAGATGAATTCACTTTTCCTTTCTCCCTTTTCCGGGAAAAATGAACTCCAGTGTTCAGCGTTTCCCACTCCACAGGTGCTTCCGTTCCGCTCTAACTTCACAAACCCGTCAGGTCTGATCACGGAGGCTCCTCTGCGGAACATGTGGGTCAAATGATTTACCATTAAATGTAAAACAATAGAAGGCAGTTTGGGGCATCACTGGAGGCAGATGGAGGAGTGAAGAGTCAGTGATTTATGTCTGTGTTCCTGTGTTGTGGGTTGATGCTGAGTTTAACCCTCCAGCACCGACACCTACAGCTGCTTGCTCTTGTACGTGTCGCTGATGCTGGAGTGGGCAGTGAGATGCCCTGCACACCCCCCCCCCCAACTCCCAGCAGCACTCCTGCTTTCTGCATCAGGAGTTGGACAGGTTTTTAATAGCACCCAATGGATGAGGCCAAGGAAAGAGCGTTAACTTCGCGGCCCTGTTTCCACCAATCTTTCCACCGCTACGCACAAGAAGCGCAAGACGCCATTGTATGCAGATGCCGAGAAGTTTGTTCAGCTCTGGCAGAACAATTTCTAATCTTGTGATGTGGACTTGATAAGAAGACGCAATGGATTGCAATTGACACATTTTATTTATTCTTGAGCAAATCTACAATGAGTCATACAGCAAGGAAATAGGCCCTTCGGCCCAACTTGTCCATGCCGACCAGATGCCCCAACTACACTAGTCTCATTTGCCCCTGTTTGCCCATGTCCTCTAAACTTTTCCTATCCGTGTACCTGTCCTTGTGTCTTTTGAATGCTGTTATTGTACCTGCCTCGAGACCTGAAATAATATAACATGCCTGCACGGAGTTTGTACGTCCTTGTTGCTTTGGTTTAGTTTGGTTTAGAGATACAGTATGGAAACAGGCCCTTCGGCCCACCATGCTGACCATCGATCACCCATTCATACTTTGTTATTCCACTTTCACGTCCACTCCTTACACATTCGGGACTGTGAAAAACTATTATCTGCCTCACTGGAGACCATCCGACTACCTTTAATTGGATTTGATTGGACTTTATCTTGCACTAAACATTATTCCCTTTATCATGTATCTGTACACTGTGGATGGCTCGATTGTAATCATGTATAATCTTTCCGCTGACTGTCAGCGCAGTGGCATAGTGGTAGAGACCCGGGTTCAATCCTGACTAGGGTGCATGTCTGTAAAGAGTTTGTACGTTCTCCCCTTGGTCTGCATAGGTTTTCTCTGAGATCTTCAGTTTCCTCCCACGCACTCAAGACCAACAGGTTTGTAGTTTATGAGAAAATAACTGCAGATGCTGGTACAAATCGATTTATTCACAAAATGCTGGAGTAACTCAGCAGGTCAGGCAGCATCTCGGGAGAGAAGGAATGGGTGACGTTTCGGGTCGAGACCCTTCTTCAGACAATTGTAGTTTAATTGGCTTGGTGTAAAATTGTAAAATTGTCCCTAGTGTGTGCGGGATAGTGTTGGTGTACGGGGATTGCTGGTCGGCGTGTACTCAAAGGGACTATTTCCCGTGTGTATTTCTAAACTAAAAAAATAAACTCAAAGCCTTTCACTGTACCTCGGTATACGTGACACTAAACTAAACATTAGGAACAATTTTACAGTATCCTTTCTGTCTTACCTTCTCCCTCTCTTTCATCAGCCAGAACCATCAGATAAGTGATATTACTAAACATGAGATTGTATAATGATCTAAACTCCTGATTGTGGTTTAGTGTACACTGCAATCAATGTAACCCTGACTTCACACTATCTAGTCACGTTGGGTTGGCAATGATTGCCCACATGTTAAATCCCTCTGCTGCTATCCATTTGCTAAGTGCAATGTTAGCTTCAGATCACTTCAATCTGTGCATTTTGCTTCCAGCCCCTCGTTCTCCGAAGACATTGGCTACTACATCACAGACTGAGATCAAAACCAGCCTTTATTTGGATTGTGGAGATCAATAAGTTACAGGATAAACATTGTAAACTGTCAAGAGTGTTTTTACCTTCACCCTTAAATAATCTTTCATGTTTATGTTTCAGATCAGCTACTTTGCCACATTGATCAGGTTCTTGCACCGACCTACACGACACTAATCCACACACCCCAGACCACCCTTTGCCCGGCCAGGGTCTTGTTTTTTTCCCTCAATGTGTTTCACAGTCATCTCTTGTATTTTTTATTTAACTTTTTATGGATTATTATGGTATCTGCTGAGTATTATGTGTACATATCTTTAGACATTAGAGACACAGCATGGAAACAAGCCCCTTGGCCCACCGAGTCCCCACCGACCAGCGATCACCCCGCACAATAGCACTATCCTACGCATCGGGGACAATTTATAATTTTACCGAAACCAATTAACCTAAAAACCTGGAAGTCTTTGGAGTGTGGGTGGAAACCGGAGCACCCGGAGACAACCCACGCGGTCCCAGGGAGAACGTACAAACCTCGCACACACAGCACCTGAGGTCAGGATCGAATCCAGGTCTCTGGCGCCGTGAGGCAGTGGCTCTACCAGCTGCGTCTCTGTGGGAAATAATTCATTTTGAAAGAAAAGTGAGGGGAGGTACCAATTTAAAAGAAATGCAGAGAAATTTGTGACGTCAGCACTGGTTGTGGAGAACATTGTTGGCAGGCCTATGTCGGAATAAAAATATCATTGCACCAAATTAGTAACTGCCTGACTCCTTCTGTTCTTTGATTTATTCCACCGTGATAGTGAACTTTACATTAGTTTATCAATTTAAAAAAGCAGGGTTGCTCATCATTCTTATTTGATCAAATTGTCTGGCTGTACGTGAGTTTATGTTCACAGACTCGGGATAAGCCCAATTAAGTGACGTTAAAAGAGGCTCTATTAATTGTGAGGCATTTTACACTTTGTTTTGCAAATTTAAAGGTACATTATTTGCAAAGGTAAGAAGCATTTTCAGGATCCTGGCGCTTTATGCGTGGATAGAAAAAGATTTTCTGATGGTTTATTTAGATGGATGATTATTAATTGATGGCGTTGTAAAATGGAAATGTGACTTTGTGCTTCGGTTAATGTTTTACGAGCGGCCCCCGTGAGTATAGAGGGATGAGCTGGTTTTTGTCTTGTTTCAGTAATGGCCAGTCCCCAGCGATTCCAGGGCCACAGTCGTGTCTCATGGACGAACCTGGCCGGCACCATCACGCTGCCCTGGTGCGTGGCCATGATGTTCCGTACACGCCAGGAGACGGGAACCTTCATCCAAGCCGACGCCGGTCAATTCTCCACACTCACCATTCAGGTCGGTGATTTTGGGAACTGACGCATCTCACGGGGGCGGGGCTGCACGGTGACACGGCGAGTAGAGTTGCTGCCTCATTGCGCCGGGAGACCCGGGTTCCACCCCGATTACGGTTGCTCTCTGCACGCAATTTGTGCGTTCTCCCTGTGACTGCGTGGGTTTCCTGTCACACTCCATAGACATGTGAGGTTCACCTGCACCTCCTCCAACCTCATCTATTGCATCCGCTGCTCCAGATGTCAACTTATTTACATCGGCGAAACCAAACGCAGGCTCGGCGATCGCTTCGCTCAACACCTGCGCTCGGTCCGCATTAACCAACCTGATCTCCCGGTGGCTGAGCACTTCAACTCCCCCTCCCATTCCCATTCTGACCTTTCTGTTATGGGCCTCCTCCAGTGCCACAGTGAGTCCCACAGGAAATTTGAGGAACAGCACCTCATATTTCGCCTGGGCAGCTTGCAGCCCAGTGGTATGAACATCGACTTCTCCAACTTTAGATAGTTCCTCTGTCCCTCTCTTCCCCTCCCCTTTCCCAGATCTCCCACTGTCTTCTTGTCTCCACCTATATCCTTCCTTTGTCCCGCCCCCCTGAGATCAGTCTGAAGAAGGGTCTCGACCCGAAACGTCGCCCATTCCTTCTCTTCTGAGATGCTGCCTGACCTGCTGAGTTACTCCAGCATTTTGCGAATAAATACCTGTGGTTGTAGGTTGATTAGTCTCTGTAAATTGCCCTTAGGGAGAAAAGATCATGTCATAAGTGAAGAAGCAGAATTAGGCCATTTGGCCCATCGTCTACTCTGCCATTCAATCATGGCTGATCTATCTCTCCCTCCTAACCCCATTCTCCTGCCTTCTCCCCATAACCTCTGACACCTGTACTAATCAAGAATCTATCTATCACTGACTTAAAAATATCCACTGATGGCCTCCACAGCCTTCTGTGGCAAAGAATTCCACAGATTCACCACCCTTGAACTAAAGAAATTCCTCCTCATCTCCTTCCTAAAAGAACGTCCTTTAATTCTGAGGCTATGACCTCTAGTCCTAGACTCTCCCACTAGTGGAAACATCCTCTCCACATCCACTCTATCCAAGGGAGTGGATGCAAAACTGTGATAACATAGAACTGGTGTGAATGGGTGATCATTGGTCGGCACGGACTCGGTGGGCTGAAGGGCTTATTTCAATGCTGTATCTCTGAACTGAAAAAAACTAAAATGGCAGTGTACAGTCTTGTGTATAAAAGACTGACATGGACTGGGGATTGCATAAGGAACAGAAAGCAAAGGATTTGAGTAAAAGGGTCAGTTTTGTAAATTCTGTACAAAATGTTCCGATTCTGTCCCTGACCTGTTCTGCAAATTGTCCCTAGTGTGCAGGATCGTGCGAGTGCACTGGGTGATCAGAGGTCAGTGCGGACACAGTGGGCTGAAGGGCCTGTTTCCACGTCGTATCTTTAAACCAAACTAATAAAATACCTTACAAATTACTTTAGTGGTTAACCAGACCTCCCAGATGACAACAAGGGGTGAGGAAGAGTGACTGCCTGGTGACTAAATTGCAGGACAAATATTCAAGGACCTAAGTGGATGACTCAGATCTAAGGAGTCAGAGGATGCAGGCGAGGCACTAAATGAGACTCAAAGCTTCATATTGCCTGTAGCCAGTTTGATAACATTAATATCAAAGACGTACAGGTATGTAGGTTAATTGGCTGGGTAAATGTAAAAATTGTCCCTAGTGGGTGTAGGATAGTGTTAATGTACAGGGATCGCTGGGCGGCACGGACTTGGAGGGCCGAAAAGGCCTGTTTCCGGCTGTATATATATGATATGATATAATATGATATGATATGATCACTGAGTGTTCAGGTTCTATTGCAGAAATGAAAATGCAAAAGTCAGGCACCAGTGCAGTACTGAGGGAGGGTTTTCATTGTCTCTGTGTGTGTCTCACTCTCGCTCTGTCACCCTCTCGCCCCCCCCCCCTCGCCCTCCCTCTTGCCCCCCACGTTTACTTTACTTTAGAGATACAGCATGGAAACAGTCCCTTCGGCCTACCGAGCCCATGCCAACCATCCATCAACCGTACACACTAGTTTTCTACTATTCCACTTTCTCACCCACTCACTCCACACTAGGGGCAATTTACAGAGAGCAAATTAGCCTACAGACCCACACACCTTTGGGATGTGGGTGGAAACCTGAGCACCCGAAGGAAACCCACGTGGTTACAGGGAGAAAGTGCAAACTCCACACAGACAATATGTGTGTGTGTGTGTGTGTGTGTGTGTGTGTGTCTGTGTGTGTGTGTGTCTGTGTGTCTGTGTGTCTGTGTGCGTGCGTGTTTCACAGAGTACTATGTTTGCATTATCTGTTGCCTGCTGCAAGTAAGAATCTCATTGCTCTGTTTCGGGACATACGACAATAGTTCACTCTTCACCACGCAAACTTCGCCATGAAGTGACAAGGGAGATGTCTGACTTAATTAGCGGTGGTCTTTCTAAATGCGAGTCGTTGTTTAATGGTGGTGGCTGCCTTATTTGGTTGCACCCAGTACCGTTGACAGTGGTATCGCTATCTTTTTCAGCTGAGGGAGGGCAATGTGAATCTGAACGTGTATCGATCAAACAGCCAGGTCACCACGCTTACAATGGACCAAATCAAAGTGAACGATGGCGATTGGCACCATTTGCAGCTGGAGCTGAAAGGTTCCAGAGATGAAACAAATGCCAAATACACAGCCCTGATGTCGATAGACTATGGGCTGCACCAGGTAATGCCGACCACTCTATGATATTTCTTTAGCCTGCGCGTGGTGAATCTGTGGAATTCTTTGTCACAGACAACGGTGGAGGGCAAGTCATTGGGTATTTTTATAGCAGAGTTTGGCAGATTATTGATTAGTGAGGGTTTCAAAGGTTACAGAGAGAAGGCAGGAGAATGGGGTTGGGAGGGAAAGATAGATCAGGCACGAATGAATGGCGGAGTAGACTCGATGGGTCGAATGGCCTGATTCTGCTCCTATGACTTATGAACATGAATTTATATGTCAAACTATTGTTTACAGTGACTGAAGGAAAGAAATTGCATGAGGTTAGACCCCTGACCGTAAACCAGCATAATCAAGGACCAGTCTCACCCCAGTCACTCCCTCTTCCCCCTCTCCCATCAGCAAAGAGGTACAGAAGCACACCTCCAGATTCAGGAATAGTTTCTACCCAGCTGTGATCAGGCAACTGAGCATGTCCCTCTAAACTTGTCTATCCATGTACCTGTCTACATTTTTCTTAAATGTTGAGGTAGTACTTGGCTCAACTAATTCCCCCGGCAGCTCGTCCCATACACCTCCCACCCTTCAGGTTCCTATTAAATCTTTCCCCCCCTCACATTAGACCTATGTCCTCTGGTTCACGATCGCCCTGCTCTGGGCATGAGACTGTGCGTCTGCCCGATCTATTCCTCTCACGAGATGGTGTGTAGTCGAGACGTAAGTAACTGCGGCTGCTGAGGACACTAAGTGTTGGGGGAACGCAGCTCGTCAGAAGGTATCTGGGAAAGGCCATGGGTCTGGGGGAATCCAAGAGGAGGGGCACCGGTGGAAGCAGGAGAAGGGGCCATCACTGGGTGGTGACGACTCCTTCCCAGAGAAAAAGGCAAGGAGGCGACAGAAAAGAAGCTCGACTCCATGGCGGGCCTTTAACCCGGTGAGGTGGGGACAGAGGAGTACAAAGGTTAGGCCTCCGTTGAGGAGTTCTGACCTTAAACGTCACCCATCCTTTTTCTCCATAGATGCTGCCTGACTGGCTGAGTTACTCAAGCACTTTGTGTCTACATGTCTTCGGTATCTGTGGAGGGAATGGACAGGACCCTTCTGCAGACTCAAAACAAGAAGAAGGGTGCTGACCCAAAACATCATCTGTCCATTTCCTCCACAGATGCAGCCTGACCCGCTGAGTTCCTCCAGCACTTTGTGCTTTGATCATGATTGCACCATCTGCAGTTTACGTATGGACAATGAGGCAGAGAATGAGTGAAGTGCAGAATAATATTCACCCCAAGTCAACAGCAATACAGAGGAGTGGTTGAGTATTTGGAAACTTCTGTGGCACTGTGATACCTGGAGTACCTCCATTTGACTCCTGGTCAGCATTTTGGAAGTCAGGAAGGCAAGAGAACTCCGACATCTTTCTCTGCCAGGCATCATTTGGAGTGGTGCTATGTTGCAGATACCATAAATCTCCTTTTGGTTTGAAACAGAGTCAAACTAATTGTGAACTGTGCATGGATGGTGATTTACAAAGATAGACCCAAAGTGTTGGAGCAATTCAGTGGAACAGGCAGCATCTCTGAAGGGAATGGATGCGTGACGTTTAGGGACGGGACCCTTCTTCAACTGTGCATGGAACCTCACGTGTAACAAGAAGCAATAGTTAGACGGCAATAGGGCGGCACGGTAGCGCAGCGAGGGCGGCACGGTAGCGCAGCGGTAGAGTTGCTGCTTTACAGCGAATGCAGCGCCGGAGACTCAGGTTCGATCCTGACTACGGGTGCTGTACTGTAAGGAGTTTGTACGTTCTCCCCGTGACCTGCGTGGGTTTTCTCCGAGATCTTCGATTTCCTCCCACACTCCAAAGACGTACAGGTATGTAGGTTAATTGACTGGGTAAATGTAAAAATTGTCCCTAGTGTGTGTAGGATAGTGTTAATAGTGTTAGTGTGCGGGGATCGCTGGGCGGCGCGGACTTGGTGGGCCGAAAAGGCCAGTTTCCGCGCTGTATCTGAAATATGAAAAAAAAAAGAAGAAAAATAGACAGTAGAAACAAGGAATTGCAGATGCTGGTTAGTACAGAAAAGGACACCAAGTGCTGGAGTAACTCAGTGGGTCAGGAAGCATCCCTGGAGAACATGGTTCGGTGACGTTTCTGGGCGGGATAGGTGACATGTCTTCCCGTCTGAAGAAAGCCCCTGACCTGAAACGTCGCCTATTGGTGTTCTCCAGGGATGCTGCCTGACCCCCTCCACCACTTGGTGCCCTTTTCTGTATTAACCAGCATCTGCGGCACTTTGTGTCTAACAGTTAGGTGGGGTTTCCCTTTAAAACCTGAGTCTCGTGAAGATGCTCAACTCTGATTTCCGGTCCACTTCACAGACGATGGTGGAAATCGGCAACGAGCTGCATGGGCTGAAACTGAAGACGATCAGCATCGGTGGCGTGTCGGACAACAATGGCAGCGTGCTGCTGGGCTTCCGAGGATGCATGCAGGTACAGTGAGGAGCTCGGTGGCTGCAGTCACAGCATAGACAGAGCCTCAGCCACGCACTATTACCCTGCGGATACATAGAACACAGTACAGCACAGGAACAGGCTCTTTGGGCCACAATGCTCGTGCCAAAACATGATGCTGAGTCAAACCGATCATCTCTGCAGGCACACGATCCATATCCCTTCATTCTCTGCATATGGAACAGAACACAGGAATACCATGCTAAAATAAACCAACCTCATGTGGAGGCAAATGAGGTTAGTTTATTGTGGCGTGATATTCATCAAAGGGCCTGTTCCTGTGGTGTATTTCTCCATGTTCCATGTTCATTGGCGTGCACATGATCCTTAGCCTTCACATCCCTGTACACCCATGTGCCAGGACAAACTCATCCTTTTGCCTGCGCTGCATGCTCTGCAATCTACGCTCAAAGTCCTCCAATCTGCACTCCATATCCTTCCATATCCACGTGCCGGTGTAAAAGCCTCTGAAACACCACGATCGTATCTGCCTCCACCACCATCCCTGGCAGCACGTTCCAGCCCCGCTCATCCCATTTAAACTTTGCCCTCTCACCTTATAGTTAGTGAATGTGAAATTGGGATATCATAGAACTAGTTGTGAATGGGTGATCGATGGTCGGCGTGGACCCGATGGGCTGAAGGGCCTGTTTCCACGCTGTATCTTTCAATCGACTCGATCTATCACTTGTCCTTGTGTTCGAATCAATTACCTGTGTACCTAATATTTCAAGGCATGTGGTACAAATGACAATGAAACACCCTTGACTCTTGCTTCTGTGAAGAAAGTCTTGCTAGAAGCTGATGCCGACGCAGCTGAACTGGTTGCTTCAGGGAACCTCTGTAAGACCTGCTGTTCCTTTCCCAGGGGGTGCGGATTGGTGAGACGCCAGTCACCACCGTGGCCCTGAACGTCAACCATGCTGAGAAGGTCAACGTGGAACGAGGTTGCAGCCTTCCTGACCCTTGTGACTCCAGCCCGTGCCCCACCAACAGCTACTGCAATGACGATTGGGACAGCTTCTCCTGTAGCTGTGACCCAGGTAAGGAAGGGACCCACTGGTGGGCACGTGGGGGGTAGAGCGCAGCTGGTAGGGGGCAGGGTGTACATTGTGGGGCATTGGGTGAGGGCGTAGGACCTGGGGGTAGGGCGTAGAGCATAAGTGTTCGAGTGTAAAGGATAGGGGATAGAATAGAAACCTGAGGGGTGGCTTTTTTACACAAAGTCTTTGGAACGAGCTGCCAGAGGAGGTAGCTGAGGCAGGTACTGTCACAACATTTAAGAAACATTTAGAGGGGAACATGGATAGGGTTGGTTTCGAGGGATGTGGACCAAAAGCAGGCAGGTGGGACTAGTGTAGATGGGACATGTTGGTTGGTGAGAGCAAGATGGGCCGAAGGGCCTGTTTCCATGCTGTATAACTCTATGACTTGGAACTTTGAACATAGAACTTTAAACATAGGACATAGAGCCTCACGGGACAGGCCCATCGGCCCACAATGTCTGTGCTGTACATGATACCAGGACCAACCTTTATTTACCTGCAATAATGCATATCTTTCCACTCGCTGCATATCCATATGTCTATCCAAAAGTCTCAATGCCACTATTGTATCTGCCTCTACCGTCACACCCTGACAGTGCATTCCAGCCACGCTCTGTAAAAATAAACTTGCCCGCACATCTCCTTTAAACTTCTAAAAGCTCACCCTGAAGCCAGGCATTTTCTTAATCCACAAAGGAATTTTCACACGTCACGTCTCAAAGACCATCCACTTGGCGTCCAGAAATGTTTCCACTAGAACTGTTAAACACGTGGGCATCATTATGCTGTGCTGTTTCATTTTAAAGTTACGGACAAAGTTAGTAGGCACATGTCCACTCAAGTCAGCTAGTATTGAATTTTTAGTGAACGAATGACTTAGACATTTATTTCACAAAATGCTGGAGTAACTCAGCAGGTCAGGCAGCATCTCAGGAGAGAAGAAATGAGTGACGTTTCGGGTGTAGAGTTATACCAGACTTAAACAGGTCCTTCGGCCCTCTTGGTCCATGCCAACCATCACCCACTCATTTACACTCATTTCATTTTAGTCAACAATGTTCTTCAGGACTCGAAGTGTCCAATCTAACCTGTGTTGACTGGTGACATGCACGTATTTCAAAGAATAATATTGAATTATGTTAGCTTAAAGATTAGAAAGGGAAAGATGTTGTGCTGAGCATTGTGAATGTGAAGTATTCACCATTTAATTTGTCATTATTGGATTGAAAAATAAACAGATTTGATTAAGCCCTTATTTATTCAATTGAATAATCCCTAGTGTTTATATTTACTTATTATTACAGTTGTGATCCCCTTTATTTGAAGAGTATATATAAACATAGCACAAAAAGTAAGGAAATTTGTGTTTGGTAGATTATTTCTTTGTTGTAACAATGCTTCTTGGCAATAAATCTTATACCGTTGGAAAGCCTGTTTATTTCCCTTTTAAATGGTGCCACATTTGTAAGGAACATGCATTTGTGGATGAGCAGCAGAGCTGAGTATATGGGATGCGCCCATGAAAAATTTGCCAAATCTTCTCTGCCAATGCCAAACAGCTTATTCTGCTGTTGCTATTGACTCTTGTTTTGAGCTTCTGGTACCCCCAGGTGCTGACAAGAATGGGATGCCATCCCACAACAGTGTGTGACCAGGCTGGTGACCAGCATGAGGAGGAGGTGCCAGGCTGTTGTGGCTGTGTATGGTTCTTCCACACGCTACTGTGGCTCCTGTTTATTAAATGAATAAATTGTTAAATTGCCAATATGTCTTGTTTCTTCAGACCAATCATCCAATCCACCAAACAACACCGAACAAGAGTCAATGGCAGAATAAGCTGTTTGGCATTGGCAGAGAAGATTTGGCAAATTTTTCATGGGCGCATCCCATATACTCAGCTCTGCTGCTCATCCCACAAATGCATGTTCCTTACAAATGTGGCACCATTTAAAAGGGAAATAAACAGGCTTTCCAACGGTATAAGATTTATTGCCAAGAAGCATTGTTACAAGAAATAATCTACCAAACACAAATTTCCTTACTTTTTGTGCTATGTTTATATATATGTGTGTGTGTATATATATATATCGCCGAGAGATTTCAGATATGACGTGGTTATATAATCAAGCAGATAGATCCAGAGTTTAGGAGAATGAGTGAGATCTCGTTGAAGAATTGGACAGCAGTGAATGCTGTGAGGATGCGTGCTTTAGTATGGGAATTTAGAATTAGTGGCTTTCTCTCAGGAAAAGGCGTCATCTCTTTTGGCTGGAGGTGCTGAGGTGCATCTGAGGGGAACTTCTAACATAACAAAATAACATTTGAACATTTAAAAACTGTTTAGATTGCTAATCCATTGCCACTTATTAATGGCAGGTCCAAGAACTGACTTCCCAGACTGATAGACCGTATTGGTATTGGATTCTTATTGTCACGTGTACTGAGATTCGGTGATAAGCTTGTGTGCATGCTATCCAGTCAAATCATGCTTTCCATGAGCACAATCAAGCCATCCACCAGTCTAACGGGTAGTGCAAAGAGCAAAATACCAGAGTATAAAATATAGTGTTATAGCGTTACAGTTACAGAGAAAAAGCAGGTTGGAACTTTGGGTCTACACCATAGCTTTTGGGAGAACCATTCTGTAGTCTGATAATAGAGAGGAAGAAGCTGTCCTGAGCCTGGTGGTATCTCCCCAACCTAGCATTTAGCTATTCCATTACCACATGTCGAAAACAATAACTGAGGAAATAGTGAAAGAAACAGTTTCCTCTTATCCTGCACTTGATCCATATTGGAGTGAATTCATCAGAGTTTATTATTTGTACACTTCGGTTTGTTGATTTTATGCTCAAGATTGTAGCATCTGCAGTGTGTGGTGTCTCTGCGTAAAATGTGGCTTGTTTTTATTAATTATGGAAGTGCTTCCTCTCGGATCATTTCTAGGTTATTATGGTGAGGAATGCAAAGACGTGTGCTCCCTCAACCCCTGTGAACATCTCTCTGTCTGCAGCCGGAAGCCCAGTTCATCGCACGGTTACACCTGTGACTGTTCATCCAATTTCTTTGGGCAATACTGCGAAACAAAGTAAGTAGCATCAACGTTATGTTGTAGCCTTCGCGCGACTCTTACGCTCTCAGTGTTTGTTCAACAGGGGCTTGTGGGTTATTTCATAGGTTATAGGAACAGAATTGGGCCATTCGGCCCATCAAGTCTACTCCGCCATTCAATCATGGCTGATCTATCTTTCCCTCTCAGCCCCATTCTCCTGCCTTCTCCCCATAACCCCTGACAACTTACTAATTAGGAATCTGTCGATCTCCGCCATAAGATATTATTTTAATGATCTCCACAGCCTTCTGTGGCAATGAATTATGCAAATTCACCACACTCTGACTAAAGAAATTTCTCCTCATCTCCTTTCGAAAGGAACATCCTTTTATTCTGAGGCTGTGGCCTCTCGTCCTAGACACTCTTATTAGTGGAAACACCGTCTCCACATCCACTCTGGATGTTTTAGCGGCAGCACAGTGGTGCAGCTGGTAGAGCCACTGCCACACCGCGCCAGTGACCCGGGTTCCATCCTGACCCTGTGTGCTGTTTGTGTGGAGATTGCATGTTCTCCCTGTGACAGCTTGGGTTTCCCCCGGGTGCTCTGGTTCCCTCCCGTGTCCCAAAGACGTGCGGGTTTGTAGGTTAATTGGCCCTCTGTAAGCTGCCCCTAGTGTGTAGGGAGTGGATGAGGAAGTGGGATAACAGAGAACTAGCGTGAATGGGTGATCAATGGTCGGCGTGGACCCGGTGGGCAGAAGGACCTGTTTCCATGCTGTGTCTCTTCACCAAACAAAACTAAATTGAGCTAAAACTTAATAAATTATACGATCAAATATTCAGTGTGGATGGCCAATTAGGGATGGGTACTTGGGAAAGCTGGTTTTGACAACAATGCCCCAGCTCCTATGGAAGAATAAATATTTCCGATAATCTAATACCACAAAAAGACCAAGGTCCCCAAAAGGGTTTTGTTTGGAGGATGGGGTCTACATCCTAATTCATTGTGAGAATCTTTCAGTAGTCGGATAACAAAGGGGAAGAAGCTATCTAATTGGCTGAGTGGAATGTGCTGGAGCTGCTTCTGTACTTCTTAGGACAATAAAATTTGCCCTGTCTCAGCGCTAGGCTTTTCTTCAAACAGTGACCCTCGTGAGATGTCAGGTTTGCTCCTGACTTTAGTAGCCTGGTGATCTTTTAGAGATGTATAAAATCATGAGAGGAATAGATAGGGTAGAGGCACAAAGTCTCTTGCCCAGAGTAGGGTGAATTGAGAACCAAAGGACATAGGATTAAGGTGAAGGGAGAAAGATGTAATGGGAATCCGAGGGGTAACTTTTTCTCACAAAGTGTGGTGGGTGTATGGAATGAGCTGCCGGAGGAGGAAGTTGGGGCAGGTACTATCACAATATTTAAGAAACATTTAGACAGGTAAATGCATAGGACAGGTTTAGAGAGATGTGGGCCAAATGCAGGCAGGTGGGACGAGTGTACATGGGACATGTTGGATGTGGTGGACAAGTTGGGCCGAAGGGCCGGTTTCCACACTGTATGGCTCTAAGTGTCGATGGCTCGAGTCTGCTTGTCTGACAATTGAATCTTTCTGCCCATAGGATTGACCAACCTTGTGCGAGAGGATGGTGGGGTCACCCTGTGTGTGGACCTTGCGACTGTGACGTGAGGAATGGGTTTGACGCTGATTGTAACAAAACCTCCGGAGAATGCAGGTGCAAGGTGAGCAATGTGCTCTGAATTACTCAAGCCTCTCTACAGTCACCTGTTCAAAGTCATAGAGCCCTTTGGCCCAACTTGCCCATGCTGAAATGTAGAAATAAGGAACTGCAGATGCTGGTTTATACCAGAGATATACACAAAGCGCTGGAGTAACTCAGCGGGGCAGGCAGCATCTCTGGAGAAAAATGATGGGCGACATTTTGGGTCGGGTCTGAAGAAAGGTCACAACCCGAAACGTTGCCCGTCCTTTTTTTTCCAAGGAGCTGAAGATGCTGGTTTACAAAAATGGGACACAAAGTGCTGGAGTAACTCAGCGGGTCAGGCAGCATCCCTGAACAACATGGTTAGGTGACATTTGGGGTTGCCTCCCATACTCCAAAAGACATGCGGTTTGGTAGGTTCATTGGCTTCTGTGAATTGTTCCTCGTGTGCAGGGTAGAGCTAGTGTACAGGTGATCATTGGTGGACACGGACTCAGTGGGCCGAAAGGCCTGTTTCCACTCTGTATCTCTAAAGTCTATGGGCATAAAGCATTGTGGGAATGTTGTGAACTGATCCGTATGAAATGGAAATGGTTCAAAAATCACGGTGCTGCCGAATGATTGATTTTACAGAAGCCAATTAACTTACAAACCTGCACGTCTTTGGGATGTGGGAGGAAACCGGAGCACCCGGAGGAAATGGCTTGGATGAAGGGATTGAAAGTACCATTAGCAAATTTGCAGATGATACAAAGCTGGGTGGCAGTGTGAATTGTGAGGGAGATTCTATGAGGTTGCAGGGTGACTTGGACAGGTTGTGTGAGTGGGCAGATACATGGCAGATGCAGTTTAATGTGGATAAGTGTGAGGTTATCCATTTTGGTGGTAAGAATAGGAAGGCAGATTATTATCTGAATGGTGTCAAGTTAGGAAAAGGGGACGTGCAACGAGATCTGGGTGTCCTAGTGCATCAGTCACTGAAAGGAAACATGCAGGTACAGCAGGCAGTGAAGAAAGCTAATAGCATGTCGGCCTTCATTGCGAGAGGATTTGAGTTTAGGAGTACTGTGTGCAGTTTTGGTCTCCAAATTTGAGGAAGGATATTCTTGCTATTGAGGGCGTGCAGCGTAGGTTTACTAGGTTAATTCCCGGAATGGCGGGACTGTCATATGTTGAAAGACTGGAGCGACTAGGCTTGTATACACTGGAATTTAGAAGGATGAGAGGGGATCTTATCGAAACATATAAGATTATTAAGGGGTTGGACACGTTAGAGGCAGGAAACATGTTCCCAATGTTGGGGGAGTCCAGAACCAGGGGCCACAGTTTAAGAATAAGGGGTAGGCCATTTAGAACGGAGATGAGGAAAAACCTTTTCAGTTAGAGAGTTGTGAATCTGTGGAATTCTCTGCCTCAGAAGGCAGTGGCGGCCAATTCTCTGAATGCATTCAAGAGAGAGCTAGATAGAGCTCTTAAGGATAGTGGAGTCAGGGGGTGTGGGGAGAAGGCAGGAACGGGGTACTGATTGAGAATGATCAGCCATGATCACATTGAACGGCAGTGCTGGCTCGAAGGGCCGAATGGCCTACTCCTGCACCTATTGTCTATTGTCTATTGAAATGCACGTGGTCACAGGCAGAACGTGCAAACCACACAGACAGCACCCGTAGTCGGGGTCAAACCCGTGTCTCTGGTGCTGTAATGCAACAGCTCTACCCCCTGCGCCACTGTGCTGTCCTAATGACGTGTAATTTCTATTCAGGACAACTATTACTGGCCCGCGGGAAGCACTGCCTGCCTGCCATGTGACTGTTACTCCATGGGTTCTGTCTCGCGATTGTGTGACATGGAGACGGAGCAGTGTCAGTGTAAACCTGGTGTCATCGGACAACATTGTGACCGTTGTGACAATCCTTTTGCAGAAGTCTTCATTAATGGATGTGAAGGTACGTTTAGATGTTCAATGGTTAAATGGTGCTTTATTGTCACATGTGCGAAGTGCAAACGTACAGCTACGTTCTTTTCTTACAAACAGTCCAGTAGAGTATTACCGTACCTAAACGCATCCCCCATTAGCAAGAAATCGTCTACTGATCCCGCAGGCAAGAGGCGCTATGTTTTGCCGCCGTTTTCCAAGTCCAGTCCAGTCCACGTTCTAGGTAGCATGAGCACTGTCTGACTCGGGTGAGACCCAGGCTGCTGCAGGGCCTCCTTGGTCGACCAGTGAACCCACATCCCCCTTCTCGCCCGTCCGCCTTTGATCCCCATGGGAGCCTCACTCAGCCGAGGGTCCAGGCCAGACTCCGGTCCCTCCTCTCCTCCCGGCCTTGCTCCTCTACCGCCGCATCCATCGTCATTGCCGGCTCCATCCTCCCGGCCTCTGGCCAGTCCCCCAGTCCCTCCTCCATCCTCCCGGTCTCTGGTCTTCAGGGGGCGGCTACCAGATGATGGAAATGTGTGATGAATGTCGCAGTCTGCCAGCATCATCTGGCAGCTCGTTCTGGATACCAACTACTCTGTGTGAAAAATGTACCTGAGATTCCCTTTCAATCTCCTCCCTTAAACCTTCAGTATACCTTGTAGATTCAGCCATAAGGTAGATAGGCAGAGTCCATTTCCCATCTCTGTTGCTTCTAATCTTATATATACCCCGATCATGTCACCGTTAGACTTCAGTGATACAGCACGGAAACAACCCCTTTGGCCTCCGGCCCCATGCTGACCAGCGAACACTCTGTACACTCGCATTATCCTCAATATTAGGGGCAATTTACAATTTTACCGAAGCCAATGAATCTACAAACCTGTACATTTTTGGAGTGTGGGAGGAAACCGGGGCATGTGGAGAAAACCCACGCAGTCACAGGGAGAACGTACAAACGCGGTACAGACAGCACCCGTACGTGTCCTATCCATGTACCTGTCCAATAGTTTATTAAACGTTGCAATAGTACCTGCCTCAAAGACCTCCTCCAACAGCTTGTTCCATACACCTACCACCCTTGGTATAAAAAAAGTTACCCCTCAGGTTCCTATTACATTTTTCCCCCCTCACCTTAAACTTATGTCCCCTGGTGCTTGATTCCCCTACTCTTGGCAAAAGACTGCATCCCATTATGAATTTCCAGCAATATTTTTGAGATACAACATACTTGTGCAGTTTAAGATACATGTTCGGCAGAAGTATTAAACATTATTCAGTGACTATGCATAACAGGACATATATTTTTGAAACGATATATGTTCAGTATATTGTCACCGAAAGTTTAAAATCATGATTTGCATTTGATTTAAATGTAGAAGCATTGCAGTCATACAGTGCGGAATGGGAAATATAGAGCAAATGGAATGAGTGTTGATGGGCAGAATGTTGGGCATGAAAGCAGTGGGCCGAAGGGCCTGACGATGCTGCACGACTCTATGACTCAATGACTAGAATGGTGAAAAGAAAAGACACAAGGCGCTGGAGTAACTCAGCGGGTCAGGCAGCATCTCTGGAGAACATGGACAGGTGACGTTTCTCCAGTCTGATTGTGGCGGGGTGGGGGAAGGGGAGGAGAAGAAGAAGCTGGAAGAGAGGAGAAGCAGGACAAAGCGGAGCAGGTAACGTGAGCACAGGCGAGGGGGGGGGGCTTTCAGATAGGCAGACGCCTGGACAAAGGTCAGACTACGGCAGCAACAATTTTACATTAAAATCAAATATGAATCATGATTTTAAACATTCGCTGCTATTTTACAAAACAAACACAATGAACAATCAGCGCATGTTCCAATATGTTCTAAACTGCCCACGGAGGGACTCTGCTGGACTAGGATGTTGATGCAGCTTGCCATTGGCTAGAATGTGCAGATTGTGGAGAAGTGGCCGATTGGTGTCATGGGGAATGAAAGTGTTTTTATTGTGTTGGGGGGTATTTAATCGCTTTCTTTTCCTTTCAGTGATTTATGACAGTTGTCCACGCGCCATGGAGGCAGGGATCTGGTGGCCAAGGACCAAGTTTGGGTTACCTGCTGCCATGCCTTGCCTCAAAGGATCGACGGGTAACGTTGTCTTTACATTTTCACCTGTCTCTGAAGTAATTCCTCGTTCTACACTCGCAATGATCCCATCGTTGACGGGCTGGCCGCGTGGCCTGGTGTTACACGAGACGAAGGCAGACTTCCAGTATCAGACTGAGGTTTTGTCAGCTGACACAGCGCCTGGAACAGATGTCGGCACACGCACTGTAGGAAGCACACTGTTGGGTTGCCTCGCAGCTTGGGTTGGTAGCAGCTCTGCCCAAGACCGCAAGAAACAGCAGAGAGTTGTAGATGTAGCCCAGTCCATCTCACAGAGCAGACTCCCCACCATTGACTCCATCCGCACTTCATGCTTCTTCAGAAAATCAGCCAACATCATCAAAGACTTGTCCCACCCTGGTCATTCCTCTTTCTCCCTGCTCCTGTTGGGCAGAAGCTTTCAAACACAAGATTATTGCAAGTTTAAAGCTTTGCCCCTCTCTGCTTAAAGCTGTGCCCCCCTAGTCTTTGTTATCTCCACCCTGGGAAAAGGGTTCTGACTGTCTACCCCATCTATGCCTCTCGCAATCTGATATGCTTCTATCATGGCTTCTATCAGTCCTGCTGGAAGACCCATCAACTCGGTGAAAGACGCTCTTTGGTCTGACGGAAACTTGTTGGCCTTCCAGCAGAGCGAGATGGGAATGTTGTCAGGGAATGTTGCTGACCAAAGTCCCGATCCAAAACTCTTGAGTTCATAGTCTGAAGAAGGGTCCCGACCCGAAACATCACCCATCCTTTTTCTTGGGAGACGCTGCCTGACCCGCTGAGTTACTCCAGCCCTTTGTGTCTATCTATGATTACAGTCAAGCTGTGTACAGAGACAGTTTAAAGGGAATAATGTTTAGTGGAGGATAATGTCTAATGATTATGGTGATGGCCACATGCCTTTGTTGTTGTCAGAGTGTGCTTTGGGCAGTTACTGAAATCCCCAGTCAATCTCTCCGTAGGCACGGGAATTCGACACTGCGATGAGCACAGAGGTTGGCTTCCTCCAGATCTCTTCAACTGTACCACCAATACCTTCGCCGAGCTGAAAATCTTAGTAAGTCTCGTAGATTAGTTTACTTTAACTTAGAGCTACAGCATGGAAACAGGCCCTTCAGCCCACCGGGTCTATGCCGACCATCGATCACCAGTTCACACCAGTCCTATGTTATCCCACACTCGCGTCCACTCCCTGCACATTAAGGGGGGATTTATAAAGGGCCAATTAACCAACAGACCCGCACGGCTTTGAGATGCAAGAGGAAACCGGAGCATCCGGATGGAAATCCAGGCGGTCACCGGGTTCGATCCTGACCTCGGGTGCTGTCTGTGTGGAGTTTGCATGTTCTCCCCGTGATCCCACTGGTCCTCTGTAAGTTGCCCCTGGCATGGAGGGAGTGGATGTGAACGTGGGATAAAATAGAAATCGTGTGAACGGGTGATCGATGGTCGGCACGGACTCGGTGGGCCGAATGGCCTGTTTCCGTGCTACATCTCTAAACTAAAAACAAAAATCTGATTCTTCTTTTATTTTTCACTGCAAGTGCGCGAGATGGCTTCTTGTGACTCATTTTGTGGGCAATGCTGCAGTGATTTTGCCGAAGGGAAGATCACTTTCTTGGGGGCATGTTTTTTTCACACAGGCTGAGAAACTGAAGAGGAATGAAACAGTGCTGGACATGGACAAGTCGAAGAGAATCGCCCTGCAGTTGTGGAACGCTACCCAGCACACACACGAGTATTTTGGCAGCGATGTGAAGATAGCGTACCAAGTCACCTCAAAGATCTTGGAATTTGAGAACTCCCAGCGAGGCTTTAACTTGGCGGCAACCCAGGACGTCCAGTTTACTGAGGTAACGCACCTAGAGAAGGTCAATGCAGTTCACGGCACTGCAATTACTCAACGCATTGGTGCAGGCACTTGTTATCATCTAGTTTAGACATTGGGGGGCACAGTGGCGCAGCGTTAAAACTGCTGCCTCACAATGCCAGAGACCCGGGTTCGATCCTGACTACGGGTACTGTCTTGTACAGAGTTTGTACGTTCTCCCTGTGACCATGTGGGTTTTCTCCGTGTGCTCCGGTTTCCTCCCACACTCCAAAGACGTACAGGTTTGTAGGTTCATTGTCTTGGTATAATTGTAAATTGTCCCTAGTGTTTGTAGGACAGTGTAAGTGTGTGGGGATCGCTAGTTGGCCTGGACTGAGTTGGGTGAAGGGCCTGTTTCCATGCTCTATTTCTGAACTAAACGAAAAATTTATACAAACATGCAACACCAGATATGTTGAGAACCCAAATTAGAAGACGGCATTAGTTTACGACGAGAGGGGAGAGATTTAACAAAATGCTGAGGCCAACGTTTTCACACAGAGAGTGGTGGGTTCCAGGAACTGTCAGAGGGGGTAGTTGAGGCAGCTACCATAACAACATTTAAAAGACATTTGGACAGGTACATGGATAGGAACAGTTTAGAGAGATACAGGGCAAACTGAGCGAAATGGGACTTGTTGAGATGGGGCACCTTGGTCAGCATGGATGAGTTGGGCCGAAGGGCCTGTTCCTGTGCTGAATGACTCTGTGGCTTTCCACTTGTCTGGGTAACTACAACGCCAAGAGTACTCAGTAGCATCTTGTCAAAGTAGACCAGCATCCCGTTTGTTACTGAATGGCCTATTTCCGTGCTGTATGACTCTGACTCTGCGTCTCATTGTCTCGCATTATCCTGAAGTAAATCGCACGCTCGCCTCTCGCACCCCCTGCGTCAAGAAAATTGATATTGAATTTACTGTGGAGAAAATGCCTTGTAGTATTGATGGGGAATGAACCAACTTGACATTTTTCTTTTCCTCTTGAAAATCAAGAAATTGATGCACAAATTGTGACAGGAGATGGAAAGAGCTGGAGTTGAAGGAAGGAAATCTTTCCTTGGAGTGATTGTTCCAATAGAAATGTAATATCATGCAGAGAGTTGTGGACGCAGCCCAGACCATCACCCAAACCAACCTCCCTTCCATTGACTCCATTTACACTTCACGCTGCCTCGGCAAGGCCACCAGCATAATCAAGGGCCAGTCACTCCCTCCTCTCCCCTCTCCCATCAGGAACGGAAGTGTGAAAACGCACACCTCCAGATTCAGGGACAGATTCTTCCCAGCTGTTACCAGGCAACCGAACCATCCTACCAACAACTAGTGAGTGATCCTGATCTCCCATCTACCTCATTGGAGACCCTCGGACTATCTTTAATCAGACTTTTCTGGATTTTATCTTGCATTTAACGTTATTCCTTTTGTCCTGCATCTGTACATTGTGTACATTGTACATTGAATGTAATCATGCATAGTCTTTCTGCTGACTGAATAGCACGAAACAAAAAACGTTTGCTGTACATGTGACAGTAAACAAAACTAAACTATATTACTCTGAAGATAGGCACAAAATGCTGGAGTAACTCAGTGGGCCAGGCAGCATCTCTGGATAAAAGGAATGGGTAATATTTCGGGCCGAGACCTTTCTTCAGACTGAGAGTCAGGGGATCATAAGATCATAAGTGATAGGAGCAGATTTAGACCAATCGCCCCATCAAGTCTACTCCAGCATGGCTGATCCATCTTTCCCTCCCAACCCCATTCTCCTGCTTTCTCCCCATAACCTCTGACACCTGTAGAGGGAGACACAGAGATATGGGAGGGTAAGGTGTGACAATGAGGCATCAAAGGGGACGAAGCTCAAGGAAAATGTAGAATAGATCATTGTTAGCTGGGAGAAGGTGACAACGAAGCATACAGAAATAAAATGTAATCAGGAGGACTGTCTGTTGTTTTTTCAGAACCTTATTAAGGTTGGAAGCTCGATTCTGGATGTGAGTAACAAGAGGCACTGGGATCTCATCCAAAAGACGGATGGAGGGGCTGCCCACCTGCTCAGGCACTATGAAGATTACGCCAGTGCGCTGGCTCAGAACATGAGGAAGACCTACCTCAGCCCCTTCACCATCGTCACCCCCAACATCGGTGAGGATTCCAGTAGCCCTAGGGGCAACCTTGAGACGGTAACATACGGAGACACCAGGATCTGTGGGCGGCACAGTGGCACAGCTGGTAGAGCCACTGCCTCACAGCGCCAGAGACCCGGGTTTGATCCTGACCTCGGGTACTGCGTGTGTGTGTGTGTGTGTGTGTGTGTGTGTGTGTGTGTGCGTGTGCGTGTGCGTGCGTGTGCGTGTGCGTGTGTGTGCGCGCGGGTGTGCGTGTGGAACATGCACCTTCTCCCTGTGACTGCATGGGTTTCCTCTGGGTGCTCCGGTTTCATCCCACATCCCAAGGACGTGCATATTTATAGGTTAATTGGCCCTCTGTAAATTGCCCCTGGTGTGTGGGGACGATGAAAAGGTGCATTAACATAGAACTAGTGAGGACGGGTGATTGACGGTCAGCGCACTCAGTAGGCCGAAGGGCCTGTTTCCAAGCATTTTTGCTAAAACAAAACTAAAGACCTGCAGATGCTGGAATCTCGCGCAAATCATTATTGTCACGTGTACCGAGGTATCGTGAAATACTTTGTTTTACATGCTATCCAATCAGATGAGATGATACTGTACAGAAATAAAATCAAGTCGAACTCAAGTGCAACAGGTAGAGCAAAGGGGAGGATTCGGAGTACAGAATATAGTGATATAGACTGTAACTCTCCAATTCCAGAGACAAAGTCCAATGATGGTGGGGGGGGGGGGGGGGGGGGGGAGGTGAGGGGGGTGTTACTTGAAATTGGCGAATTCAATATTCATACCAAGCTTAATTATTAAACGTTGAGTTTAGTTCTGTTCCGTTGAGTTGAGTTGAGTTCATTGTTGTCACGTGTACTGAGGTACAGTGAAATGGGTTTCTGCTGCATGCTATCCAGACAGCGAAGAGGCTGTAGGTGACACATGTCTGGTTCTCAGACTAACTGAAGCAATTTCACCCAGTGATTTCGGTTGATCGCCTTCACAAAGCGAACTTCTCCGGAGTCAAGCTCCCACGGTACGACTTCATCCGAGGAGAGAAACCGCGGGATTTGGAAACGATCGCCATCCTTCCCGAGTCGATCTTCACACCGGTGGAAATCAAAGGTAGGAATACCGCCGTACATCGCAGGAATGCATGTGTGGTGAAGTCGGGTCAGACTGTGACCTGGGGCGGCACAGTGATGCAGCGGTCGCGTTGCTGCCTTGCAGCGCCAGAGACCTGGGTTCCATCCTGACCCTGGGTGCTGTATGTACCGAGTTTGTAAGTTCACCCTGTGGGGTTTCTCCGGGTGCTCCAATTTCCTTCCACACTCCAAAGACCTGCCGGTTTGCATGTTAATTTTCGGTAAAAATGGTAAATAGTCCCTGGTATAAATAGTGTCGTGGTAGAGTACAGGGATCACTGGATGGCACGGACCCGGAGGGCTGAAGGGCCTGGTTCCGTGCTGTCTCTCTGAATTAAATTAAACTAAAACCTACACTGTCTAATACGTGTAAAATGGAGTTGATGTGCTCTCTTTCTGACTCAGATAACTAGTATTCAATGTAATATAATCTTTTTGATCGAGAGCTAGTTTTAAATTTCTGTCATCAATTAACAGCACACATTAGAAACCCACACTGTTTAAAGCACAGACAGGATAGTTCAATCAATGTGTCTTCGTAAGACACAAGGAACTGCAGATGTTGGATTCTTGAGCAAAACACAAAGTTCTGGAGGAACGCTTAAGGGTCAGGTAGCATCTGTGGAGGGAATAAGACAGGCGGCGTTTCTGGTCAATATTCAGACTGAAGTAGAGTTTCGGGACAAGAGCTTCTTCGGGCTCAAAACAGTCCCTTCTTCTTGAAGAAGAGTCCCAACCCGAAATGTTGTCTGTCCACTCCCTCCAGAGATGCTACCTGGCCTGCTGAGTTCCCCCAGTACTTTATGGTTTGCTCAAGAATCCAGCATCTGCAGTGAATTTCTGACTCAATATTTGTTGTCGGATGTAATGAGTGGTTTTCAGGAAGCACAAAGCTTTTTTTGTTCGTGTTGTTTCCCAGAGAGCTCGAAAGTGCCAACCCCCTCTCCTGACGAGGAGAGCACGCCTTTGAACAGAAAGAAACGACATCCGGATCCAATTGAAGAAGATGCCATAGTCAGCATCATCATCTACTGGTCACTGGGAGAACTTCTACCAGAGCAATATGATCCCGACAAAAGAAGTCTCAGGTAAAATCCTAATCGGCACAATTGCCCAACATGCATAGAGCAAAGAGCAGTACAGGAACCAGCCCTTCGGCCCACAATGTGCATGCAGGACTTAATGCCAAGACAATCTAATCTCCGCTGCCTGCATGTGATCCATACCCCGCCATTATCTGCATATCCATGCACCTATCTAAAAACCTCCTAAAAGCCACGATCGTATCTACCTCTGCCACCACCCCTGGCGATGGATAGGTACATGGATAGGAAATGTTTGGAAGGATATGGGCCAAATGCGAGCAAATGGGACCAGTGTAGATGGGGCACCTTGGTCGTGATGGATGACTCCATAACCGTGTAGAAGTCACTTGTTGGTTAGGTTTCTGCGTGGGGATGATGTGAATGCTTTCTGCCGCAGGGTACCAAAGAGGCCGGTGATCAACAGCCCCGTCGTTACTGTGGCCGTCCACGACAACGACGAGCTGCTGCCACACCAACTGGAGAAGCCCATCAGGGTGCAGTACCGGCTCTTCCACACCGAGGAGAGGACCAAGCCCATCTGCGTCTTCTGGAACCACTCCATCCCGTAAGCCCTCGCTCGCTGGTTGCACAAACACGAAACTGAAGAGCGTAGAAGGGAACTGCAGGCGCCGCTTTACACCGAAGATAGACACAAAGTGCTGGAGTTACTCAGCGGGTCAGGCAGCATCTATGGAGAAAAAAGATGATCGCCATTTTGGGTCGGGTCTGAAGAAGGGTCCCGACCGGAAACATCACCCATCGTTTTTCTCCGAGGAACTAAAGATGCTGGTTTACAAAAAAGGGACTCGTAAGTGCCGGAGTAACTCAGCAGGTCAGGCAGCATCTCCGAACAATATGGATGGGTGACATTTGGGGTCAGAACTTCTTCAGACCTCATCTTTATCCAATAACGTATCACCATTATCATCATCATGTCCTCTGATATTGGATCCATCATTTCCTATCATCATTCCAGCATAATCTCTTCTCACTTACCCATGTTCTCCAGAGATGCTGCCCAAACCACTAAGCTACTCCACCACTTGGTGTCTTCACATTGATTGATTGATTGAACCAAGCAGCAAAGAAACAGGTCCTTCAGCCCATCGAGTCCACACTGACCATTGACCATTCACACTAGTTCAATGTTATCCACCTTTTGCACCCATTCTCTGCACACGCGGGGCAATTTACGGGGGCCAATTAACCTACAAACCCTTTGGTTTTTGGGTTGAGGGAGGAAACCCACGCAGTCACAGGGAGAGCATGCAAACTCCACGCAGACAGCACCCAAGGTCAGGGTTGAACCCGGGTCTCTGGCGCTGTGAGGTATCAGCTCTACCCGCTGCACCATTATTATTTCTTGGCTCGAATGTATTGCGGAAATGATTGCATATTATTTAAAATATGTCTGCAACACAACATTACTGGATGCTTAGGTAGTTCAATAATGGCTGTGATGTATGGCAGCAAAGCTGTGGTCAGCCTAGCCTCATGTCAGAATGATGGATGTTTCCAAACACTGCAGACAGATTGATTTTCTTTTTAATCTTGTGTCACGATAACCCCAGCTCCATTCTTGTCCCACAACGGGTGCTCTGTGAAGTATTTCAGTCTGATAAAATAAATCTTTTCTGCCTTGGATTTGATTTTATGGAACCAAAATTTCTCAGATGTTGAAAATCAAAAATTGAGTTTTTGTTTACAAGCCCCTTTGATTATGCACTGTGGTACCGACCAGTGACCCGGTAACTGAGGCAGGAAGGTCTGGGCCAGTCCTGTCCAAGGCCATTAGCTGTTAGCTGGTCATATCTTCATATTTGTGTGGGTGGCTTCCAGCCATTTACCAATCTGAGCCGATGTGTAGTTTAGTTTAGAGATCCAGCATGGAAACAAGCCCTTCAGCCCACCGGGTCCGCACTGCCCAGCGACCACCCGCACACCACTTCTATGCTACCTCACCTGATGACAATAATGACAATTTTTACAGAAGTAAATTATCCTACAAACCAGCACATCTTTGGAGTGTCGTGGGAAACCAGAGCACCATAGGAAACTGAGGGGTAACTTTTTCACACAGAGGGTGGTGGGTGTATGGAACGAGCTGCCAGGTGAGGTAGTTGAGGCTGGGACTATCCCATCGTATAAGAAACAGTTGGACAGGTACATGGATAGGACAGGTTTGGAGGGTTATGGACCAAGCGCAGGCAAGTGGGATTAGGGTAGCTGGGACATTGTTGGCCGGTGTGGGCGAATTGGGCCGAAGGGCCTATTTCCACACTGTATGACTCTATGACACCCGGAGGAAACCCGCGTGTTCATTGGGAGAACGTTCAAACTCCATACAGACATGCAGTGGTCATCAGAATCGAACACGGGTCTCTAGTGCTGTGAGGCAGCAATTCTACCGCTGCGCCAATGATAATTTGGAGAAAAAAAAACAGGGTTGAGGGACCCTGCTGGGTGGGTGGGAGTGGAGGAGAGTGAAGGAATGGAGGGGAGGGTAAAGGTGGAGTGAAGGGAGGGAAGTGGAGGGGGAGAGCAGAGTGGAGGGAGGAGAGGGTGAAGGTGGTGGGTGGTGGAGGGAGGGTGAAGGTGGCATAGGGGATACTTGATCAGAGTGGACAATCGGCAATGTCAGACTTATTCCCCTCCCCCTGTGGTCTGTTATAACAAGGGTTTCCAGTGTAGGTGTTGCTTGTTTGTTTAATGGGCTGTCTCTCGTTTCCGGGCCGGTGCTGGCACAGAGTCGGCGGGTCGGGTGGTTGGTCGTCGAAGGGATGTGAGTTAATCTTCCGCAATGTAAGCCACATCAGCTGCCAGTGCCACCACATGACCAGCTTCGCTGTCCTCATGGACATCTCCAGACGAGAGGTACGTTACCGCCCTTGTGTGTAGACTTAGTAATGGAGCGCAGGACGATGCCGGTTCAATCGTGCTTTATTTGTCACATATGTAACTGCACAGTGAAATTCCTCTTGCGTTTATTACACACGTGGGCGCCGCCATGTTTTGGCGCCATGTCCAAATCCGGTCGGCCTGCGCGCTCGATGTACTGGAGCAGTTCTCGTGAGCCGACGTCCTTCTCCTCTTCTCGCCCGGCCATCTTTGTGTCCTGGGGGCACCTCCTTCAGCTGACCGTGAAGGCGCTGGAGGCATTACGCAGGTTCACCCTCCTACCGACTCTTGCTCCTCGTGTCCGACGTCTCCAGCTTCCTGCCGGTCCCACCGTCCGACAAGCCTTCGGGCGGGTCCCGCTGGCCACCAAGCCCTTGGGTCTTCCCGAAGTGACCTTATGGAGGTGGACAAGATCATGAGAGGAGTAGACTGGGTAAATGCACACAGTCTTTTGCCTCTGAATTGGGGAATCAGCTACAGGGAGAGGTTGGGCAGGCCAGGACTTTATTCCTTGGATAGCAGGAGGATGAAGGGGTGTTCTTATAGAAGTGTCCAAGATCATGAGGGGAATCAATAGGGTAAATGCACAGAAGCTTTTGTCCAGAGTATGAGAAACAGAATTTGGGAGAGGTTGGGCAGGCTAGGACTTCTTTCCTTGGAGCGCAGGAGGTTGAGGGGTGATCGTATAGAGGTGTACAAGATGATGAATGGTTCAATGGTGTTTTTATTGTCACATGTGCAAAGTAGTTACAGTGAAATTATTTTTCTTACAAACTGTTCAGTAGACTATGGCAGACCCCCGATTAGCAAGTGTATAAAAATAGTCCACAGAGCCTGGTGCAAAAGGCGCCATTTTCAAAGTGCAAGTGCATGCTCCAGTTCTTATGAGCGGTGTCTGTTTCAGGTAAGGGGAATAGATAGGGTAAATGCACAGGCTTTTGCCCAGAGTAGAGGAATTGAGAAACAGAGGGCATAGGTTTAAGGTGGGGGGGGGGGGGGGGATTTAATAGGTACCTGATAAGTAACTATTTTACACAAAGGGTGATGGGTGTATGGACTGAGCTGCCGGAGAAGGTAGTTGAGGCAGGTACTATCATAACTTGGAAGACAGATTTGAACAGGTACATGGATGGGATAGGTTTAAAGGGATATGGGTCAAAAGCAGACAGGTGGGACTAGTGTAGATGGGGCATGTTGGCCGGTGTGGGGAAGTTGGGCTGAAGGGCCTGTTTCCACGCTATATGTGACTATGACATCTTATCGAGGGGCGTGCCTTCCTCACTCGGTGTTCTGACGCATTGTGCCAGTATGCATTATCATCTCATCCACACCCTCTCAGAGAAGGTTTACAATAGACAATAGGTGCAGGAGGAGGCCATTCGGCCCTTCGAGCCAGGACCGCCATTCAATGTGATCATGGCTGATCATTCTCAATCAGTACCCCGTTCCTGCCTTCTCCCCATACCCCCCGGCACCAGAATGATGCCTGGATTTGTGGGTATTAGCTACAGGGAGAGGTTGGACAGACCTAGATTGTTCTCTCTGTTACGCCAGAGGTTGAGGGGAGACCTGATAGGTATATAAATTTATGAGAGGCACAGATAGGGTAGACAGTCAGAACATTTTCCCCCAGGGTGGAAATATCAAATACTATAACGCATAGCTGTCAGAGGGAGTGGGGCAAAGTTTAAAGGAGATGTGCCGGGCAAGTTTAGAGTGAATTAGTTCTCATATATCTCAAGTTTTTTTACACAGATGGTGGTGGGTTCCTGGAACGAACTGCCAGGGGTGGGGTGATGGAGGTAGATACGATTGTGGCATTTAAGAGGCTTTCAGATAGGCACATTGGATATGCAGGGAATGGAGGTATATGGATCACGTGCAGGCAGGCATCATGTTCGGCACGGACATTGTGGGCTGCAGGGCCTGTTCCTGTGCTGCGTTCTACGCTCTATTATCGTTGACATGGCATTTTGATGCTTGTAAGAAGATTGCATGCTTATTTCCATAACATTACCATTTAAATTAAAACCGATAGAGCCCTCTGGTGCGTTTTTGTTTACGTAGCTTTGTGATTTGAAGTGCTTACTCGAGTATAGCGAGACTTTGTTTCTTTGACAAACTCCAGTGAAGCCTTGAAGCCAATAATAGTTCAGGCAGCCCGAAGAATAAAAAAGGGGAAAATAAAACAGGTTTAATAAGGAAACAATTAGACAGCATTAGACTTCAGTTTTTAAGACGGAGCATATATAACGAAAGCAAAAGCCGGGGAAAGAAAGAATTTACATTTATTCGGAGGTTTTCATAACCTCACACCTGACAAAACACTTTGAAGTGCGATCATTGTTGTACTGAAGGTAAATACAGCTGCCAATTCACCAGCTCCCACGAGCAGCCATGCTAACCTCATTGGTCAACCTGTTTTAGTGCAATAAGCCTCCAGCAGAACAGTCTTACTCTGAATGATGCCAAGGATTGCTTGGTGTTCCACATAAGGGTGGTTCAGCGGTAGAGTTGCTGCCTTACAGTGCCAGAGACCTGGGTTCGATCCTGACTCTGGGTGCAGTCTGTACAGTGTTTGTACGTTCTCCCTGTGACCGCGTGGGATTTCTCCGGGTGCTCTGGTTTCCTCCCACATCCCAAAGACATACAGGTTTGTAGGTTAATTGATTTAGTGAATATTGCAAATTGTCCCTGGTGTGCAGGGTAGCACTGGTGCATGGGATGCTCACTGTTCGGCGTGGACTCGGTGGGCCGAAGGGCCTGTTGCCACACTGTATGTCTAAAGTAAAGAAACCGGAGCACCCAGTAGAAACCCAGGCGGTCACAGAGAGAACGTGCAAACTCCACACACACAAAGCACACGAGATCAGGATGGAACCCGGGTCTGTGGAGCTGTGAGGCAGCTGCTCTACCGCTGTGCCACTGTGCTGTCCGTTAACTATTTTGCTTGTGTCTTACATTCCTGTTTCTGCAACATTCCCTCAGAACGGAGAGATCCTGCCGCTGAAGCTGGTGACCTACTCCACAGTGGGTGTGACTCTGGGCTCCCTGCTCTTCTCCTTCCTCCTGCTCCTCGTGCTCCGCTCCCTTCACTCCAACCAGCACAGCATCAGCAGGAACATGGTGGTGGCACTCTTCATGTCCGAGCTCATCTTCCTCCTTGGCATCAACCAGGCGGACAACGCGGTTAGTACCGTCAACGGGCGGCCACTCCGGTGACCGCCAATCGCAGGCACATTTGCCGACGGGTCTAGCTTAGATGGGGCACCGTGGTCGGCATGGACAAATTGGCCCGAACGGCCTGCTTCTGCGCTGCCTGACTCAGCGGGCACAGTGGTGCAGCTTTAGAGCTGCTGCCTTACCGCGCCCGAGACCCGGGTTCGATCCTGACCGTGGGCGCTGTCCGTACGGAGTTTGTACGTTCTCCCTGAACTAAATATGAAATGCTGGAAGAACTCAGATGGTCGGGCAGCATCTGTTGAAGGAGTGGACAGATGATGTTTGGGTTCACACCCCTCCTGAAGAAGGGTCCTGATCTGAAATGTCTGACGATCCCTCCACGGATGCTACCTGACCCTCTGAAGTTGCCCCAGCACCTTTTGTTTCACTGAAAGCATTGAGCAGGTCAGGCAGCATCTGTGGAGGCAAAAGATATATGCGATGCACCTTTTGCTTCTGCAGAGGCTGCCTGACCCACTGAGTTCTTCCCCGTGTTCATTTTTCTTCCGTGCGACCAATTGCCCAGAAATGTTTCTCCAGTCAAGAGGCACTAAATGCACTGTACAGCTCCGACTCCTTGGTTCAGTTCCTAGACTTCAATGTTTAGTTTCGTTTAGTTTAGTTTAGAGATACGGCACCAAAACAGGCCCTTCGTACCAGAGATCCCCTGCACATTAACACTATTCCACACACACTAGGGACAATTTTACATTTATACATTTATACCAAGCCACTTAACCTACAAAATTAGTACGTCTTTGGAGTGTGGAAGGAAACCGAAGATCTCGGAGAAAACCCACGCAGGTCACAGGGAGAACGTACAAACTCCATACAGACAAGCGTAGTCTCTGGCGTTGTAAGGCAGTAGCTCTCCCGCTATGTCACCGTGCCACACTGGATGGATGGGTTCCAGAGGCAGAGTGCAGGACTGTATCACTGCTAGCTCAAGGTTTAGTGCTACCCGCAAGGAATGAATGTATGCCCAGCGATGCATGTCAGATGTAAGTTATCATCATCATCATCATATACATACAGCCGGAAACAGGCCTTTTCGGCCCTCCAAGTCCGTGCCGCCCAGTGATCCCCGTACATTAACACTATCCTACACCCACTAGGGACAATTTTTACATTTACCCAGCCAATTAACCTACATACCTGTACGTCTTTGGAGTGTGGGAGGAAACCGAAGATCTCGGAGTAAACCCACGCAGGTCACGGGGAGAACGTACAATGTAGTGACAAGCAAAGATACTAGAGGAGCAAGATGAACCACTCCATCGAAATCGCCTATACTGGAGTGTAGTACGCAAAGGAGAGTAACGTCCACCATTTTAGTAGGCAAAACCCGCAGTTCGCTATGCCTCTCGCAGTGTAATCAGTGTTTTGGGGAACAGTATGCGTGATGATACCATAAAAATGCAGAATGTATCTCATCTATCAATTCACAGATTTTTGTTATTTTATTTTTAAATGTTTCTACAAGTTTCTGCCTACTAAAATGGTGCCATGACATACTATGGTTTTTAGGGTTGAGTGGTCTGTCTTGCTCTGTTCTATTATCTTTGGTGACAGGTCTCTCAGAACCCGTGTCGAAACGATCCCTCTCTCACTGGGCCGGGATGAATCAGCCTGTAGATGCATTTTCATTAGTCAAGTTAAGGGTGATTTATTGTCACATCTCCCAAACAGAACATTCTTACTTGCAGCAGGACAGTGGAAGATGTAGATATAGTACTCTGTAAACAATATATACACATACATTCACTTAAAAACAAGTAAACAACAATAAAAGTGCAAAAACACAAACCCAATGCCCCCAAGTCTATACGTATTTCGAGGAGCTTATTTCATTTTTGCATTTCTTTTCGCAGTTTGTCTCAGTTGTGAACAAAACTGTATCAATTCCCACTCTGTGTAGCCATGTTACAGGTGACCTAGGATAACACTCCCATTAATTCAATCAGTCAGAATATTGAGTACAGAAGTTGGGAGGTCATGGTACAGTTGTATAAGACATTGGTGAGGCTGAAGAATTGTCTCGACCCGAAAACGTCACCCATTCCTTCTATCCAGAGATGTTGCCTGTCCCGCTGAGTTACTCCAGCATTTTGTGTCCATCTTCGGCTTAAACCAGCATCTGCAGTTCCTTCCTACACCAGAGTTAGACTATTGTGTTTAGTTTTAGTCACCATGTTATAAGAACGAGGTTGTCAAACTGGAAAGGGTTCAGAGATGATTTACAAGGATGTTGCCAGGACTTGAGGCCCTGAGATATAGGGAGGGGTTGGGCAGGATAGGACTTTATTCCTTAGAGTGCAGGATGATGAGGGGTGAAAGATTAAATAGAGGTGCACAAAATTATATGAGGAATAGATCAGGTAAATGCATAGAGTCCTTTGCCCAGAGTAGTGGAATCAAGAACCAGAGGACATAGGTTTAAGGTGAGGGGGGAAAGATTTAATAGGATCCTGAGGGGTAACCTTTTTATACAAAGGGTGGTGGGTATATGGGAAGAGGTGCTGGAGGAGGTAGTTGAGGCAGGGACTATAATAACATTTAAGAGACAATTGGACAGGTACATGGATAGGATAGGTTTAAAGGGACATGGGCCAAGCATGGGCAGGTGGGACTAGTGTAGGTGGGGCATGTTGGTTGGTATAGACAAGTTGGGACAAAGGACCTGTTTTTTTGTTGTATGGCTCTATAATTAAGCTGGGATTTAAAAGTGTATAAAGGTTTAGGTTTTTCTTAATGTCATGTGTACCTAGGTACAGTCAAATGCTTTTGTTATGCATGCTATCCAAACAGATCAAAGAACACTATATATAAATACAAAAAGGCAATCATTTCATTAGACGGAGCAAAGGGGAAGATGCAGAGCGCAGAATATAGTTTTCAGCACTGTAGCGCATCAGTTCCAGAGACAAAGTCCAATGTCCACTATGGGCTTGAGGGAATCAGATGTGTAGGAAAGAACTGCAGATGCTGGTTTATAATCGAAGGTAGACACAAAATGCTGGAGTAACTCAGAATGGTCTCAATCCGAAATGTCACCCATTCCTTCTCTCCAGAGATGCTGCCTGCCCCGCTGAGGTTCTCCAACATTTTGTGTCTACCTTTGAGGTGAATCAGACGTAGGGTTGCCAACTGTCCCGTATTAGCCGGGACATCCCATATTTTGGGCTAAATTGGTTTGTACCGCACGGGACCGCCCTTGTCCCGTATTAGGCCCGAGGGGTATTGTAGGTCCGGACGCTGTAGGCCCGGACGCTGTAGGCCCGGACGCTGTAGGCCCGGACGCTGTAGGCCCGGACGCTGTAGGCCCGGACGCTGTAGGCCCGGACGCTGTAGGCCCGGACGCTGTAGGCCCGGACGCTGTAGGCCCGGACGCTGTAGGCCCGGACGCTGTAGGCCCGGACGCTGTAGGCCCGGACGCTGTAGGCCCGGACGCTGTAGGCCCGGACGCTGTAGGCCCGGACGCTGTAGGCCCGGACGCTGTAGGCCCGGGGCGCGGGGCGGTGATGTCACCTTGTCCCTTATTTGGGAATTAGATAGTTGGCAACCCTAATCAGACAGTACCCTTGCTTGTGGAAGGCCGTTCAGAAACCGGATCATGTTTGGTGAATCATTACAGTAATTTGGTACAATTTGTGAGAAGGAAAGAAGGGTTTCTGGTTTGCTTTTCAGTTTTGTGGTTTAGAAAATGTTAAACTTGAGCAATGTGGCCCTCTGGTGACGTGGCTGGTGAACAACAGGAGAAATAAATTAGACAGAGTGGGGCGGCTAGGGGCTATTAGAGGCTGTGAGGAATTTCCTTGCATCTATCAAACGCAAAAGGATTTTTCAATCAAATTCCCCTATTTAGATTAAATTCGTTGTTTTATATATTGCCATGTGCAAGAAAAGACCAGAATATTTCAAAGGGCACATCCAGTCAACAGACGATATATGTTTTACCCAGAATTGCATTCTTATACAGAAATTCAATTTAAATAGTCGGGGCAGCTCAGTGGTGCAGAGTTAGTGCTGCTGCCTTACAGCGCCAGAGACCCGGGTTTGATTCTGCCTACGGGTGCTGTCTGTACAGTTTGTACGTTCTCCCCGTGACTGTGTGGGATTTCTCCGGGTGCCCTGGTTTCCACCCACAGTCCAAAGATGTACAGGTTTGTAGGTTAATTGGCTTTGGAAAAGATGGTAAATTGACCTGAGTGTGTGTAGGATAGTGATTGTGCATTGGGTTCCATGCTCTATCTAAACTAAACTAAACTAAACTAAACTAAACTAAACCAAAGGGAGTAACAGGAATAATGTTAATGGACAGTTAAGGAAAAGGTTTATGAAAGGTAACCTGGAATGCCCAACCCAGTACAGTTGATAAACACGAGACTTATTCTCAGGGTTGAAGGCTTGGTTCTCTCTTTGTGTGGGGTTCGTGCTTCACACACTTGTACAGTCTGTTGGGATATGGAGCTTGCAGCAGTTGAGGCAGTGAGCACAAGTGTATGAAAGGGAAAGTGACCCTGCCAGAGGTTGGAGCTGAGGTGTGGGCTGGAAGAATGAGGAAAGATAGAATAACAAGTTGAACAGCAGATGCTGCTTTATACCAAAGATAGGTACAGAGTGCTGGAGTAACTCAGCGGGTCAGACAGCATCTCTGGAGAAAAAGCATGAGTGACTGTGATGGACGTTTGTGTTGGGGTCATGTGTCTTGTGTTCTTTTTTTGTGTGTGACTGCTATGTAATTTCGTTCGGTACCTTGGTACCGAATGACAAGTAAAGCTCTGTTGACTGTTGACTGACTGAAACAGGATTGCGACCTGAAAACGTCACCCATCCCTTTTCTCCAGTGCTCCTGCCTGTCCCGCTGGGTTTCTCCAGCACTTTGTGCTTGTCTTTGGATAGGTGACGTTTCGGGCCGGGACCCCTGTTCAGAGCGAGGGGCGTTAGTAGGTGTGTAAACACTGACTGAGTGTCCGCGTGACGTGTTTGTGCGCCGGGAGCTCTGGGCACTGGGCCGCTCCACCAGCTCTGCCGCTGAGCAATGCTCTTGTTGTCGTCCACAGTTTGTCTGCACTGTCATTGCCATCCTGCTTCACTTCTTCTACATGTGCACCTTTGCCTGGATGTTACTGGAGGGCCTGCACATCTACCGCATGTTGACTGAAGTCCGCGACATCAACTACGGCCCCATGAGGTTCTACTACATGATCGGCTGGGGCGTCCCTGCCTTCATCACAGGTATTTCTTCTTTACAGATTTTCGGAAAGAGACGGTGATTTTATTCTGTGTCCGGCAAAAAAAGTAATAATTTTGCTTTCTGACCACATGACATGTCTGTGTCACACATACCCCCATCCCCACATCCCCATATACCCATCCCCACATACCCCCATCCCCACATCCCCATATACCCATCCCCACATACCCAACCCCACATCCCCACATACCCACCCCCACATACCCATTCCCACATCCCCACATACCCAACCCCACATCCCCACATACCCATCCCCACATACCCCCATCCCCACATACCCATCCCCATATACCCATCCCCACATACCCCGATCCCCACATCCCTACATGCCCATATACCCATATTCCCATCCCCACATACCCACATACCCATCCCCACATACCCACATACCCATCCCCACATACCCATACCCATCCCCACATACCCATCCCCACATACCCATCCCCACATACCCATCTCCACATACCCATCCCCACGTACCCATCCCCACATACCCAACCCCCATCCCCACATACCCATCCCCATATACCCATCCCCATATACCCATCCCCATATACCCATCCCCACATACCCATCCCCATATACCCATCCCCACATACCCATCCCCATATACCCATCCCCACATACCCATCCCCCCATCCCCATATACCCATCCCCACATACCCATCCCCATATACCCATCCCCACATACCCATCCTCCCATCCCCACATACCCATCCCCACATACCCATCCCCATATACCCATCCCCTCATACCAATCCCCATATACCCATCCCCACATACCCATCCCCACATACCCATCCCCCCATCCCCACATACCCATCCCCACATACCCATCCCCACATACCCATCCCCCCATCCCCACATACCCATCCCCACATACCCATACCCATCCCCACATACCCATCCCCATATACCCATCCCCACATACCCATCCCCACATCCCCATATACCCATCCCCATATACCCATCCCCACATACCCATCCCCATATACCCATCCCCATATACCCATCCCCATATACCCATCCCCATATACCCATCCCCATATACCCATCCCCACATACCCATCCCCATATACCCATCCCCATATACCCATCCCCATATACCCATCCCCATATACCCATCTCCATATACCCATCCCCACATACCCATCCCCACATACCCATCCCCATATACCCATCCCCATATACCCATCCCCACATACCCATCCCCATATACCCATCCCCATATACCCATCCCCATATACCCATCCCCATATACCCATCCCCATATACCCATCCCCACATACCCATCCCCATATACCCATCCCCACATACCCATCCCCATATACCCATCCCCATATACCCATCCCCATATACCCATCCCCACATACCCATCCCCACATCCCCACATACCCATCCCCATATACCCATCCCCATATACCCATCCCCACATACCCATCCCCATCCCCACATACCCACCCCCATATACCCATCCCCATATACCCATTCCCACACACCTATCCCCACAACCTCTTTTATCCAAGAACGACAATTATGACACAGCTAAATCTGAAGCCATTGTTAATAACAGAGTGTGGAACTTCCGTAGGTCCCACCAAATCCACAGTAAAACAGCAGGCGCCAGTTCCAAAGACAACATCGCTGTGGAAGAGATATTGTAGAAACTAGAGCAAAGCATGAAATGCTAGAGGAACTCAGCGGGTCAGGCAGTGCCTGTGGAGGGAATGGATTGACAGTGTTTCGGTTCAGGACCCTTAGTGTGAAGAAGGAATTCCAATTTCAAGTAATATTCTCTCCCATTCCTATCTTCCCCCTCCCACCCTGTGATGCACACATTTCCCCCATCTTTCAAACACTGAGTCACCCTGCTCCTTTCCCCTCCTCTCAACGCTCATCTCCCACCCCTGAGTTGCCTATTTTCCCTTTCATCCCCCATATTCCACTCCCCATTTCCCTTCCACCCACACCCCCTCCGGCGACTTTATATTAAACTCCCCCTCCTTCCGTTGTCTCCTTTTCACCTCCAGCCATTGTCACTTACTCCATTCATCTACCAATTACTCCCCCTCACCTGTATCCACCTATCACTCACCAGGCTTTGTCTGCCCGTACTTCCCTTTCCCCTTCGCCCCCCCCAACACTGCATCAGTCTGAAGAAGGTTCCCTCCCCAAATCGGCGTCTGTCCATTTGCTCCACAGATGCTGCCTGACCCACTGAGTTCCTCCAGCACTTTGTGTTGCAGAGTAAACCTCTCTGATTTTAACTGTTGTATTGTAACACCTCCTCCTGGATTCTGACCGCTCTTGCAGGTTTGGCAGTTGGCCTTGATCCCGAGGGATATGGTAATCCGGACTTCTGCTGGCTCTCCATCTACGACACCTTGATCTGGAGCTTTGCTGGGCCCATCTCTGCTGCAGTCTCTGTAAGTTTGCCACTTTGTTCATAGGTGACCAGAGTCCACGTCGACCATCCATCACCCACTCACACCAGTTCTCTATGTTATCCCACTTTCTCATCCGCTCCCTACACACTAGGGGCAATTTACAGAGGGCCAGTTAACCTACAAACCCGTCAGTTTGAAGAAGGGTCCTTACGCGAAACATCACATATCCATGTTCAGCAGAGATGCTGCCTGACTTGCGGAGTTACTCCAGCACTTTGTGTCTTTCTTTGGTAAATCAGCCTATGCAGTTCCTTTTTACTACATCTTGAGTACTCACGTTAAATTCTGCCTTCATATCAGACTTAACAATGATGATGTTTTAGGTACACACTTGAAAGGAATTAGGAAATGGGGAAGAGTGATGGGCAGTGGCCTGAATGTTACCTGGGTGTTGCAAACATTGTATTTTCTGTCTTGCAGATGAATGTCCTCCTGTACATTCTTTCCGCCAAAGCTTCCTGCAGACCGAGGCACCAAGGTTTTGAGAAGAAGGGGACTGTGTAGGTATTCTGCGATAAAGCCTTTTGCAAAGATGCACTTCTTGAAATAAGATTTTCATGGTATTAATGTGGAAACATCTCCCCATCTCCTCTCACATACACCTGGACTTCTATACCTCCCTCCATCCAGAACCCTTGACTACACTCCCTCCCTCCCTCCAGCCCTCTGTCACTCCCTTCCCTCACCCTCCCTCCCTTCAGAGCCTGCACCCTCCCTCACTCCAGTGTTCATCATCTTGGTCCCTCCCTCCAATTAGGACCAGCAATAAATGCCCTCAGGCAGGGAGGGTGCCCTGGTGGGTCTGGTGGGGAAGGTGTGATCTCAAGCTCGCCATTGTTGGCGAGGGAAGGTGTGATCTCAAGAGAAAGCATGTGGTGAACCGTGGAAATGGTAAAGCAACGAGGTTGGAGGAAGGGGGCAAGATGGGGAGGGGGTGTGAGGTGGGGGTGGGGAATGTTATATGTATTCAGCTGATATTTTAGTATGTGAGTGTTTGAGTTTTACATTTGTTGTAAGGCAGGCGTGAATTTGGATCCTCTTGTCTACAGAATAGTTGTGACGGACTTGTGCTGATTGTTTTGGTAGATCGGGACTGCGTACAGCGTTCGTGGTCCTCCTGCTAGTCAGCACCACCTGGCTCTTGGCCTTGCTTGCTGTGAACAGTGACACCATCATCTTCCACTACCTCTTCGCTGGTTTTAATTGTCTCCAGGTAAATTCCCTCCCTCCCCACCCTTGGTCGCCTACACCCCCGGCTCAAGGTGATCAGCTCTGGAATCCACATTACAGTTTATTTACCGCCCACTTCCTTCTGTGTCTTAACCTCCCCTAGTTTTTTTTATCATTGTTTTTAAAAAAATGTATCTATTAGCAAGTTAGTGTGGTAAGAGTGAAGAGTCAAGGGTGTTTAATTGTTTTATGTAACGGCAACAAAGCGATGAAATTCTTAATTGCTACAGCTTAACACGTGTGTGTATGTATACATATACAGGTATGTATGTGTTTGTGTGTGTGTATATATATATGTTTGTGTGTGTATATATATTATATATATATATGTGTGTGTGTGGGAGAAAATAACAAAATTTCAATAAAATAACAAAATTTCGGGCCGGGTCTGAAGAAGGGTCTCGATCCGAAACGTCACCCATTCCTTCTCTCCTGAGATGCTTCCTGACCTGCTGAGTTACTCCAGCATTTTGTGAATAAATACCTTCTGTGTGTGTGTGTGGGTGCATATACAGACATGCATATGTATATATATAAACACACACACACACACACACACACATATATATATATAGAGGAAAGAACTGCAGATGCTGGTTTAAATCGAAGCTAGACACAAAATGCTGGAGTAACTCAGCGGGACAGGCAGCATCTCTGGAGAGAAGGAATGGGTGACGTTTCGGGCCGTGTCGGAAGAAGGGTCTCGACCTGAAACATCACCCATTCCCTCTCTCCAGAGATGCTGCCTGTCCCGCTGAGTTGCTTCAGCATTTTGTGTCTACCACACAAATATATATACAGTATATACCCCTGTACGTACGAACACACACACACACACATACTCAATCAGTCCCCGGAGGGAAATTGGTCTGCCAATGTGCCTGTATGTATAACACACGCACACTTACATATATATAATATATATTTACATACGTATGTATGTATACGCACACACATATTTTAAAAATGGATTAGTAATTGTAATACTAAGTAAGCATAATAGTGCAAAACCAAAATCTGTAGTGCAACCAAAGACATGGTCCATAGATCACACTTGCTGAGGTTAGTGTTGTGCAGTGTTCAAGAGCCTGATGGTTGTTGGGAAGAAGCTGTTCTTGAACCTGGAGGCCATGTTTTTCACGTTCCTGTACCTTCTTCCCTTCTTCCCGATGATAGCGGTGAGATCAGAGTGTGGCCAGGGTGGTGTGGCCAGGGTGGTGTGGGTCTTTGATGTGTGGAACAGCATCCCACTCCCCATCAGAACTGCCCCCTCTATCGATTCCTTTAAGTCCAGGCTCAAAACCTACTCCCATTCCCTAACGTTTGAGGCCCTCTGAGGGGGCGCTGTAAACTGTTTATGTATGTGTTGTTAGGTTTGTGTGCTATTGTATGTTCTTTTTTAGTACCTGCACTGATGGACAGCGCTTTGGTTAACGTGGGTTGTGATTAAATGTGCTATACAAATAAAATTGACTTGACTTGACTTGACTTGACTTTGATGAATTTGGTTGCCTTTTTGAGGCAGCGTGTCACAAAGAAATGTGGAGGGATGTTGAGGAGCTGGAGTTAAGTTAGGAATGTGCGAACCACTGACTGTCATTTCTGAATTGGTGGGCAGTAGCTCCTTTGCACTAATACTTTTCTTGCTTGTAGGGTCCATTCATCTTCATCTTCCGTTGTATCCTCAACAAGGAAGTGAGGAAAGCCTTTAAGAATTTGTTCAGTAAGAAGGACTCCAATGATACTGTGGTCACGACGAAATCAACACTTGCATCAGTTAGTAGCACTTTCTTTGATGTTCCCTTAATGTAGTAACTTTCAGTTACTGAAATGTTAAGACACAAAACTAAGATCTAATAAGACCTTAGTTTCTCCTGCAAAAGATGTTTTTTTCCCAGAACAGAAATTCAGTTTATGAAGTCGGGGCAGCACAGTGGTGTAGCGGTAGAGTTGATGCCTTACAGCGCCAGAGACCCTGGTTCGATCTTGATTGTGGAAATTGTCTGTGTGGAGTTTGAACATTCTCCCTGTGACCACGTGGGGTTTCTCCGGGTTCTCCGGTTTGCTCCTGCAGGATTGTAGGTAAATTGGCTATGGTAAAATTGGAAATTGTCTCGAATGTGCCGGATGGTGCTAATGTATGGGGTGATCGCTGGGGTTGGCACGGACTCGGTGGGACGAAGGGCCTGTTTCCACGCTGTATCTCTAAAGTCTAGTCAGATGGTGCTACAAACTGGATGGATTCTCGCAGCTCCAGATTCTAAAATTGAAATCTGAGGAATCTGCGTGATCATCGGTAGGTTAAGAGGCTGTTGTTATCACAACTTATTTTTTCATGCATTCTATATGAAGTAATGAGTGTTTTTTCAATTCTAGATTAAAATTTACCTCCTAAATCATAATGTTTTCTTCCCTTACCACTTAACGTCCAGCAGATGATGTATTGCTAAAATAATACATCAGGAAATTCGCATATTTCCTCGAGATTGTCAACTTTTAGAATCTTTTCAGGTGCTATGTATGTTATACTTAGAAGCAGTGTTTGTTTTGTGGACAGAAAGCTACCCGTGATGAATAAACATACTTGCCATGTGGCAGGAAAACAAAATAATGAAGTTTATTTTTTTTGAGGTGCTGGAACGCCAAACGCTGGCACGTGGGTGTAGTGTCCACTATAGACGTTAGAGATACAGCGTGCGAACAGGCACTTTGGCCCATCGAGTCCATGCTGGCCATCGATCACCCTAGTTAACATAATACTAGTTCTACGTTATCCTACTTTCTCATTCCCTACATGCTAAAGGCAATTTCCAGAGGGCCAAGTAACCTACAAACTGGAGCACCTGGAGGAACCCCACTTGGTCACAGGGAGAACGTGCAAACTCCACACAGGCAGCACCCGAAGTCAGGATCGAACCTGGATCTCCACCGCTGTGGGGCAGCGGCTCTATCACTGCGCCACTGTGATGCCCACAATGAGAACGGACACTATTGTCTACATTTTTTTTAATAAGAAATTCTATTTGATGGCTAATTGTCTCTTTGGTTTCAAGCAGTCGTGTAATAACACCTACATTGATGGGCGGACGTATCGATCAGCCTTTGGTGACTCCACTGGGTCAGTGAGCAATGCTTCAAGGTCAGGGAAAAGCCACAACAGCTACATAGCATTTGTTCTCAGGTAATACAGTGCTATGAGCTACACTCTCTTGACTGTCATGTTTCCATTGCGATTTAAAGCCCTGTCAAAACAAGAGTGTTTAATTGTCATCTGTACGGACAATGAAATTCTTACTTGCAGCAGCTTTACAGGGCCGTGAACACAATACGTGGTACATTTTTGTTTATTATATACAGGTCCACCACTGAAATTCCGGCATCCTTGGTTTCAGAGGCTTTATGGATTATCCATTTTGCCAGGACCCACAAAGGTCACGGCTTCCACTACCGGAACGGTCCGCCGAGGTCACCGAGGGGCCGATATACCGACCCGCAAAGTCGGCCTCGGAAGTCAGCTGTGGGAGTATATCTGCCTGCCCCGGCCAGGCCATACGTCCAGAGCAGCAGCCGTAGAGAGCAAATTTGACCCGCCGTTCGGTTGCGGAAGTCCCGATGAGGTCGAGATCGGCCGCCTCACCCGACTTAGCTGCCACATTTTCGGGGGGTCTTCTTGGGGGGGGGGGGATTTCAAGTGAGCTCTCATAATTTTGTCCGGATTATTTAAAGGAGGTGCAAGTCAAATTTGTTTAATTATCATCTGCACTGGGAACAGAATAAAGAAATTCTTACTTGCAGCTGTATATGAGGCCCATCAACACAATACCTATTACATTTTTGTCTATTATTTATAACATAAAATAATAAGATCATTAGACCATTAGACCATAAAATATAGCAGAATTAGGCCATTCGGCCCATCGAGTCTGCTCGATTCGATCATGGCTGATTTTTCTTTCCCTCTTAACATTCTCTTGCCTTCTCCCCATAACCTTTGACACCCTTCCTAATCAAGAATCTATCAAGTAGTAGAAGCAAAGAACGGCAAATGCTGGTTTATGTCAAAGATACAAAGTGCAGGAGTAAATCAACAGGTTGGGCAGCACCTCTGGAGAACATGGATTGGTGCCATTTTGCTTAAGGAACCTTCTTCAGACTTTAGTCAATAGTGTTTATTTGGTATATGTACCATCAATGGAATGATGAAATTCTTAATTGCAAGAAATTCTTAATGCAATAACATACAAATAAATATGCCATAATTAATCATACAATTAATAGCCATAATACTCGTAACAATATAGTGCAAAACCTAAGACAGTCAGCTGAAGATCACAATTGCTGAGGTTAGTATTGTGCAGTGTTCAAGAGCCTGATGGTTGTTGGGAAGAAGCTGGTTTTGAACCTGGAGGTCACAGATTTCCAGGCTCCTGTAGCTTCTTCCCGGTGGCAGGAGTGAAATGAGAGCATGGCCAGGTGTGGTGAGGGTCCCTGATGATACTGGCTGCTTTTTTGAGGCAGCGTCTCCTGTAGATCCCTTCGACGGTAGGGTGGTCAATACCCGTGATGGACTGTCACACGCCACACAATGGCAACGCTAAAATCAACTCTCTAACTTATTGTTAGAATTCTCTGCCGCCGCTGAAAACCGGTCACTAAAATGTCCACTGCAAAATTAACGGAGATCCGGTGATGTTTTCCAAGCTGCTCTCAGTTGCAATTGGACATTCATTGCCTGATCGTATGATTGAGTTTTATTTCTGACTAAGTCGCACAGAATTGACCAAGTTTGATGTTAAGGCGCTAATGTACCACGTACTTAACACGTCATTCTATCTTCTTCAGGGAAGAAGCAGCCTTGAACAACAGCGGTTCAAGTCAAGCCCACATTGCTCTCACTGACCACGCCACATCATTATTCCATGAGATTAAGGCAAACCCGGATGGTAAGAGCTCAGATCTTTAGTCCTGTATGTCCTTCACTGCACAGTTTAAGACCTGCGTCCATATTCATCCAGTAGTTTGGTAAATCTTTCAGTAGAAAGAAAATTGAATCAAAGCATCACAACACAAAGTCGTGTTATAGCAAGGTTTTTAATTATTATTAGCACGCCATTCTTGAAGCAAGTGTCTGTCTTGAACTGGAATACAATCGGACGTGTCTGACACTGGGAATGAGAACATATTTTCAAAATCTCTGGCAAATTTATTTTGGGGGGAGGGAAGGGATTGTTGCAAGTTATTTATTTTGTTCATCTTCATGAATTATGGATAGGAAAGGTTTATGTTCAGGTTTATTGTTGTCATGTGTATCGAGGTACATTAAGAAGCTTTGTTTTGCATGCTGTCCAATCAGATCAGATAATACTATACATAATTGCAATCAAGTCAAACTCTAATGCATGGTTTCAATGAGATCCCCCCTCATCCATTCCTCTACTGGAATGGAATCTGGGCCTGCTTTTGGACAGGTAATGAGTTTTTACTATTCAGAATATGATGTACTAATTCAGACCATACCTGAAGAGTTGTTGACACATCTTCACGGCAAGAAATTATACTTTTTGATCTTTTCTAACAGGAAAACAATTTTTTTTTCACTGACTAGGCACTTAATATGCTGAACATGTGTTAGTCGAATCTTAATTATCAGAGCAAAAAGCGAATACCTGAGTATTGACAGTGTATAAGTTTAGTTTAGTTTGGAGATACAGTGTGGAAACATTCGGCCCACAGAGCCCACGCTGACCAACGATCACCCATTTTGGGCTAGTTCCATCCTACACATTAGGGACAATTTACAGAAGCTGATTAACCTACAAACCCGCACGTCTTTGGAATGTGGGAGGAAACCCACGCAGTCGCAGGGAGGATGTGGAAACTCCACACAGATAGTACAAACAGCACCTGTAGTCAGGATCGAACCCAGGTCCCTTGGTGCTGTAAGGGCTGGGCCATTATGCTGCCGATAACAGGCACTGCACTTCAAGCATGCCATTAGTTCAGTGGAGCTCCGTATGTGTAGAAATGTTACATTAGGTCTCTAGAACTTTGTCCAACCTGTTGTGTGAATTGATAGCGACACAGTGAGATCTATTCAGAACATTTACGAGATTATAATTCTGCAGCATAATCCGTCATTGAAACTGATGCTTTGATTCATTGCAAGGTGGATGTTGATGGGAATGTTGTTTGTTCTTTCACAACAGATCATGATTCAGATTCTGACAGCGATCTTTCTCTGGAAGATGACCAAAGTGGATCTTATGCATCCACTCATTCTTCTGACAGTGAGGAAGATGAGGCGTATCGAGGGGAGCCAGGCTGGGAGAATATTATATCCCAAAATAATGGACATCATCCGAACCACAGTACTCCCAAAGGTGAATGCAAAGCCATTTTAGTTTAGTTTAGAGATACAACATGGTGACAGGTCCTCCATCCCACTGAGCCCACGCTAACCAATAATCACCCATTCACACAAACATCTATGTTGTCCCACTTTTTCATCCACTCCCTACACACTAGGGACAATTTACAGAGGCCAATTAACTTACAAATTCACACGTCTTTGGGATGTGGAAGGAAACCGGAGCACCCAGAGAAAACCCACGCGGTCACAGGGAGAACGCGCAAACTCCACACAGACAGCACCTAAGTTCAGGATCGAACGTGAGACTCTGACGCTGGGGATCTGAAGTTCTACCAGCTGCGAAATGCGCTGCTGAAAATGGGTCCATTTTTAAACAGACTTTAATGTATTTTTCCAGTGGAAAACATACCTGCGCAAGACATACCTGCGCAAGACACACCTTGCTGGCCCGAGGAGTTCATGACGCCGGCCAGTCAAAGTGAAGAGCACGGTGGATCGGGGAACCTGAAGGTCGAGACGGTGGCTAACATCGAGCTTCACCAAGAGCAGCTCAACCACGTGGATGAAAGGCCAAAGGAGAACGGAGACAATCTGTACAACGAAAACGTCCTAACGTCATTACCGAACCCTACTGCACAGCCTCAGAGAGGTAACCATTGATCAAAAGCACTTCATCACCTTTGGTGCAGGTGGGACTAGTGTGGATGGGGCATCTTAGTTGGCAATGTCAATACTCTACCCCCAATACAATGTGCTCTAATTTTGTACTCTAATCTCATGTGTGGGACCTTGTCAAAGGCTTTTGAAAGTCCAGATACACCACATCCTTTATCCATTCTACCTGTACATCCTCAAAAAATTCCAGAAGATTAGTCAAGCATGATTTTTCCTACATAAATCCATGCTGATTTTGACCATCCTGTCACTGCTTTCCAAATGCGCTGCTATAACATCTTTAATAATCGATTCAAGTATCTTCCCCATTACCGATATAAAGCTAACTGATCTATTATTTCTCTCTCCGTCCTTTCTTAAAAAGTGGAGTTACATTGGCTACCCTCCGGTCCATATACCTGTCCAAACGGCTTTAAAATGCTCTTATAGTACCTGGCTCAACTGTGTCCTGTGGCAGCTCATTCTGTATACCCACCACCGAATGCGTGAAAAACTTGCCCCTCAGTTTCCTATTGAATCCCACCTAAATCTATGCTGTTCATGATTCCCCTACTCTGGGTAAAAGACTGTACATTCATCCTATCTACTCCCCTCATGATTTTATGCACCTCTATAAGATCACTCCTCAGCGCTATGACATGGAAGAATCCATTTTGCAACAGACACGATTTCACCCAGAGTTCCTTAGTTACTCCAGCAGTTTTTAAAAATGTGTGAACTAGCATTGGCAGTTCCTTGTGTCTATCCATCTATCACTTGTTTTCTAGCCATCTAACCATGTTTTCTGGAGATGCTGCCTGAGATACTCCAGCACTTTGTGTCTTATTTTGTAAAACAGCACCTGCACTCCTTGTGTCAATCCATCTACCTGTCCAAGTGGCAGTTAACTGTTGTTATAGTACCTGCCTTAACTACCTCCTCAAGCAATTTGTTGAGTAGACCCACCACCCTGTGTGTGAAAAAATGTCCCTCGGTTTTTTTGTAAACCAGCGTCTAGTTACTTGTATTAGTACACCCATCACTTGCCAGGCTTTGTCTCACCCCCACCTCTCTTCTAGCTTTCTCCCCCCGACCTCAATCTGAAGAAAGGGGCACAACCAAAAATGTTGCCTATCCATGTTTCCTCACTTACTCTAGCACTTTGTGTCCTTTTTACCCAAATAGACTTTGTGTTTTGCTCACCGTTCCATCATCAATCTGCCTTATTTCAGCATTATACAAATATTTGCAGCGATATCTGGAACATAATACATCGTTTGCAGTCAATCATAGAATGTGTTTTGTCTTCCATTGAAACATACAGGAATTCTGAAAAATAAAGGGTTCCCACTGTTCTCGGAGAGGAACAGTATTAATCGAATACACAACGAACTTTCCAATCATATATCTGCCACCGTCTGCTCTCGTGCGTCTTCAGTGGGATCGAGTGAAGGGAGCCGATCGGGCCGGGTGACAAAACAGAGGCATGCGACGGGGGAGCAGATAAATGGGGTCATGCCCATACCCATGAGCATTAAAACAGGCACAGTGGATGAGGATTCATCAGGCTCTGAGTGAGTATGTCTGAGGAGAGAGAAGAGGGAGTAACTGTCTGAGTGGTCCTTGATTAGCTTTTCCAAAATGTAGATGGAATCAATGGAGCGGGGGGGGGGGGGGGTTAGGAGGCTGGTGTACATGAAGGACTGGGCATCATTCACAGTTCCCTGCAATTTCTTTAAAATCATGGGTGAGCTGTTGCCATATCAAAGCTGATACACTGGATTCAAGAACAGCTTCTTCCCCTCTGTTGATGACTGGAAGCTTGCAAAGGTTATTTCCTGGGACTAAATGTTCATTTTTGACATAACTAATGTTAAGGTACAAGGTTGGATTAGAATTTGGATTTGGGGATACACGGTTTATATTTCAGGGCAGGGAAAAAATCGGCATGATACATCATCAGTGGAGGACCTAATAAGAGATTAATGTGTCTTATTTTAATAAGGCGCCCAAGCCGGGCAACAACTCTTTGTGTGCTAGTCACAGAAGTGGATCTGCAATCAGACATTACAATCTCTCCACTCTTTTAAATCTCTACTCCGACAGCAAATTCCCTTTATCATGTATTTGTACACTTTGGATGGCACGATTGTAATCATGTATTGTCTTTCCGCTGTCTTGTTAGCACACAACAAAAGCACCTCAGTACATATGACAATAAACTAAACTCAAAATGATGTTTTCAGTATTTGAATTTTGACAATACTAGATCAATTTGTTGTTATAAATTAAAATTCAGGTTCAATGAATCTCCATTTGTGAAACAAACTAATTTCTAAATCTTTTCTCTCCTCATCAAACCTAGATTTCTGTTTTTTAATTTTCTCCATTGAAACATTTACATGATTAATTTAAAGCTGTATCTCACTATCAACCATATACTTCCAATGATGAAATGCACAGTTGATTTCCATCACACCAGTCTCAACATGTAATCATGATCATGCATTTTTTTTTTCCTTTTATCCTTCTTCACTCAGTAGCAGTGATGAGACTTCGATATGACATCTCAATCCAACACGGGACACTATGAACTGCTAAATCCACAGGGATGTCACTTTGCTCACATCAGGCAGCACAGGGGACTTGCTGCAGCCCTGTCCAGGGTACAGAGCTGCAAATAAATGAACACGTAAATGTGAAGAAACCGCTGTCATGTGGAGAGTGCGTCCTGGAAAGTGTAACTGCTGGATATCATTAGTGCCAAATTATGTTGGGCATTGATCTGTTTCTGCATCGTGCTACGGATACAGTGGGTGCTAGGAGCACAGGTTAAAAAAAAAATTCAAAAGGCACCCGAACATATTTAAGAGCACTCAGGACAACTAAAATTCTAAGAAGTGAGAGCTTCAGAACTTCGTGTTCTCAAATAACGTGCAAAAGGATGGAAGACTTGAAGCTTCAGGGAATATATTGCAACTACTGTTATTAAGAGTAAGGTTTGTGTTTGAAGATTCCCCAAGATAACCTCGATCACAATTGTTTTGACTCCTTTACCTATGCCAGTAACAAGACATGCAATAAGGGAACACACTGGAGTATATAGCCATGGCCATTTTCAGTTTAACGCTGCAAGTTTTGAGATGCGAACAAAATATTTCATTGCTTCAAAATTACGTGAAAGTTTAGCTTGCCATTTTTTATTCTATCAGACAGATATCAGAAATAAGGGTAGAAAGAAGGAACTGCATGTGCTGGTTTACACAATAGGACACAAGGTGGTGGAGCAACTGAGCGGGTCAAGCAGCATCTCTGGGGAAAATGGATATCAAAAGCTCCATAAATGCTGCCTGACCTTTTGAGTTACTTCAGCGCTTTGTGTCCTTTTTCATCTGATATAAGGTATCAGGAAGTGTGTATTTTTCTTAGTAAAACCATAATTACTTCACTATTTAAAAATTAATGTTCAGAAGACTAAAAATACCGGTTGTCATACTTTATATTAAACATTTTCTGCATTCCAAATCTCCACATTACAAACCAGATATTCATTGTTCGTTAAATTTAGATTTATTAACGTCTAATCCACCAGTTTTAATATTTGTGTGGACATTAATTGAAGTATGCATGCCTTCGAGTTTGCCTTTGGGAAGCTTCATTGCCATTAGTTGAGTGTCGGTTGTGAGACCACAAACTGAACTGACGGCTGTGCAAATGTAAGTCGATAAACTGTAACCAGGTCCCACGTATGTGGGGGAGATACTTGCCTTTAGCCACTCGGCCTTTCAAGCTCCAGGTATAGTGGAGTGGTTCTCAGACCAATGCGTACTTGAACATTTTTTTACAAGACAGCTGTTTGTAGATATTTTGATATCATTGTTAATTTGTCTTGAGAGAAAATGTGCTGTACACGGTTTTTCTTTCTTTTTACAGTTGGTTAACATAGTTCTAAAAGTGAGTAGGAAATCCAGGATGTTTTATTTAAAGAATGCTGCTCATTTTTTTCCTGTTAATATGATGTTTGTTCATATTGTATAGATTATTTTGATTGAAAGCAAAAGCTTCCACTATTTTATCTGAAGAAAATTTGGTGACTTTGTTTTCCATTGATGTCTTCACCAAAAAGTTTGAAAATGAAATGCTTTCTCAAAGTGAATTGTACAGTGAATTCCTTAATGTATATATTGTAGGTTTTTAAAGAAATGTAGTTGAAACAGGTTGAGTAACCTGAAATTAAAGTTTTGCCACATTATTTTGCCCAGGATATTTTACTTGATTAGAAACTTGTTAACTAGTATAATTTCTGGTTCCATTAATTTCATACATTTTGGTATAATTTCCAAAAGAATAATTTAATCTTTTTTTTATGCATAAAGATATGTGAAAAGATTGTCTCATGTCTCCCAAGCAGTTTCCAACAGGAGGTATTCTAATGATCTAGAACAGAGAAAATGGTTAATTCCTATCACAAGAAAACAATTACCCTGATCATTAGTGGCCAATTAGCAAGCACCAAGGTTTTTTTTTATAATGTCCTAAAAAAAAGCCAGTAGTTCCACAGGTAACAACCAACTCTGACTGTGAGAATGTTTGGGATTTCAGTGTAATTGTGCATAGAGGTGGAGTTTCATGTTTAATTGACCATTAGTTCTCATTGATGCTGACAATCCGAGCTGGTGTATGAACCTCCTAAAGTTCCCTGCATTTAAAAAAGAAAATCTGCCAGCTACTCCCGGGCCTCATTAAGGAAAAAAAAACACTGCAAAGGTGAGAGGTAAGGAGTGTCGCAGGTAATTTACATTTCTTAAATTCATTAAAAGTCAATGTTTAAGTCTTTTCTATTAAATGTTTTGATTTTTGGCAACATTAAGAGATGTAAACATTCAAAATCTTTGACAGCTAGGGCAGCCAGGTCAAGCTGGCATATATTGGGTTAGACAGTCTTCAAAGCAATTACTCAGTGCTTTAGTTTGGTGACGCTGACACCTCTTAAAAAGTTAAACATTATTTTTGTTTTGTCAATGTGACGTATGTTTATTAATTGTGCATACTGGAACCTTTGTGGCTGCAAAAAAAACACTCCTCAACCACCCGCTCAGACAGTTAGCTTCATTAAGCTGGGGTACATAGTCAAGGTAGGATGAGGTTTAGCGGGTAAACAGGACCACTGATCATGCATGTCAATTTGGCTTTCCTTACATATTACAAAATGCGAATGACAACTACTTGCTACAAAATGCTTTTATTGTTGCTTGTCTGGGGAAAATAATGAAAGATGTACATATAATGTAGTGTTTAAAAATAAGAGGTAAATGCTCCAAACCTTACCTAGAATATAATTCAAAAGTGTATCTTTCCCCCACTCCCTCCCATAAAATATATAACATTTCTCACTTTAAAAAAAGTTAATCAAATAACTTGGCTAATTGCACTGGCAGTGAAATCTGTCATGTGGGAAACAGCAGGCTGTGGTAACAGTTTTATTCCCCAAAGATAACTAGTGAACCCATTGAGTTGGGGTTTTCTGGTAGACTCATAAATTACAAAATGTATTGTATTCACTTTAAAAATTTCCTGTGATGGGATGTTTTAGCCCATACCTTAACTGTTCGATCACAATGTTTGGTCCATTGTTTGATGGGACTGTGAAAAATGTGCATTTTATAGACCACTGCATGAACTTGTATTTTCCAGTAAATTGAGTGGACAAGATGCACAAATAAACATCTTCATACCCAGAAATTGATTTTTTCACATTAAAGTATAACATTTAAAATATACAACTATTTTTGTACTACCTCTAAATATTTTGTAAAAAGTTATTCAGAAAAGTGAAGATTAAGTGGTTTAAATCCATACTTGTATGTATTCACAGAGGAAATGCATTTCTTATCTTTAAAAATAAAAATCCATCAGGAATTTTTTTTTCCTGAACATGTTAGTTTCCTTGCATATTTTTTCCACGTGAGGGGGGAAGATTATTCCAGGGTGGATTGTTCATGAAAGCTGCTGTGGAGCTCGAGGTCTCTGGACCCTCAACAAAACATGCTGCTCTCATAGTCATTCAACCTCAAAAGTGATCATCTGTAAAATAAATTCAAACCTGTATTTAGAAACTATCCTGATGCAAAGACATTTGTTTGGTCTATCTTTAATAGGGGGAAATATTTTGATTATAAAGGAGAAAACGGCAATAATTTAATTAAAGTTTGTTGAACATTTTCCAAACCAAGCAATATCTGATTCTTTTCCCATTTTCAATTTTTATAAAAGCAAGCAGAAAAAGCTTCTACTACAATCTCTACATAGTTCTATGGTAAAGATGTTTTTTTCTGAATTTTGTCCTTTTCAACACATCAATTTATATTTCTAATCTTATTTTTTAATCAGGGAAAGCAGACAAAAATTGCAAAGATGACATAGTGCCTAACAAACCTATTGAAGTTACAAGAGACTGCAGATGCAGGAACCGTGAGCACAAAACAAAGTGCTGGAGGAACTCATGGGATCAGGCAGCATCTGTGGAGGGAACGAACAGATGAGTCTTCGAGTCAGGACCCTTCTTCAGACAGGAGAAAAATCCCGACCTGAAAAGTCGCCTATCTTTTCTCTCCACTGAAGCTGCTTGACCTGCCGAGTTCCTCCAACGGTTTGTTTTATACTCAAACCTATTGAAGTAGATGTTATACCTCTGTGCACCATCATCAAACAGAAAAGAGCTTGTTATTAGTTGCAACATCCAGTAGTCCAAAAAATCAGCTAGTCTGACACCAGTCCCAAGGGTGCTGGATTTTCACAATTTTACTGTACATTTTTGGCATCTTACCAAATTAAACATGCTTTCATCTACACATGCAGATAGGACTACCCTCTAATTTATGCAAAGTAAAGAACAGCTTCTTCTCCTCTTATCAGGCTTCAGAACAGTCCTTCCATAAGCTAGAGCACGATTCTCCTCTACCATTGGAATTTATCAAGAGAACTGTTACACTACACTCTGTATCTTCCCCGTTGCTCTACCTATAGTACTTGAGTTTGACTTGACTGCATTTGTGTATGGTACTATCTGATTTGTTTGGAAAGTATACAAAACATTGCTTTTCACTGTAACAAAGTGCACGTGACAATAATAAACCTAAACTTTTAAATGTTTCTCCTCAGTGGTAACAAAAGTCACAGTTCATTATTTGCCAAGAAATTTGTGAACATTACCTTTTTACATTACTTGAAGTCACTTTCTTGGGCTGAGACCTATTTTGGATTGTTGAAGCTGTTGCACTTGAATTCACATGTTTAGTGGAAGTAACTGAAAGAAATAGAAAAGCAAACTAGAATTGGGTTATCTCAGCAGAAAATTCATAATTCATGATTATGAATTTGGTCATTCAGAATTAGGATATTCAGCCCATCGATCTATTCAGCTCTCCAATCATGGCTGATCTATCTTTCCCTCTCAACCCCATTCTCCTGCCTTCCCATTACCTTTGATAACCAAATAACTATCAATTTCTACTTTAAAAATACCCAAAGAGTTTGTTTCCACAGCCCTGTGGTAATGAATTCCAGATTCACCACCAAAATTGAGGAATTGCAACTTTTTATTTTCTGTTCCGTACTGAAGTCATGGTGCTGATTGCCTGATGTGATGTACACTGTATTCGAACGTTACATTTTACCAGGTTTATCCAGAGATTATGACATGCACTTCCATTTTGGTTCTAATATGCCACAAATCAAAACTCAGAAGTTTTAGAGACTCAGATAAGCAAAGACGTAACTCCATTTCCTTGAGGAAAAGTTACCTGTTTGGAATTGCTTTTCTGACCCCTTCCCTTTGAGCACCTCTGAATTGCCTCGTTCCATTCTGGTCCCAGCACGAGCAGATACGGTTGATCCAGCCCGCAAACGACTTGCTGGAGCTATTGGCTTGCCTGACACTTGACCTCGACTATTGTTCTCTGTGGTGACAGCTCGGTTAGTACTTGGAAGCATCTTAATATTTGTGACAATGGTGGGTTTTAAATGAGTTGATGATGACACCTTCCTCTCTGACACCAGTGGTGGTTTTCCTTTGTTTGGTTTACTGTACATTATACTTCTTCCTGACTCTCTTGAGAGATTTACTGGGTTGTTCAGCGCCACACCTGTTAAAAAAAGATAAAACCCATAACATTTCTTTCCATTCTCCTAGGCTTATGATGGGCAACCTGGATTTGAGTATGAGAGCCCAGATGTCATGATGCAGCTTTTTGTGACTACTAGACCAAGTGAACCCGTTGGGCCCAAACCTCTCCTGCATTGGTGCAGCACCCTCTCCTCCCTCCCGCTCCCCTCAACCCCCCTTATCCTCCCTTCCTCCCCCCCCATCCCTCCTTAGGAGATAAGATTTAAACTATAAAATGTGAATAACTTTTAAAAGTATAACACTGATTTCAATGAAACTTCTTCTATTAGTACCAAGGGACGACGGTGAGTAAGGTGGGCCTAAAATTGTCACGCTATCGTGTCCTATTTTGGCTGTAGTTCAGGAACAAACAAACAAATGAGAGTTTTAGTATATAGATGGTAAGGCTACACTTGGAGTATTGTGTGCAGTGCTGGTCGTCCCATTAAGGAAGCATGTGGAGACTTTGGAGAGGGTGCAGAGGAGGAAACACGTCTGGATTAGCAGGTATTAGTTACGGTAAGAGATTGGACAGACTTGGATTTGTTTCACTGGAATGCCAGAGGTTGCAGGGAGATGTGATAAAAGTATATAAAATTATGAGGGGTTTAAAAAGGGTAGACAGTTAGAACGATTTTTCCAGGATGGAGAATCCAATACTAGTGGGCATAGCTTTAAGATGCGAGGGTCAAACTTTATAGGAGATGTGCAGAACAAGTTTTTTTTATACGGAAGATAGTGAATGCCTGGAATGAGTTGTGGCATTTAAAGGACTTTTGGATAGCCACTTGGATAGTTAGGAAATGGAGGGATACAGATTATGTGTCACAGATATGACTTGGTCTTGGCATCACGTTCGGCACAGACGTTGTTAGCTGAAGGAATGGTCAGGATACAAGACTGAAGATACACTAAATTAACTGAAAGATGTAAAATGCTTCATGGTTGTACATAAAATCTAAGATTGAATGCCAACTATTCCTTAAACGTAGCAGGGTTAACCAATATTTTAAATGAAAACAATAAAGTAAGTGGATTCTTCAGCACTAACCTCTTGATTGTTTTAAGTTTCCAGCTGAAGGCAAGAGTAAATCCTTTTTTGAAGGATACTCATAGGGCTTTGATGAAGATAGTAAATGTATGTTTCCTTTTTTGTTAAAACCAGATGGAAGCTTCAGACCTGATGGCCTGGAAAGCACTGACTGCAACAAAAAAACAAAGGGAAGATTAATTTAAATTTGTGCATATTATTAATAAAGAATACAAAGGAAAAATATATTCTTTTCAATCAGTGAAATAATATTATGATAAACCACAATAATAAAATGGAGAGTTAAATTAAACAATCATTTTATAAGAAACAAACCAGTTTGCTCTCATGGGAAAATAAATTTAAGTGCAAACCATTCTTCTTATTGTAAAATATATGTGAAAAATCTGGCAGAAGGGATTACAATTTTAACAATTCTCTACTCAGGGTATTACATTTCCAAATCTGTTCAATCAAATGTATTGTTCAAAATTGTTCATAGCACCTTCTTAACAGCAGCTTGTTTGCTGTTTGTGGATAGGTTACCTTCCTTTGCTCTCATGGGTTTGTCAGGTGTTATTTGTTCGGTTTCATTGGTCGACTCAACTCTGCAGCTGGTAGTTTGAGGTCCATTATCAGGTGGTACTTCTGCACTCTTACTGATTGCACAGTTTTCATTTATAACCTGAAGATCCACAGAAGGAAGAAGTGCTTTATTTGGGCTGTCTAACACAAAGTAAGTATCTCTCCTTGGGCTGCGGGGGCTTTTTTTCCATGTTTTTTCCTCTTGTAAAAGTCTGATTTTGGTTTTGGAGTCTCTTTCTAATTTTGATCGGTCGCCACAGCTTCTGCCCTCTTTCCCCTGTCTTTTGGCATTTTCCTTTTCCTTTAAGGCACATTTTTCAAATTGATTAGCCAGTCGGTTTGCTTCTTTCACTATTTCTACTAGTTTCTCTGCACTTAGAGGACTCCACTGTAATACACCTTCATTTGTTTTCTGCTGGCTTCCATTGTTACTGTTCACATCAATCCCCAGAGCAGCACTCCTTTCAGATCGTCTGGTGGCACCGAGTAACACTTCTTCAGCATCATTTTCAAGCAATGATTCTTGGCTGCAGAAGAAGAAACATTTCAACTGAGTACAAGTCAAACCATGTCATCCAAACAATATATTTCATCAGAATTGAAAAAAATATCCTTCATCCTCACTTTCAAATATCCTATAAATTCTTTCATAGAGTAAAAGTATGCTGAAAAAGATGTCCATACACAACAGAATTGAACAAAATAGTCAAAGCCAAAAATCACAAATCAAGGAAAATAAATGTCAAGCAAAATCTGAAAGTTATAAATCTATTTAAAATATTTCATGTACTACGAATGGAGAACTAAAATAACTTGTATTTTCTTTCTACAAACCTACGTAATGTATCTTTGCTACGCACTTATTCCCTCTAGTGAAAATCAAATTATATTGTTTAAGATAGTTTAGAATTTGGATTAGAATAACGCACGTCCAAGGCAAGAAGAACTTTCCCCCCTGTCCTTAATTGGTACACAGTGACCCCTGCTGGCAAGTAAATGCTGCACTTGGATCAAATTTACCGGCACAGCGGAGTATCTTTTAACTCTTCAGGCAATACACAATAACTCACCATTTGTTCAGCGAATTTGCACTTTTGAGTTATATTACAGTATTTGTAAATTCTTAATGAAAGGCACAATTGGACAATGGGGATAAAGGTATAAGCAGAACCTCCATGGCATCATTTAGAAAAGTTCCAGGAAGTCCTAGTGCCTGGATAAAAGTTTGACTTGGAGAAAATGCACTCTGAGGGGGAGGCTTGCATCTTCAAAATAAAAATTATAGCTGAACATGGATTTTCATGTCCCTGTACACTCGCCCAATTTTCAATTGGAAAGAAAATTGTGTCCCTTCCTTCCTACAATGGCCGCACAGGACTCTGCAGGAGACATACTCCTCTGGTTACCAAGCCACACAAGGGTAGAGAAATATAAATGTTTTCACAACAATCATAACTCAATTCAAATACAAGATCTATCATCAGGCAGATATTTACTTCTGAAACAGTAAAGTGCACAAATAAATGCTTGACATGAAATAATTGATTGCCTGTTTACATCTACATGCCAAGGCCACCTTACCTTTCTGCTGGAAAGCCAATCCCAAAATCAAATGTTTCTTCAGTGATAAAGTTGACATCTGGCAGGAAGAAAATAACCAATTATTACCTGAAATAATAGATACACAAGATCCAAATAGTTGTGACAACATTAAGTTCACAGAAAATAATATGGATTAATGGAATCCACATTCAAACACTGGCAGGTTTCCTATTTCACACACCATCTTGACTTGGATATATATTGCTGCTGCTTCGTCATCCCAAGGTATAAATCCTGAAACAACCCAAACAACAACACTCTGGGTCTGCTGTCTCCATAAAAATGGAGACCTAGGCAACAGACCAGCATCACCTTCTCAACAGCAATGAGAGATGGGCAACAGAAACAAGCCTTGCCGATATACTGTAAATCAGCTCTTCTTAAACTGGTGAATGGTTCACCCAAGGGTGAATGAAACTAGAGGGGTACATGAAGGGTGAATGACTTTATATATATAAAATTATACACAAGGGAGAATAAGATAAAAATTACCAAAAAACATAAGAAAATTTAGTTGAGGGTGAATGAAATTTTGTGATAAAGACTCAAGAGTGAATGAGTTTAAGAAGCACTGCTGTAAATGAATAATATCTAACCACTTAAAAATACAGTCACTGTTACAGGAGCAACTATATACCCAAACTGTTCACACCAATTATCTATAAAAAAACAAATGAAATAACAAACCAAATTACTGGTGAATTGAGAGGAAAATATTGACCTGGAGAAACTTATTTTTTCTAATGACATGCTAGCGCAGGTTACAAACTTAAGATCGCTAGTGGGACTCCAAAAGACAACCTCCTGCCTCAGAGATTAATGTACACTGATGTACACAAATCTAAACACACAATATTGACAGTAGCAAACTGATTCCCCCCAATTCCATTTGTCAGAACATTGAAATCACTCGCAGGACCAGTACTAATTTACTAGTTGGGATGAGGCAGAATTGTAAGTAAAACATTTTTTCCATTGGAATTAGAAACAGAAACTCAGTTCAGAACTGAAGCTGATGCTAATTGGATGGTGGAGTATGAGAGAGGAGACAAAACTACAGTTATCACCAGTTGGCAGATTCATTCTTGTCTTCAAACTGTGTATTTCCAGTTAGCTCAGTAAAATGCTGTGAAGAAAGAAAGGTAATTAGTTAATCAAATAAAAACAAAATCTGTAAATATTTCATGAAAAGCTTATTTGATAAATCTTTGCAATATAAATCCACACATGGTAACACAGGCGTTACTCGGGTTACGAAAGCATTCCGTTCCTGATATTAGACACAAAATGCTGGAGTAACTCAGCGGGTCAGGCATCGCTGGAGAAAAGGTTACGTTTTGGGTCGGAACCCTTCTTCAGACGGATAGTTGGGGAATGGGAGAGTGGATCTGGAGAAGAAAATTAGCCAGAACAAATCAGGGCCAGCAACAGATGACCTCGGGAAGGGTGGAGTCCATAATCGCCCATTGTTGGCCGGGGAAGATGTGATGAAGGATGCAAGGATGCGAACAGTGGAACAGTAGGACGACTCGGGTGGGGAGAGGAAGGTAGGGAATGCAGGAGTTACATGAAATTAGAGAAATCAACGTTTATACCACTGGGTTGTAAGCTGCCCAAGTGAAATATGAGGCGCTGTTCCTCCAGTTTGCATGTGGTTTCACTCTGACAGTGGAAGAGGCCCAGGACAGAAAGGTCTGTATGGGAATGGTAAGAGGAGTTAGTGTTTGGCAACCGGGAGATTGCGTAAGCCGAGGCGAACCGAGTGTAAATGATCAGCAAGTCTATGCTTGGTCTCACCGATATATAGGTGCCCACACTGGGAGCATGAGGTTGGAGGAGATGCAAGTAAATTTCTGCCTCACCCGAAAGGATGTTGGGCCCCTTTAAGTCAAGGGAGGAGGTAGCGCAGCGGTAGAGTTGCTGCTTTACAGCGAATGCAGCGCCGGAGACTCAGGTTCGATCCTGACTACGGGTGCTGCACTGTAAGGAGTTTGTACGTTCTCCCCGTGACCTGCGTGGGTTTTCTCCGAGATCTTCGGTTTCCTCCCACACTCCAAAGACGTACAGGTATGTAGGTTAATTGGCTGGGTAAATGTAAAAATTGTCCCTAGTGGGTGTAGGATAGTGTTAATGTACGGGGATCACTGGGCGGCACGGACTTGGTGGGCCGAAAAGGCCTGTTTCCGGCTGTATATATATGATATGATATGATATGGTATAAGCTGCCCAGAGGCATGACAACCAAACACACTCGCAACTCTTGCTGTCTCTACAGCTCGGCCCTACAGATTTTGGTTATACAGCACGGAAACAGGCCCTTTGGCCCAATTCATCCATGCCGACCAGGAAGTCCCATCTACCCTAGTCCCATTTTCCCGCATTTGTCCAATATCCCACAAAACCTTTTCCTATCTATGTCCCTGTCCAAGTATCTTGGGAATGAAGGGATAAGGGTCACATACAGGCAGAGATTAGTATAAATGGCACAAAATGCTGAAGTAACTCAGGCAGCATCTCTGGAGAACATGGCTAGGCGACATTTTGGGTTAAGTAGCAAGATTCCAGCATCTGCACTTCCTTCAGTCTATTATTGTCACGTGTACCAAGGTACAGTGAAAAGGATCTGAAGCAGGATCCTGACCCAAACATTGCCTATCCATGTTCTCTGCAGATGCTGCCTGTCCCACTGAGTTATTCCAGCATTGTCTTTTATAAACCACCATCTCCAGATATTAGTTTGACTTGGCCTCATATTTGGCGCAGACATTGTGGGCCGAATGGTCTGTTCCTGTGTTGTACTTTTATAAGTTTTTTAAACTTTCCCATCCACGTACCTGTCCAAGTGTCTTTTAAATTTCATTATAATACCTGCCTCAACTGTGGCGGCATAATAGGTCACAAAGTGCTGGAGTAACTCAGCAAGTCAGGCAGCATCACAGCAGAACATGGATAAGTGACAAAATATAACAACAAGGAACTGAAGAAGCTGGTTTATACCAAGGATAGACAAAATGTTGCAGTAACTCGGCATCGTTAGAAAACATGTAGAGGCAACATAATATAATTACAAGGAACTGCAGATGCTGGTTTATACCAAAGATAGACACAAAGACTTAAGTGCTGGAGAAACTCAGCGGGCCAGGCAGCATCTCTGGAGAACATGGGTAGATGACGTTTCAGTCTATCCACCTCATTGGAGACCCTCGGACAATCCTTAATTCGACTTTACCTTGCACTAAATGTTATTCATGATATATCCTTTATCTGTACACTGTGGACGGCTTGATTGTAATCATGTATACAGTCTTTTCGCTGACTGGATAGCATGTAACAACAAAAGCTTTGCAGTGTACACGTGACAATAAACATAACTCTTTAAGATCAGCCCTCGCCCTCCTTTAGACTGAGAGTCAGGGGAGAGGGAGACACAGAGACAAAGAAGAGTAAAGTGTGAAATGTCACCCATTCCTTCTCTCCAGAGATGCTGCCTGACCCGCTAAGTTACTCCAGCATTTTGTGTCCATCATGATATATCCTTTATCTGTAATCATGTATACATACAGTCTTTTCGCTGACTGGATAGCATGTAACAACCAGCATCTGCAATCGTTCTATTTTCACTCACTCCCCCTCCCCTTACTCTCTTCCTTCACTCACTCCCCCTCCCCTTACTCTCTTCCTTCACTCACTCCCCCCCCCTCCCTCAATCTCTTCCCTCATTCACTCCCCCCTTTCCTCACTCACCCCTCCCTCCCCTTCTTGTTGTTGTTGTTATTCTTGTTGTCGCCGCCGCTCTTCCCTCTCTCGCCGCCGCCATGAGGGGCGGGACCCCGTTCAAATCCGCCCCACGTGAGCGCCAACCGTCACCGTCACGCTCCCCGCTCCCCGCTGTTGCTGCCCCGCGCTCCCAGCCTGCCCGCCCGGCGCGCGCTTTACCCGCACCTGCGCACCTCCATCGCAACTGGCGCCGGCGCGGTGTCCGCCGATGGGCGTGGCCGACCGCCTGGCGTCTGATTGGCTGAGCCGCCGGGGAGGCGGACGGTGATTGGCCACAACCGACGTCAGGCAGGTCGGCGGGGGTTTGAATCGTTCCCGCGCAAGCGGCGGTTGGTGGCGAGGGACGAGCGTTTTGTGTGGCGCCTGCCTCACCCCAAACGAAACCATCCCATCCCGGCCCATCTCATCCCATCCCGGCTCATTCTGGTCCATCCCATCTCAAACCACACCATCTCATCCCAAACCATCCCATCCTGGCCCATCTCATTTCGGCCCATCCCATCTTATCCCAAACCATCCCAAACCACACCATCCCATCCCGGTCCATCTCATCCCATTCCACACCATTCCATCCCACACACCATCCCATCCTGGCCCATCCCAAACCACACCAGCCCATCTCATCCCATCCTGGCCCATACCACACCATCCCGGCCCATACCACCATCCCATTCTACATACCTACAGGTATGTAGGTTAATTGGCTGGGTAAATGTAAAAATTGTCCCTAGTGGGTGTAGGATAGTGTTAATGTACGGGGATCGCTGGGCGGCACGGACTTGGTGGGCCGAAAAGGCCTGTTTCCGGCTGTATATATATGATATGATATGATATATGACTCATCTCATCCCATTCCATTCCATCTCATCGCATACCAATCCCGGCCCATCTCATCGCATCCCACTCCTCGCAGGGCGCTGCAAAGGCAATGGAGCACCTTTCTGCAAGAGGGAAAACAAAACTCATTTCGAAGTGTGGTTAAAGAAAGGTCATTGTGAAAATTGCAGTCAGTATTTGCACCGCAAGATCCCATACACACCATCGCCATGGTGGGCACGCCAAACTTGGAGATTCACAAAAGGTCAGAGAGAAGCATGTGGAGAGAGAAGCAGGTTATGCTGGAAACTCGGCACTTCAATCAGCCTCCGTGGAAGGAGAAGTAGTACCTGCTAGAAAATTTCAGCAGAGCAGTCAGCATCAATGGAAGTTGAAGCTGGAAATGTTCAGCAGGGCAGTCAGCATCTGCGGAAAGAGAAGTAGAAGATGCTAGAAAGTTTCAGCAGGTCAGACATCAGCTGCGGAAAGAGAAGCATGGTATGCTGGAACATTTCTGTATATCAGTCAGCATCTGTGAAAAGAGAAGGTGGAAAGTTTCAGCAGGGCAGTCAGCATCTGTGGATGTTGAAACTGAAAATATAGTTAGCAGGACAGTCGACATCTGCGGAAAGAGAAGTAGAACATGCTAAAAATGTTTCAGCATGTCAGTCAGCATCTGTGGAAAGAGAAGCAGGTTATGCTGGAAAAATTCTGTAAGTTAGCATATGGAAAGAGAAGGACAGTTTCAGCAGGCTCCATCAAACCATCAAATAAACATTCACATTCTTGCCCTAATCCCATTTTAATCTCCCTGTATTCCCATCAACTCCTCACTGATTTTACCACTTACCCATACACGTGGAGCTATTGTTGAGATCTGGTTATCAATCATGGTAGCAGGCAAGACGAGGTTATGATAAAGGATGACACCTCATGAATCTATCAACCTTACAGCTTTAACACAGAGCAACCTTGGTCTCATCCTATCACTTATTTTCCCTTTATCCTATCCATCCCTCCCTGCCCTACCTTTGTCTAAAAATGGATGTTTTCTCATTTTGTTCAGATGAGAGGTATTGGACCTGAAACTAATTCTGTTTCTCATTGTACCATTGCTGCCTGACTTACGGCTTGCAGCATTTTCTGTTTTAATTGTCTGATCATCATCTCCATCTTTCTCTTGTTTTAGTCTGTCCCCATTTATCTTCCATCTGTTGTCAATATATTAAAAAAATATTACTTTAAGATAGAAATGGTGATGATTTTCACTTTATCAAGTAAATAGACTGATAAGATAAAGATAAATATGTAGAAATTGTAATAGCTTCCAGATATTTTCAAAATAATAACGTATGATAAATGGGCGACTCCCAGAGGGTCACAAAGATCCTGGAGTTTCATTAAGATCTTGGAGGATCGTGATGATCTTGGAGGATCATGAATAGCCTGGACAATCACTAAGCTGTTATTGGATCCCTAAGATCCTGGAGGATCACGGAGATCCTGTGGGATTATTAAAATCTTATTGAATTACTCAGATCCTATTGAGTCGTGGATTCACCCGGAGATCACTCACATCCTAGAGGACCACTAAGACCTCGAAGGATCACACTTCGGAGGTTCACAAAGATCCTGGAGGATCACTAAGGTTTTGGAGGATGGTGAAAGGCCTGGAGGATCACTAAGATCCTATTGGATCACTAAGACCCTGCGGGTTCACGAAGATCCAGCGAAATCGCACATCCTGGAGGATCATGAAGATTTTGGAGGGGCAGTAATATCCCGTGGGAACACAGAATCCTGGAGGATCACTAAGATCCTATTGGATCCCTCAGATCCATGAGTATCACTCAGATCCCGGGGCATCCCCCAGATCCTTGAGAATCGCCCAGATCTTGAGGACCACCAAGAGAGTGTGGCCGTGTGGAAGCAGAGCCTGCTCTATTCAGACCAGGCGCGATGTGAGCGGGTTAGGCTGCCAGCCGAGGCGCATTTGGTGTGGCACCAGAGGCGAGCTTGCTGTGCTAGAGTGGGGTTCGGCATGTCGGGGAAGTCTGGGGATACATGGCAGCCGTCCAACATCACACTGGAAACCACGTAGGTACGGGGACGTCGTGGGGTGCGCCAGGCCGGGAACCTGCAGCGGTGCCGACCGTCCTGGGTTATAACCGAGTGAGGGAGCGGTGTGCACTGGACTTATCCTTCCCCCGGCTTCCCCAGTGCCGCACATGACATTGTAAAAGTAAATGGTGCAGGGTTTCAGAGGACTCAACAATCGCTTTTCAGCTTCTATGTTGGCGCTGAGCAACCATTTCGTTTGCCAGATTTATTTTTTTTGGCTAGAAACTTAGCAGTGATGATAACTGCTTTTCCCATTTCCACCTCCCTCACACCGACCCCTTTGGCTTTGTTTCTTTTGAGACACAAGGAACTGCGGATGCTGGAAACTTGAGCAAAACGCAAAGTGCTGGAGCGACTCTGCAAGTCTGGCAGCATCTGTGGAGGGAAACGCAAAATGCTGCTGAAACTCAGTGGGCCAGGCAGCCGCAGTGGAGGAAAACACAAAATGCTGACGGAACTCTCTGGGCCAGGCAGCCTCTGGAATGAAACAAATGTTGCATGAACCCAATGGATCAGGTAGCATCTGGATGGAAACACAAAGTGCAGCAGTAACTCTGTTGGTTAGTCTCAGTGGTGGGAATGGGCAAATGGCGTTTTAGACCAGGACCTTACTTCAGACTTTTGTTCTTTGTCCCATCCCCATGCCCTCCCATCTAAAAACAGAAATACTGGAAGGACTCAGCCAGTCAACATTTTCAGTCAGCTACCCTACATCAACTGAATTAAGACTAGGTTAATCGCCTGACAAAAAGTCGTTGGCTGAGTTTCTGAGGAAGAATAGCAGACTCTCCACAGATGCCGCTGGAGTGGCTGTGCATTTTTGTTTTTGAATCAGTTTTATTTGTTTACTATTTTCCATCTTCTGTTGCAACATGGAGGGAGACCTGCGGTGGCTCTCTGAACAAATAGTAAAGGCTTGAGATAGACACAAAATGCTGGAGTAACTTAGCATCTCTGGAGGGAAGGAATGGGTGACGTTTCCAGTCGAGACCCGTCTTCAGACTGGAGCCATCCATTCCTTCTGAGTTACTCCAGCGTTTGTGTCTATCTTCAGTTTAAACCAGCATCTGCAGTTCCTTCTTACACAGTAAAGGCTTGAGAGCTTTTTATGTACCTCTTTTCACCTATTATCTATAAATGTTAACGGTATAGATTTTCTCAAGGCAGAGACCAGACAGAAAGCTTTTTGTGATGTCAATTTACAGGTATGACTATGCATGACCACTTTATGATAAAGAGAAGGGTCAACATCATACATGTGACAGATCTTGCCACAAATATTCAGCTCCCTTTTGTCCTGTCCATTTTGACTTGGAGTTACTTGATTCTGTGTTTCAAAGGAACATTTTTAAACATAGTTTTATTAATCCCAACATTGTGCATTTCTTATTACAAGGAAAATGCACTGATTTTACAGAATTACTTTTTGTACAACGTTGAACAAAGGTTTCTGCTTAAATTTTTTTAAGACCTAACTTATGACAAATAAAATCTTCAGCTGCTGGAAAACCAAAATAAAAAAACAAAGTGTTGGAAACACTCAGCAGGTCTGTCAGTATTCTGTGGAGAGAGAATCGGAGTTAACATTTAAGGCTGATGGCTTCATCAGATTAATCATTGACCTGATACATTAACTCAATTCTCTATCCACAGAATGTTGTCTAACCAGTTAAGTACTTCCACCTTTTCTGTTATTTTATCTTAATGAGCTGTTAATTTATTTTGTTATAATTTTCAATTTTGGAACAGTATGGGGAACATAGTGCTGGAGCTGTACTGGAAGCATGCACCAAAAACCTGCAGAAACTTTGCTGAGCTGGCTCGAAGGAGTTATTACAATGACACAAAGTTCCACCGAGTGATCACTGGTTTTGTGATTCAAGGAGGAGACCCGACAGGAACAGGTGAGAAAATGCAGGAATCTCCTCGGCAGCAAACCAAGAGGCATTTGTGTTAGAACATAGAACAGAACAGCACAAGAACAGGCCCTATGGACCACAATATCTGAAGGAATAATGAGGTATAATGCTCATTTCCAGTTCTGGGATCTGCCTCTGAACATAATTCAGAACTCGATGCTTTCATTTTCATGCTAGCAATCCTTGTGGTCTACCTGAATGTATCACCCAACATTACCAGAATAAAACTGCATTGGGCTGTGCATTTTGTCTATGTGGAGTTCGGTGGAACTTGCTGTTTTGTATATCTTTTGTTAAATTGCAATAATTTAGTCAGAGTTGTACAACACATAAAAGGTCTTTTTGGCAAACCATGTTCATATCAACCTTTTTATCCAACTATATTAACTCCATTTATCCACATTAGGTCCATATATCCATGCCATATCTATTGAAGTATTTGTCCAAAGGTCTCTTAAATGTAGTGATTGTATCTGACTGTACCATCTCCTCTGGCAGCATGTTACATGTATCAGCCACTTTCTGTGTAAAAAACACCTCCTCAAAACCACTTTAAAACCCCTTCCACTCACCTTAAACCTTTGCTCCCTTGTTTTTTTGCCAACCCTACCATGGGGAAAGAAATTCTAGATTGCCTACCACATCTATGCTTCCTCTAATTTTATAAACGTGAAAGTTTTATTTGTTTTATTTTTGTCAGATAATGATTTTATATGTGGCAATGTTTTAAGAAACTGAAGTGCATTTATCATTACTTTCAATTAGGACAAACTCTTATTGCTTGCTTACACAGGTAGAGGAGGGTCATCTATATATGGAAAAAATTTTGAGGATGAATTACATAAGGATTTAAAATTCACAGGTAAGCTAACTGTTTGGTTTGAGATTTCAACGATTTTGCCTTTGTTGAACAAATTTTGAAGGATACGACAAAAACCCCCCATGTTTTTGACCAACTAATACAAAATGGTTAATTTTGTCAGTTTCGCGTTATCCGAGTATCATGTTAACTGCGTTACAATGCAAACTTTCTGTCCAAATATTATTATAAAGCTAAGTAATGTAATAATCATACAGTTGCCCAATGATAGTTCATCTGTTATTCAGTGGATGAATGAATAATGTTAGGAGTTGTGCAATGGCCATTGAAGTAAGTTGGTTTAAGAAGCATAGGAAAGAACTGCAGATGCTGGTTTAAATCGAAGGTAGACACAAAGTGCTGGAGCAACTCAGCGGGCCAGGCAGCATCTCTGGAGAGAAGGAATGAGTGACGTTTCGGGTCTGAAGAAGGGTCTCGACCCGAAATGTCACCCATTCCTTCTCTCCAGAGATGCTGCCTGTCCCGCTGAGTTACTCCAGCATTTTGTGTCTACCTTGGTTTAAGAAGCCTTTGGATGCATTATTTTAGCTTGTTTAGAGCTTAGAGTTGCAGCATGGAAATGGTGGTCCACGCTGACCATCGATCACCTGTACACTTGTTCTATGTTATCCTGCTTTTGCATCCTACACACTAGGGGCAATTTTTCAGAAGCTAATTAATCTACAATTTAGATACATAGACAATAGATGCAGGGATAGGCCATTCGGCCCGTGGAGCCAGCACCACCATTCAACGTGATCATGGCTGATCATCCACAATCAGTACCCCATTCCTGCCTTCTCCCCATATCCTTTGATTCCGCTAGCCCTAAGAGCTCTATCTTACTCTTTGAGTTCATCCAGTGAATCGGCCTCTACTGCCTTCTGAGGCAGAGAATTCCACAAATTCACAACTCTCTGTGTGAAAAAGTCTTTCCTCATCTCAGTTCTAAATGGCCTACCCCTTATTCTTAAACTGTGACCCTTGGTTCTGGATTCCCCCAACATCTAGCATGTCCAATCCCTTAATCATTTTATATGTTTCTATAAGATCCCCTCTCATCTTTCTAAATTCCAGTGAATACAAGCCCAGTCGCTCCATTCTTTCATCATATGACAGTCCCGCCATCCCAGGAATTAACCTCGTGAATCTACGCTGTACTCCCTCAATAGCAAGGATGTCCTTCCTCAAGCTTGCAAGTCTTTGGGATGTGGGATAAAACCAGAGCACCTGGAGGAAACCCACACGGTCACAGGAAAAACCTGCAAACTCTGCACAGACAGCACCCGTGATCAGGATCGAACCTGGGACAGCAGCTCTACAACTGCGCCACTGTGCCACCCTGTTGTGATAAGGAAGACAAAAATTATCATTTGAAATGCAAAACAGAGCAAGGTTTGGTATATTTGACGCAAATACGTTGAGTTTGCCTATAATTAATCTCAGGGACGAAGCACCCGCTGTAGGCCACAAATAACTGATATTTTAAAAAATAATTTCAAAGTCTGCAGTCCCCTAATGCTGAGCTCTTTTATTTGTATATTTAAAAAATGCTAATTATTATCATGGCTAATAATTCTGTGACTTGGTGCGGCTGTAATTTCTACACTGTGTTATTAATATTATTTAGTATGCCGTTTTCCTACTTATAGTCACCGTTTGGTGGGCACTTACCCGAGTTTGTCTCATTTCACTGTTAACTGTACCATGCTAAAGTATTTTTTTCTTTTAAATGCAATAGCTTATTTGTCAAGGATAAAAATGAACAAGTAATGAAAGTCATGTGTAGGAAGAAACTGCAGATGTTGGTTTACACCGATGATAGACACAAAATGCTGGAGTAACTCAGCGGGTCAGGCAGCATCCCTGGAGAAATGGAATAGATGATTTGGGTCGAGACCCTTCCTCGGACTTCTTTTTCAGTCACCTATTCCTTTTCTCCAAAGATGCTGCCTGACCCACTGAGTTATGCAAGTAACGAAAGTGAAATATTTTCGTTTAGTAGATTTAATCTTGCATCGATTCAATCTCAACCTTCTGTACACTAACTTCAATCACAGCTAACTTTATTGTGCCTCCTCTTCTCATAGGCGCAGGGATCCTTGCCATGGCGAACGCAGGCCCAGATACAAATGGCAGCCAGTTCTTTATAACTCTGGGACCTACACCACTGCTGGATGGCAAGCACACAATCTTTGGGCGTGTCTGCCATGGATTGTCAGTCACGAAACGTATCGAACTTGTCGAGACCAATCGTGAAGACCGACCTGTGGATGACGTAATAATTGTAAAAGCTGATGTAAGCGAATTAAGTTAAGGCTATAACCCAGAAATGTTTTTCATGTAATTACAGTATTTGAAGTTTCTAGGCAGTGGCATATGTTTTTAATCACCTTCCGGTACACAAATTTGATGCATTTGTTATATTGATATCATTCATAAAGCAGTGCAATGGCATACAGATTCACCATGATGTTTAAATTGATTTCTTTGCCATTGATATAATTTCCAATTTTTTTTTCATTGATTTGAGTTGCATGTGTACCTGCAGCTCATATGAATAAAATAGTCAAATTTACCAGGTTTAATTGTGTGATTTGTATATGTTAGAAAAAGTACTGATTGTGCAAGCGTCTTGGTTATGTTCATTTTCCTCCACAGATGCTGCCTGACCCACTGAGTTCTTCCAGCTAGTCTCTTTTTTTGGCTCCATCAGAACATAGAACAGTACAGCACAAGACGAGACCCTTCGGCCCACAATATTTGTGCTAAACATGATGCCACAACCATTTTCTACCTACCTGCGCTTAATCCATTTCCTGCATATCCAGATGCCTATCCAAAAGCCTCTTAAATGCCACAATCATATTCACGACTCATTGTGTAAAAATAGAGTTGCCTCGCACATCTCCTTTAAACCTTGCCACACTCACCTGAACTCTAGTGTTTGATTTTTCCACCCTGGAGAGAAAAGATTCTGACTGTCCGCCCTATCTCCGCCTCTCATAATTTTATATACCTCTATCAAGTCTCCCACAACCTCTGGCGTTCCAGAGAAAACAATTCAAGTCTGTATGATTTCTTCCTGCACCTTATACCCCCTACTCCAGGCACCATCTGGTAAACCTCCTTTGCACCCTTTCCAAAACCTCCACATTCTTCCTGTAATGGGGCGACCAGAACTATCATTAAGCTGGAAAAGGGTGCAAAAAATATTGATAGGGAAATAAAAGATCTGCGCATGTTTGTTGTGTAATGGAAACCTGCCGTGACGCCCTTGGTCGTATTCTGGATGGAGCTGCACATTGTCTGGACTACAGCCAGTTGCTTTCAGTTGCTTTAAAGCATCTTGGTGCCGAGATGGTTGAGTTCCAAGTTGTTGGATATAAATTCCCTTTGCAGTGGTCTTTGTGGCCTCTCTATGACAGTTAACGGGCACATCAAACACCGTGAGGAATATCAAAACTCTAGTTGCTGAGAATGGCATGACCATCTGCTGCTCCACAGGCAATAATGTTCATGCTGTCACTGATGCTCTATGTTCCAACTGTGAATTGGCTTGTGTGCTATTTTATCTACTTTCTTCAGGGGTCACTTTACCCACTAAATGCTATGCTGTCTCTTTTCTGCCAAACACTGATCAGGCACCCCTTACTCAATAACAGGGTGATATCCAATGCCACACTATTTAATGTGCGTTTCCATTTCTCCTCCAGGGTCTAAATAACTAAGCCGAGAGTTTTACTAATTTTCTTTAAGTATGAATATTAATGTCACAATTGGATTTAATTTAATCCTTTCTTATCCAGATAAATGTCAAACACTGATAAAATGAATAGACACAAAATGTTGGAGTAATTCCAGCATTTTGTTTTAGAAATACAGCGCGGAACAGGCCCTTCGGCCTACCGAGTCTGTGCTGACCAACGATCCCCCAATACACCAGCACTATCCTACGCACTAGAGACAATTTACAATTCTTACCAAAGCTAATTAACCTATTAACCTGCTTGTCTTTGGATCATGGGAGGAAACCGAAGCATCCGGAGAAAGCCCATGCGGTCAAAGGGAGAACGTGCAAACTCCATACGGACAGCTCCCGTAATCAGGATCGAACCCGGCCCACTAGCGCTGTAAGGTAGCAAGTCTACCATTGCATCACTGTGCTTATCTTTTGTGTTTATCTTTGGTATAAACCAGCATCTGAAGTTCATTTATAAAATGGAGCTTATTGCCTGGAGTAATTTTTTTGTAATGTGACATTATGGTAGAATAGTTTGTGTCTCAATACATTTTTTGATGTACCGTGGAGGGGCTGCTACATTTTTGCAGCAGATGGCTTACTTCACCATTACTCACTTTCCCTCTGAGGCAGCTTTTCTTTAGCAGGAGTGTAATGATGCCCGGAGCCGAGATGGAAAAATCAGTTCGAGTTCCTGCCTCTGATTGCTCCCCAATGACTGTGTCTGTACGTTATTTTGTGGAATTTGGGCAAGGATAGAATAGAGTATATTTGCACATCTTGACATGCAGAATTGATGCAACCATTAAAAATGAAGGACACAAAGTGCTGGAGTAACTCAGCGGGTCAGGCAGCATCTCTGGAGAGAAAGGATGAGTGATGTTTTGGGTCGGGACTCTTCTTCAGATCAATTATCAATTATCAATTAATAATGAAAGTATTTCACTTAAATCATTAATATGTGGGTTCAGAATCCCATTGTAACTGCTTTGTAAAGAGACAGCATATCTTTTGTGGCTATTACTCGAGGATTGCAACACACAGATACTGCAAATGCCTAAAAAGAAAGAAAGAAGTGCTTAATATGATTAGCATGTCACGCGTTGCATGTAGGAAGAGAAACAAAGTTAATAACGTGTAGGAAGGAACTGCAGATACTGGTTTAAACTGAAAATAGACACAAAAAGCTGAAGTAACTCAGAGCGACCGGCTCTGGAGAGAAAGAATGGGTGACGTTTCGGGTCGAGTCTGAAGAAGGGTTTCGATCCGAAACGTCACCTGTTCCTTCTCTCCAGAGATGCTGCCTGTCCTGGTGACGTTTCGGGTCGAGACCGAAGGGTCGGGACTCTTCGGTCTCGACCCGAAACGTCGGAACCCTTCGGTCTCGACCCGAAACGTCACCCATTACTTCTCTCCTGAGATGCTGCCTGACCCGCTGAGTTACTCCAGCATTTTGTGATACCTTCGCAGTGAACCTTTCATTCTGTTAGAATGTCTTGCATTTAATGTCTATCGTCACCGGAGGGCAGTATTTATCTGTACAATACGATATAGTCCAGTTGTATGACCCCAAGAAGTTTGGCCATTAAATTCCCCATTATAGTTAGCCTCTTTTGAATATATTTGCTCCTTTGTCCGATGTTATTCTTTTAGAAATGCACCAGATATGTTGCCATGGGTCAGATGGTAATTGGAGCACCTAGATTGGCATAATACTGCACAGTTGATGCTCACCACATTCCCATGTCACGATGCATCCAGTAAGCTCGAAGACTATCACTTTGAGTTCCAAATTCACCTCGGCAGGGTCACAGGGAAAGTTCTGAGAAATGGAATTAACTGGGTTGTTGTTGGAATTGCAGGTGTTGTTGACTGTTACGGCGGTATGTACGGAGTTCATACGTTCTCCCTGTGATCGCATAAGTTTGAGTTTGAGTTTACTTTAATTTATTGTCACGTGCACCAAGGTACAGTGAAAAACTTTTGTTGCATGCTAGCCAGTGAGTGGCAAGGCCCAGTGCATGATCACAGTCAACCACACACAAAGTACAGATGCACGATAAAGGGACTAACGTGAATAATGTTTAGTACAAGATAAAGTCCAGTAATGTTGAATCAAAGGTAGTCCGAGGGTCTCAAATGAGGTAGATAGTAGCTCAGGACTGCTCTCGAGTTGTTGGTAGGATGGTTTTCTCCGGGTGCTCCGGTTTCCTCCCACACTCCAAGGACGTACAGGTTTGTAGGTTAATTTGGTTCGATTAAAAATTGTAAATTGTCCCTGGCGTGTAGGAAAGTGCTAGAGTACGGGTGGTTGGTGGTCGGCACGGACCTGCTGGGCCGAAGGGCCCATTTCCACGCTGTATCTCTAAAGTCTGAAGTAAAGACTGAATGGCTGCAGTATCTGTGCTGCAATGGTTCTATCATGGATGAGAGCATTTATGAGTGAGGTGGGTGGGAAGGGGCGCAATTCAAAGACTCGTCACACTTTTACTGTATATTTAAAATACATTGTGTGATGAATTCAGCTGGCAAAACGTTTTGCATGTTCCCTCTCCCCTCTCCCAGCAGGCAAGTGGTATAGAAGTTTGAAAGCATGTACCTCCAGATTCAGGGACAGTTTCTTCCCAGCTGTTATCAGGTACCTGAACCGTCCTCTCGCCAGCTAGAGAGCGGTCCTGCCGTCCCATCTACCTCATTGGAGACCTTCGAATTATCTTTAATCGAACCTTATTGGACTTTATCTTGCACTAAACATTATACCACCACATTATACCCTTTATTCTGTATCTACACTGTGGTCGGCTTGATTGTAATCATATTTAGTCTTTTTGCTGACTGGACAGCAGACAACAAAAAGCTTTTCACTGTACATTGACTGTACATGTGACAATAATAAACTAAATCAAACTAGTACAACAAATACAGAAGCAGGAAAATAACTCCTTGACCAGAGGAATTGCAGCTGCAAACTCCACAGCAATACTTGACAATGTTTTTCACCCATCTGTTAATCACCCCTCCCCCCCACCTGTATTGAGCTACCACTTGCAAGGCTTTACCTCATCCCCACCTCTTTTCCAGTCCCCCACCCCATATCCCTTCTTCTCCAGAGGAGGCTAAGGATGACTTGCTGAAAGAAGAGTCAAGAGTGAAGAGTGTTTAATCTATGTAGGTTATGACAATAGAACAATTACATTCTTCTCTGTGTGCCTGGGTCCTGGACTTTCTCACTGCCAGGCCCCAAGTGGTCAGGATGGGGGAACACACATCTAGCTCCCTCACCCTGAACATAGGATCCCCCCAGGGCTGCGTCCTTAGCCCCCTACTGTACTCCCTGTACACACATGACTGTGGGGCCAAGTTCAGCTCAAACTCCATCATCAAGTTTGCTGATGACACTGTGGTGGTGGGCCGGATCTCCAACAACGATGAGAAGGCCTACCGGGAGGAGGTGGCTGATCTGGCACTCTGGTGTCAGGGCAATAGCCTCCTCTTGAATGTCACTAAAACAAAGGAGCTGATTGTGGACTTCAGAAGGGCTAAACATCCAAGGACGTACACGCCACTCGAGATAAATGGGTCTATTGTGGATAGGGTGAGCAGTTTCAAATACTTGGGAGTCCGCATCGCAGAGGATCTGACGTGGGCAACGCACATTGCCGCACTGGTGGGTAAGGCTAAGCAGCGCCTTTACCACCTTAGACAACTGAGGAAATTCAGAGTGTCGCTGAGGATCCTTCATTGCTTCTACTCTGGGGCTGTAGAGAGCATCCTGTCCGGCAACATTACAGTCTGGTTTGGGAACAGCTCTGCCCAGGACAGGATGGCCCTGCAGAGAGTAGTGCGTTCGGCAGAACGCACCATGGGAACTACACTCGTCCCCCTGCAGGACCTATACATCAGGAGGTGCAGATCCAGAGCAAGCAAGATCATGAGGGACCCCTGCCACCCCAGTAACGGACTGTTCCAGCTGCTACGGTCAGGCAAACGTCTCCGCTGTCACGCTGTGAAAACGGAGAGGATGAGACGGAGCTTCTTCCCACAGGCCATCAGGACTGTCAATTTTTATAACCCCAGAGACTAAATTTTTGTCGACACTTTTTGTGCTATGTTTAGTAACTTATTAACTTTATTTATATGCTGTAACTGTAATTCTTTTTGTGCACAACCCGCAGGCATTGCCACTTTCATTTCACTGCACATCGAGTATGTGTATGTGACAAATAAATTTGACTTGACTTGACTTGACTTGCTTGCTGCTACTTTACAGTCCTGTAAATGCAATAACACACCGATAAATATTATTACAATAAAAAATACGATAAATCAATAACCGTAATACTAGGTAACCATAACAGTGCAAAACCGAAATCCGTCGTGCAACCAAAGACACAGACCATAGAAGGTCATAGTTGCTGACGTTAGTGTTGTGCAATGTATGAAACCATGATGGATGCTGGGAAGAAGCTGTTCTTGAACCTGGAGATCACAGTTTTCCTGTACATTCCTCCCGATGGTAGCAGCGAGATGAGAGTGTGGCCAGGCTGGTGTGGGTCTTTGGTGATATTGGCTGCCTCTTTGAGGCAGTGCATCCTGAACAGCCCTTTGATGGTGGGAAGATCAGTACCTGTGATGGAGCAGACAGTGTCCACCATTCTCAAGGTGTACAACATTATGAGACCTGCACAGATGGAGTAGATGTTAAGAAACGTTCCCTCTTGCAGAGGTATCTGAAATCAGACGGTAATGGTTTAAGGTAAGAGGTAGAAGGTTTAGTCTAGAGCTAATGGAAATCTGGAATGTACTGCACAGAGGGAATGGTGGAGACAGAGATCCTAACTTTTAAGAATGAAGATGTGGACTTGAATTGACGAGCATTGAACACCATGGGCCAAGTGCTGGAAAATAGAATTGGTATAGGTAGAAGATAGTCAGCATAGAAACGGTGGGCTAAAGGGCCTGTTTGTCTGCTGCAGTACTGTATAAGATGGACACAAAATGCTGGAGTAACTCAGTGGGTCAGACAGCAACTCTGGAGAAAAGGAATGCTGTAGGTGATGTTTCGGGTCGAGACCCTTCTTCAGAGAGTCGGGAGAGGCAAACTAGAGGTATGAAAAGGTTCAAAGAATGAATGAATCTATGAAAAGGACAGAGAACATAGTCACATATGTAATCGTCTAGAATTTCGAAGGGATCTGGTGAGGAACTGCTTGGCAAATATTCAAAAGTATGTTTTAATTCCCACCATCTCCCTTATCCTGAAGTTGCTGAATCTTACAATTCATTATTTTTGCTCAAATAATTCCCAACAGGTCATTCCTCAGTGACTTCACAAGTTGGACTGGCAGGAGCATCATTTTGGAAGACTATTTTTAACCAGCTCCTGCACATTCTGGTTCCTGCAGGAATGTGGCTGCATAATTATAAGCTGACTGGTTTAGTTTTTTTAATTCCCATTGCTGTCCTAGCTCAAGTCTTCAAAATTCAGTAAAATCGTGACTGCATCAGTTAAACCGCTACCTGACAAGCCTTCACTAATCCACCAGGAGCACCTGGAAGGGTTTTGTCATTAAATAAAAATTAGCTTTGATGGAGTGGTCTGGTAAAATCTCAGACCACTCCATCAAAGCTAATTTGTATTTAACGACAAAACCCTTTCAGGTCTGATAAAGTTTCAGTTACTTTAATCAGCTCCCCTCCACACACTCTATCCTTTCTCTTAAACCAACCCCCCCTGATATCTGCAGTATCTGGTACAACTAATCCTCTCAATTAGATGATTCCAACTTTCTTCTCCCCCCCCCCAACAATTGCCCTGAAGAAGGGTTTCGACCCAAAACATTACCCAGCCATGTTCATGTTCTCCAGAGATGCATCCTGATCCGCTGAGTTACTCCAGCACTTTGTGTCATCTTGTCTATTAACCAGCATCTGCAGTTCTTTTTCTCTATCTCTTAATTAAGGAATCGTACGCAGTTGGTAGAGCTGGTACCTCACGGCGCCAGAGACCCAGGTTTGATCCTGATCTATGGTGTGGTTTGCAAGTTCTCCCTGCGACAGCGTGGGCTTCCTCTGGGTGTCTTGTTTCCCCCGACATCCCAAAGATGTGTGGGTTTGTATGTTGGTTGGGGTCTGTAAAAATTGTGTAAGGAGCGGATGGGAAAGCAGGATAACATAGAACTAAAGTGAACGGGTGATCGATGGTGGGCATGTTCTCAGTTTCCATGCTGTAACGTTAAATTTTTTTGATTGATATCAATCTTTAGTTTTTGAGATACAGTGTGAAAACATGCCCTTTGGCCCACAAAGTCCGAGACGACCAGCGATCACCCATTCACTAGTTCTATCCTAAACACTCGGGGCAATTTACAGGAGCCTACAAACCTGCAAGTAGGAGGAAACCGGTGCACCCGGAGGAAACCCACGCGGTCACTGGATGAACATACATACTCCTTACAGACTAGTGCCCGTAGTCAGAGTCAAACAAGGGTCCCTGGCGCTGTAAGGCAGCAACCCGACCACTACGCCAGTATGCCACTGTCATTTTACAACAATCTGTTTTTGTCGTGTGTGTGTGGATCACAGACTTTTGCCCTATTTTTTCATCTGGCTTTGCAATTGCTTAGTAATTCTTAATCGGCAGCTCCTTCCAGCCTTGACAAAAACCCAATGACCTGAAGCAGTGCTTGTTCCTGCACTTTCTCCTTTTCGTTCCAAATTCCAACATCTGTGGGTTCAGTTATTTCATTCAGTTATTGCACAACATCTGACCCTCTGCAACCAGAGTAGATAAAAAAAATAATCTACAGGATGTTTTTCAGTTTCTTTACAATTAGTGGCAGTTCATCAATAGCAACATCCTTTGAGGTTGACATGTGACATTAACTGAACTGGACAATTCTGTCAATATTCATCTGTCCACAAGTCATTTTGCTGTATCGTTATTGAAGAGAATCTCAAGTTACCAGAGTTGCAATCGCCAAACTTCTTTCTTTCAGCATGGAAAATTATCACACTTATATCAAACAGCATCTCAAATTGCTACCTCTTGATAAGGCACAATAAATAAATAAGCTTGTGCATTTTCAAGTTTCACGTGGAAATGGTAAATAATAAGAACTATTAGAGCCATACAGCACAGAAACAGCCCTTTGGCCAAACTATTAGTTTAGTTTAGAGATACAGCGCAGAAACAGGCCCTTTGGACCAATGATTCCGCGCCGACCTGTGATCCCCGTACACTGGCACTATCCTACACACTAGGAACAATTTCCAATTTTTACCAAAGCCGATTAACCAACAAACCCGTACGTCTTTGGAGTGTGGGAGGAAACCGGAGCACCAGGAGAAAACCCACGTGGTCACAGGGAGAATGTACAAACTCCGCACAAACAGAACCCGTGTTCAGGATTGGGAACCCAGGTCTGTGGTGCGATGAGCCAGCAGTTCTACCAGCTGTGCCACTGTACCGTCCCAAGTGCTGGTAAATGGAATTAGTCTAGATCAGTCCGTGATGTTCAATGGAGTAATTGAATGATGCTCAATGGGCTGAAGGACCTGTTTCTGTGCTGTGTGACTCGATTCATTAGAAGTGTAATTTACAGGTGCATTGAAGATAATTTTTTTCTTTCGCGGCCTTGAATGTGCATTGTTGTTGAATGGTTGAATTCCTACATTCAGAGGACTACTGTAAGTATTTGTTCCAGGTTTTCCTCCCCAACAGATAAAGATGAAAATTGTTCCCATCTGAAATGTATCCACTGCGGCACTGTGCTGCAATGTGCTTTTCTGTTTAATGTTTACTCTGCATCTGAGCAATTCTCAACAGCCCTGGGAAAATGAAGCACCATTTACACCAAGCAATCAAATTAAAAAAATGCAATATTTGCAGGAAAATTTGTTTTGTTCCCTGAAGCCCCTGTGGTGCAGCTTGTATTTCTGTTAATAACACACACTGTGTGGACCCTCACAAGTGGTTTGTTATCAGAATATGTATTGATATTCCCAGCTGACCTTTACCTTCCAAATATCTACTAATTCCATAGTTCAAATTTGCAAGCATTTAGAACAAAACATTCTGTGACTGACAGTAGATAGGGGCTGAAGGTGCAATGTGCACTGCTGATATGCTGTAGATTCAAAGAAAATAACATAAAGGAGGATATTCTCGGAGGAAGTTTGGTTTACATGGTTTAAGACAGTCAGAGCCTTGGAGAGTCCCTGACCTACTTATTACTGTTTTATTTCCGTTCTTTAACCAATCACAGTCTACCGATTCTGTGCGGAGTGCACATCTTGCTTGCTTTTTGTTTTGAAGATATTCATATCTTTTGCCATTAGCCTTTCTGTTTTCACAAGAGGAGTCATCGAGGCTCTGCCCCCACCAATCTCCAGTCTCAGTGCTACCAGTGGAATGCTTCCACTTGAATGGTGCAGGTACACATTCAGTCTACGACAGTGTCTCGATAAATCAAAATCAATTCTGTCCCATTGCACAAATGCGATGAGACAAAAATACAGCAACACGCATATTATGAAGATTTCAAATACAACTAGAAAATGGTAGGTCTACAGTGGCAAATAAAACCCCATGGTGTGGAAAATCTACGCTCAAAAGGTTGTAAATAATCCTCTCAGTGCCATGTGGCAGATGGAATGGCTTGCATTATATCACCTTGTATCCTCGCGTGAAGAAATTGTCCCTCGTCTATCCTCCACAAAAACCTTGGTGTTTATGGTCATATAGATAAAGGCTAAAGTATTTTGAGTATCAGTAAAAGGCCGATTATTTCCTAACCTCTTTAAAACCATCTGGAATAGTGCTGCTTCCCCCATCACTGAAGGTGAAGACGATATAGAAGGTATAGAGTTTATAAGGATGAGGGGAGACCTCACTGAAACTTGCCAAATAGTGAAGGGCCTGAGTAGTGTGGACATGTAGAGGATGTTTCCACTAAGACCAGAGGGCAAAGCCTCAGAATAAAAGGGTACACTTTCAGAAAGGAGATGAGGAGGAATTTCTTTAGTCAGAGGGTGGTGAATCTGTGGAATTCATTGCCACAGACGGCTGTGGAGGCCGTCATTGGGTATTTCTCAGGCGGAGATTGACAGATTCTTGATTAGTGTGGGTGTCAAAGGTTACTGGGAGAAGGCAGGAGAACGGGGTTGAGATGTTATGTTATCTTTTTACATTTCATGCTGCCTGAGCAATATGTTTTGTTCACGTTAGGCTCTGTCCCATGGACTTTGTGACTGACTTCAAGCCTATACTCATTGTCCTCCCCTCTGATCTATGGATTTCATTCACTGACAAATATTATATATCCTTTCTCCCAATGCTCACTCTTCAAGATTCCTGCCCTCATATCTCCCTCATATCATCTTCATAATGCTTTTTCTTCCTTACAATTATACTCATTCCTCCCATTTACTTTCCTCAACCATCCAATATTTTATAATATGCCTAAACTTCTTCAAAAAATGGCAGTGTTTGGGAGGGAGGGGAATGCAATTGTTACAATAATGTCACCTTAGAGTTGCCTTAAAGAATGAACAAAATGAAAATAATCTCAACTGCATACATCACCATTTAATTCTAGCAGATCAAATAATGCCGTTCTTAAATGTGCATCTGCACCAGCTGAGACATATGATTGCTTTAACAATTTTTTAGTTATGGCATCATTATGACTTAGAAACCAGCCAGTCAATCCATATGGACCAAATTTAAGCCTCATCTTAATAATTCCAATTATCTAATATTGTGGTCTGGGGTGAGATACACCAGGAATAACAAGTCAAACCAAGAGTGTTGAATTGTCATATATACTGGCAAGGGAATTGTGAAATTCTTCCTTGCTGTTGCTTAACAGGCCCATTATCGCAATAATATAGATAGTATACAATAATTAAGGTAAATGAATAACAGTAATACTCTGTAACCAATAACAGTCATATTCGGTAACATATTTACGTTCGGACATATGGGGGTCACAGTATCATAGAGCCATAAAGCATGGAAACAGGCCACTCGGCTCAACTTGCCCATGCTAACCAAGATGCCCCATCAACACTAGTCCCACCTGCCTGCATTTGGCCCATACCCCTCGAAACCTTTCCTATCCGTGCCCCTGCCCAAAGACCATTGGGTAAAGAATTTTAGAACACTGAATGTAGTTTGTTCCTATGAAAGAATAATTTGTATACTAAAGTTACATCCGCAGTTTTGTAAATAAACAGAGATTAAATTTAACTGCATTTTGCAGTGACAAGAAATCAATGCATCTCCCCATTATTATGTGAGTTCCTCTCTCAATAAGAGAGCATTTTCTTCCATCTCCGATGACAGTTTTCAGACATCAAGCTTCAAAGGGGACAAATCAGTCAGGGTTCTTATTGTTTGGCTTTTCACATCATTGTTGCCCCATTTTGCAATTCTACAAGTCAAGTGTGGTTGATGTTGACTGACAAAAAAAAATCCGACTTTTTAAAGAAGCTTTGGAACCATCAGGAGGTCCAAACATGATTCAAAGCCAACTCTTACGCTCTGGACTGGACTATTATTTGAAGGTAAATAGGACAATCAATTTGTAGACAGCCTAGGCATTTTTTAACTGTATTGAATTTTGGACCTGTGTTCTTTATGGCCACAAATAGCAGGTTGATCTCCCATGGGTTTTTTTCTTTGAAGGCAAAAGGTCATTGGTGCAGAAAACAGAGAGGATGTAGTTGAGGCAGGTACAATAACAGTATTTAAAAGATATTTGGACAGGTACATGGATCGGAAAAGTTTAGAGAGTTATGGGCAAATGCAGGCAAACGGGACTAGCTCAGATGAAGTATCTTGGTCAGCATGGATCAGTTGGTCCAGTGTCAGTGTTGTATGAATCTGTGACTATGTGTGTGTGTGCATGTATGTATGTATGTATGTATGTATGTATGTATGTATGTATGTGTGTGTGTGCATGTATGTATGTATGTATGTGTGTTAAATCAAGTTCTTTACCTTCAGTCTGAATAATCACACGTGATACTGGATTAGCACATCAGATTTATTCCACCATGGGGTTCTTCCCGAGAAGATCTCCAGACACAATACTAGTGTCTGAAGAGATCTCAACTCAGGGGAGGGGAAGAACAACTTCTCCACGATTGTTTACTTTTTATACAGAAAAAGAGAGGTGTGACAAAAAGAAATCAAGGACCAATTACACATCTAATACAAGGACCAATTACACATCTAATACAATTCCCATGGTTACAGAGAAGACAAAATCATTGATACAGGTCACATGCTCAGAAACCAAACCATTAATATAAGTCACATGTTTTTAGAGAAACGCATCAATTTACCTAGAGTGGATTCAAAACTTTTCCTACTTTCACACGCACCCAAATAAGGAGTTGTTACTAAGAAAGAAACTTTCTTATCTCTATAGACGAGCAATCTCGCAGCTGCATGACCTTGCTTTACTGTTTCAATACACAGCACTCGCAGTCAGACAGAGAAGTGGGAGAGGACAATAGCCCCATCTCTTCTGTACACTCCTTATCATTCGTAAAGGGACAAACACATTCTGTTCCCAAGGATAACATTTCTGCCACAAGCATCCATCTTACTGCTTTCCACTAAAATAAGCATTCATTTTATATTAGCTAAAACAACAAAATAAACCATCTATACTACAACAAAATATAATATCTCTAATTTACTATATCAGCTAATAGCATAGATTCTCATGTGTGTGTGTGCGCGTGTGTTTATGTATGTATGTATGTATGTATGTATGTATGTATGTATGTATGTATGTATGCAAGCATGTATATGTGCATATATATATATATACACACATTCATGAAAAGGTAGGGGATAGCAAACCATGTACAGGCAGATGGGATTAGTTTATATTGGCACCATGCTTGGTGCAGACATGGTGTGTTGAAGGGCATGTTCCTGTGCTGTACTTTTCAATATTTTACATTGCCTGGTCCCACTCCGGATCTCCCTGGATGATTTATAATCAAAATTACTCTTCACCATTCTTTCAGATAATTAGTTTGAATAAAAAATTAGGTAAGATTATTCATCATCAACCTTGACAAAAATATATTTTGCTGTTAATTTTAGCTACGATCCTGCATTTATATAAAATTGGAACAGTAATTACACGTGGTTTTGAATGCTCTTTGAAATTTTGCAAAGACAAAACTAAATAAGTTAAATGTGTAGGAACGAACAGCAGATGCCGAATCTGCACCGAAGATAGCCCTTAAATACTGGAGTAACTGAACGGGTCAAGCAGCATCTCTGGAGAAAAGGAATTGGTGATGTTTCAGGTCGAGACCCTTCTTCAGACTAAATAAGTTAGATGCTTGCAGTCAAATTCACTTCTGCACGTAAGGCCATTTTCTTGTCACCTCTGGAGAATTTTTACACCCTACTCTGCTCAGGTAGGATGCAAATCTCAGAACAGCTTCGCTTAGAGTGACACAGTGTGGAATCAGGCCCTTCGGCCCAACGTCCACACCAGCCAACATGTCCCAGCTACATCTAGATTAGCTCAGCTGATGAGTTTGAGATCATTAGAGGGCTCCATTCACTCCACAGATGCTGCCCGACCCACTGAGTCTGAAGAAGGGTCCCAACCTGAAACGTTATCTATCCACGTTCTCCAGAGAAGCTGCCTGACCCCCTGAGTTACTCCAGCATTTTATGACTTATTTTGTAAACCACCATCTGCAGCTCGTTGTTTCAACATTTTACTGCTCCACTGCGAAATATCCTCAAGGTATGCCTACTTTGAAGAAGTTCTCCTCTCTCTGACGAGAGTTCTGTGAGGCCCTCTCTCACTGCTCCCCCTCCGTGATTCCTCCTGCTCTCCCACTCATTATAAAGTGTATTTTAAATGTTGTTATAGTACCTGCCTCAACAACCTCCTCTTGCAGCTCGTTCCATTTACCCACCACCATCTGAGTGAAAACATTGCCCCTCAGGTTCCTATCAAATCTTTCCCCTCTCACCTTAAACCTATGTTCACTCTCTTTTGATTCCCCTGTTCTGGGTAAAATACTGTACATTCACCCTATCTATTCCCCTCATGATCTCACACACCTCCATAAGATCACCCCTCAGCATCCTGCGCTCCAAGGAATAAAGTCCAAGGCTAGACATCAGAAAGAATTTATGTTATGACGTTTCAGAGATTTAATGACTAGATGAGTAAATGTACCTTTAATTGAGTCTTTGTTAAATTTCAAAGTGCCTGTCACTGACCTTAATTTTCCTTAAAATTAACTTTTCTCCTTAGTGAATTAGCATTGTTTTTTTTAGTGTTCCACAGTAACATCAAAGTTCCATGGATAGATAGTATTGAACTCCAGAAAACTGCATTCCAATTATTTTCCTATTCTGCAGTTCCTGAGGCACATTCACAATGAGTGTGCTAAAGAGATCGATCAGATCAATGTAAGAGAAAATCTTAATCAGTTGGTATGGTTCGATTGGCAGCAATTTGATTTGAGGTTATCTGTAAACTTGTGTTCTCTTTTTATTGTTGAAAATGGTTTTAAAGTTACAGGCATTGTTTGGAGTAACTTTCATCTTCTGATAAAAGTAAGTGCAGGAGTTATACAGACCCATTGTAAGTGCAACGTCACAGTCATAGAGTCAGAGTCATACAGTGTGGAAATAGGCCCTTCGGCCCATCTTGCCCACGCCGACCAACATGCCCCATCTACACTAATATAAGAAAATAACTGCAGATGCTGGTACAAATCGATTTATTCACAAAATGCTGGAGTAACTCAGCAGGTCAGGCAGCATCTCGGGAGAGAAGGAATGGGTGACGTTTCGGGTCGAGACCCTTCTTCAGACTGATGTCAGGGGGGCGGGACAAAGGAAGGATATAGGTGGAGACAGGAAGATAGAGGGTGATCTGGGAAGAAGGAGGGGAAGGGAGGGACAGAGAAGCTATCTAAAGTTGGAGAAGTCGACGTTCATACCACCGGGCTGCAAACTGCCCAGGCGAAATATGAGGTGCTGCTCCTCCAACTTCCGGCGGGCCTCACTATGGCACTGGAGGAGGTCCATGACAGAAAGGTCAGACTGGGAATGGGAGGGGGAGTTAAAGTGCTCGGCCACCGGGAGATCAGTTTTGTTAATGCGGACCGAGCGTAGGTGTTCAGCGAAGCGATCGCCGAGCCTGCGCTTAGTTTCGCCGATGTAAATAAGTTGACATCTAGAGCAGCGGATGCAATAGATGAGGTTGGAGGAGGTGCAGGTGAACCTTTGTCTCACCTGGAAAGACTGTTTGGGTCCTTGGATGGGGTTGAGGGGGGAGGTAAAGGGACAGGTGTTGCATCTCGTGCGGTTGCAGGGGAAAGTGCCCGGGGTTGGGGTGGTTTGGGTAGGAAGGGACGAGTGGACCAGGGAGTTACGGAGGGAACGGTCTCTGCGGAACGCAGAGAGGGGAGGGGATGGGAAGATATGGCCAGTGGTGGGGTCCCGTTGTAGGTGACGGAAATGTTGGTGGATGATATGTTGGATCCGCTAGCTGGTGGGGTGGAAGGTGAGAACGAGGGGGATTATGTCCTTGTTGCGAGTGGGGGGAGGGGGAGCAAGAGCGGAGCTGCGGGATGTAGAAGAGACCCTAGTGAGAGCCTCATCTATAATGGCGGAGGGGAAGCCCCGTTTTCTGAAGAACGAGGACATCTCGGAAGCCCTAGTGTGAAACACCTCATCCCGGGCGCAGATGCGGTGTAGACGGAGGAATTGGGAGTAGGGGATAGACTTTTTGCAGGGGACCGGGTGGGAAGAAGTGTATCTACACCATCTACACTAGTCCCACCTGCCCATGTTTAGCCCATATTGCTCTAAACCTATCCTATCCATGTACCTGTCTAACTGTTTCTTAAACGTTGTGATAGTACCTGCCTCAACTACGTGAAACAGATGGCATCATATCTGTCATTATGCAGTGTTTCTAGACTCTATGAGGTATCTCCCAGAGGCACCCTGTGGATCTTACACCAGATCAGACTTGGCATAAAACTGAAGGCATATTTCAGTTCAATGGGTATCATCAGATTGATTAGTAGGACTAGATGTTACAATCCCTAAGGTTTGCACAACAACTGACTGGTGTTGTTCTTGGGGGTGACCACTAGATAATGTTGCTACCATTCAGACACATCTTAATCATGTAAACCGCCCAAACAAAAGGGCACAAAGTGCTGGAGCAACTCAGCGGGTCAGGCAGCAACCAGGGAGAACATGGATAGGTGACGTTTCGGCTCGGGACCCGTCTTCAGACTGATAGAAAACAGGCCAATCAGCCCATTGTGACAATGCAAAACCACCAACTACAAACCTATGTCATTAATCTGGAAAGAGTGCAGAGATTTACGAGGATTTTGGCAGGAACAGAGCTATAGGGAGAGATTTATTCCTTGGAGCACAGGAGGCTGAGGGGTGATCTTATTAAATCCTGAAAAGAACAGACAAGGTGAATGCTCAGAATCTTTTACCCAGAATATGGGAATCTGCAAGTCAAATCGGTAGGAAGGAAAGCAAATTCAATACTAGCATTTATTTCAAGAGGGCAATGCCGCATTTAGAATATTATGAGCAATTTTGGGCACCTTATCTGGGGAAGGATGTGCTGGCTCTGGAGAGAATCCAGAGGAGGTTTACAAGAGTGATCCCAGGGATGAGTAGTTTAACTAATAATGAGCGTTTGTCGACACTGTGCCTGTACTCACTGGAGTTTAGAAGAATGAGGGGGACCTCATTGAAGCATGCAGAATAGTGAAAGACCGATAGAGTGGATGTGGAGATGATGTTTCCTCTAGTGGGAGAGTGTAGGACTAGAGGTCATAGTCTCAGAATTAAAGGAAGTTCTTTTAGGAAGGAGATGAGGAGAAATTTCTTTAGTCAGAGGGTGGTGAATCTGTGGAATTCTTTGCCACATTAGAGGCCAAGTCAGTGGATATGTTTAAGGCAGATATAGATTTTTGATTAGTACAGGTGTCAGAGGTTATGGGGAGACGGCAGGAGAATGGGGTTAGGAGGGAGAGATTGATCAGCCATGATTGAATGGCGGAGTAGACTTGATGGGCCGAATAGCCTAATTCTGCTTCTATCACTTATGACCTTATGAATCAAGAATCAGAGGACATAGGGTTAAGGTGAGGGGGAGCAGATTTAATAGGAAACAGAGGGGTAACATTTTCACAGAAGAAAAATCTGTATCTTCCCCTTTGCTCTACCTATTGTACTTGAGTTTGACTTGATTGTATTTATATATGGTGTATCTGATCTGACTGGATAACATGCAAAACAAAGCTTTTCACTGTACCTCGGTACACGTGACGATAATAAACGATAACCTCATCTGCTGTATCTGTTGTTGTCAGTGTGGACTCCTATATATTGGAGAGACCAAACGCAGACTGGGCTATCATTTCGCTGAACACCTACGCTCAGTCTGCTTTGCCCTACACAATCTCCCAGTTGCCAAACATTTTAACACTCCCTCCCATTCCCATACTGACCTCCTCCACTGTCAGAGTGAGGCTACACGCAAATTGGAGGAACAGCACCTCATATTTCGCTTGGGCAGCTCACAACTCTGGAGTGAACATTGATTTATTTAATTTCAAGTAATCCTTGCATCCCCTCTCTCTCCGTCTCCCCCCAGACCTAGACGTCCTGCTAGTTTCACTGTTCGTACTCTTCGTTCTCACCTCCTCCACAGCCAACAATCGACCATTGTGGGCTCGGTCTTCCCTTGGTCATCAGTGCCAGCTCTGATTTGTCCTGCACCTTTTCATTCCTCCATTTTGCCTCTCCCCTGACTCGCAGTCTGAGGAAGAGTCTCAACCCTCAAAATGTGACCTATTCCTTTTCTCCAGAGATGCTGCCTGACCCATTGAGTTACTCCCGCATTTTGTGTCCATCTTTGATAATAAATCAATCTGAAGAGAGATCCCGACCCGAAACGTCACCTGTTCATGTCCTCCAGGGATGTCAAGTCACTTTGTGTGCTTCATATTATAAACCTGATTTTTGTGCTCTTGCAGTAACCTATTAGAAAATGATGGATAACAGTGGAACGAATGATTCTCTGAATAAAGCAGCATCATTGAAATCAGTAGTGGCTGATTTAAGCGCCGAGCCCTAATTACAGCACTGAATCTCAGCTTAAGAGCAGCAAGTAATCGAGAGATGTGCTCAGTTTGGCAAAGGATAAAGTACTTGTACATTCCACGAAATAAGTGGAATTTTAAAATCAATGCAGTTCAGTTTTTAAAAAAGCATGTGTGGTTATTGTGAGTGTGAGAAATGAAAGTAAAGCTGCATTCTCTACACTAGGTTAGGCTGTAAATTTGTTCTCACTGCTGCAAAGAAAAGCATTTCACACCATATTTAGAGTACTCAGTATTGGTCCTGTGCACATTCTTTCAGCAAAACCCGTCTAAACAATGTCAACAATAATGCTACGTGTGAAATTCACCTGCAAAGAGACTTTCACCGCACTTATCTGATGAATGTCAGTTCTTATTAACTCGCAGAAGAATCAGATTTTTACCAAACCTTTTTTTCTTGAAATTGTTTTTTTAAAGGGCCATTATTCAAACTGCAATTTTTGTCCTTATTGATTTATATCTAAAATACAGCCTTGCACAGTGGTGCAGTGGTACAGCTACTGTCTTATAGCGTCAGACACCCGGATTAGAAACATAGAAACGTAGAAAGTAGGCCATTCGGCCCTTCGAGCCTGCACTGCCATTCAATATAATCATGGCTGATCATCCAAAATCAGTACCCCATTCCTGCATTCTCCCCATATCCCTTGATTGTCAGCCCTAAGAGCTATATCTAACTCTCTCTTGAAAACATGCAGTGAATTGGCTTCCACTGACTTTTGTGGCAGAGAATTCAACAGATTCACAACTCTCTGGGTGAAAAAGTTTTTCCTCATCTCAGTCCTAAATGGCCTACCCCTTATTCTTAAACTGTGACCCAACATCGGGAACATTTTTCCTGCATCTAGCCTGTCCAATCCCTTAAGAATTTAAAATATTTCTATAAGATCCCCTCCCATCCTTCTAAATTCCAGTGAATACAAACTCGATATCAGAAACAAAGAACTGCAGATGCGGGTTTATACCAAAAATAGACACAAAATGCTGGAGTAACTCAGCGGGTCAGGCAGCATCTCTGAAGAGAAAGGATGGGTGCTGTTTCAGGTCAGGCCCAGTGGTGCAGTGCTGCTGGAGCTCACTGGAGCGCCGCTCCGGCACCTCTGTAAAGAAAAGCCTAAATAAACAGCGGGGAATTTTAACTAGCGGGGAACTTAACAGCGGCCGCTCCGGCACCAGTGACAGCTCCGGCACCAGTGACAGCTCCGGCACCTAAAACATCAGCACTGCAACACTGGTCAGGATCCTTCTTCAGACTCAAAGTTCATGTTCACAATTTATAGGGGCAGAATTTAGCCATTGGGCACATCAAGCCTACCATTTATTCATGGCTGATTTATCTTTCCCTCTCAACCCCATTTTCCTGCCTTCTCCCCATAACCCCTGACACCCTTAGTAATCAAGAATCTGTCAATCTCCACCTTAAAAATATTCATTGACTTGGCCCCCACAGAATTCACCACCCTCTGACTAAAGAAGTTCCTTCTCGTCTCCTTTCTAAAGGTATGTCCTTTTATTCTGTCCTCATCACATCCACTCTATCCAGGCCTTTCACTATTCAGTAAGTTTCAATGAGGTCCCCACCCCTCGTCCTTCGAAACTCAAGATCCTTCTTTCAATCCGAAGAAGGGTCCCGACCAAAAATGTCACCTATCCATGTTCTCCCGAGAGGCTGGCTGACCTGCTGAGTTACTCCAGCACTTTGTGTCTAACTCAATATTAGATTTGGGTACCTTGTCTGCACAGATCTCTACCATCTATTGATGTCAAGGACGACACTTCTCTGCAATTTGAGGCTTTGATAGTACTAATCTGTAGTGGAGTCATATTCATATTTGCATTAAACAGATTACTCTTGCACACTGCAGGAGTCTTTGTTCCCATTTTCAACTGAGCTGCAGTGACCCGTCAGAATGGAAGTAATTTGTTTTTGCAAATGGAAATACACTTCACTTGACACCGTGTGACCTTAAATATCCCTTTACCGAGCATTTCATTAATATTTTCCACTCAAATTGGTAACTGGGCTCTGATCTGCCTCCAAGAACAAGAAAACTACAGAAGCAGACTTATTCATTCAGTGCACAGAATTCAGCATCTTTAGGATGATAATTAGTCTTCAGCTCGTTTGGATCGGGACTGCTGATAGGCAGGGTAATCAGTGTGTGCTTATTGCTACACTTAAGGCACTTAACTGTTATCAGTGCAGAGGGCAGAAGCTACAAAAGTGAAGGGAGTAGGGTATCATTTTACGTAACTCATTCTGATAGCTGCTGTTCTAACTGGCAACCAGAGTCTAACAGATGACCACGTTATCCAACTGACAGCTACAATCTGACCTCGCTCTAACCTCATGCACATGTCAACACTATGCCTCATTGCTCTCAGCTCGAAGTCTTGTCAGATGGCATGGTGGCGCAGCGGTAGGGCTGCTGCCTCACAGCGCCAGAGACACAGTTTCCTTGTTGAATCTCCCTAAAACTCGAAAACCTACTTCAACTTTTTGCTTTAAAGATACGGCATGTAAACAGTTCCTTTGGCCCACCGAGTCCACGCCATCCATCGACAACCTGTTTACGCTTGTTATATGTTATCCCACTTTCTCATCCACTTCCAATGCACTAGGGGCAATTTACAGAGGGCCAATTAACCCACAAACCCGCATGTCTTTGGAATGTGGGAGGAAACCGGGGAACCCAGAGGAAATCCATGCAGTCACAGGGAGAACACTGAAACTCCACACACACACAGGTTAGGATCGAACCCAGGTCTCCTGTGCGGCAGCAGCTCTACCCGCTGCACTACCGTGCTGCCTTGAGAGGTTAACTCTGTTGCTCTTTCCACAGTCGTTCCCATGGTTGCAGTGCTAATTCTTTAGGTGCCGGAACTGTCACTGGTGCCTGAGCGGCTGCTGTTAAATTCTCCACTAGTTAAAATTCCCTGCTGTTTATTTTGGCTCTTTGGTTACAGAGGTGCAGGAGCGGCGCTCCGGTGAGCTCCGGCAGCACTGCACACCTGGTCGCTCCCTGACCTATCGCAACGTTTAAGAAACATTTGGACAGGTACATGAATGGGACAGGTAACAGTGGGACTAGTGTAGATGGGACATGATGGTTGATGTGGGCAAGTGGGTCCGAAGGGCCTGTTTGCACGTTGCATGACTCTGTGACCTGCTGAGCATTTCCAGCATTATCTGTTTTGATTGCATCTGAATCAAGTTAGGAATATCATGCCATGTTCGATTGGAAAACTCAACTCAATCCAGCCGAATGGATTTTAAGTCTAGCCCTGGCATAACTTGTGCGGGACCATATACTTTCAGACTGATTCATGACTAAAGCCACTGAGATTCGTTCTTTTCACGGTATGCAATACTTTCATTCTTCAATGGGAGATCACGAGCTGCTCAGTGGATGAGCTTTACTTGAGTGTTCAATCTTCAGACCTGATAGCTCATCTCGGCATTTGCCCATTTCAAATCATTTCTGTTATCCCATTTCAAAACTATCTTTCATTTTCCATGATTATCAGTGAAACAAATTGCCTCTTGTCTCTTGCGGGACAACACAAAAAAAGACACAAAGTGCTGGAGTGACTCAGTGGGTCAGGCAGATCTGGAGATCATGGACAGGCAATGTTTCAGGTCGGGACTCTTCTTCAGACTGATTGTGGGGGGGGAGGTGGGGGGGAGAAAAGTGGGAAGAGAGGTGGAGGCAGGACAAAGTGTAGCAGGTAATAGGTGAACACAGGCGGGGGAGTTGATAGGCAGATGGTTGGAACAAAGTCTGGAGCTTAAAACAGAAGGTGTAAGACAAAAGGAATGAAGAGCTGTGAATTGTGAAGCCAGGGAAAAGAATGTGGGGGGAAGAGGCGAAATAGGCGCGAGCCCAGGTGAGGCACAGGGGAGGGGAGCTGGGGGGGGGGGGGGAAACGGGGACTGTGAGGGAGAAAAGGGAAGGATCACTTAAAATTGGAGAATTCAATGGTCCTACTGTTGGGTGTTAGCTCCCACACACACACACACACACACCCACACAGGCATGAGACAGATAGACAAATATGCACACATGCATGTGTGCCCACACAAACACACACACACACACACTCAGACACACACATACATTGCACACACACATTGCACATCACACACACACGCACATACACATGCACATTGCACACACATACACACACAAATACACACACACACATTGCACACACACATGCACATCACACACACACACGCACATACACACACACACACACATGCACATTGCACACACATACATGCACATCACACACACACGCACATCACACACACACACACGCACATTGCGCACACACACACATGCACAATGCATACACACACACACACACACACACACACGCACATTGCACACACATCACACACACACACACACACACTATTGGAGTTTCCCTGCAGAGTTTTGTTAAATTCTCAGTTCAGTTGCCCATCCCATCATCCCAATAGTTTTAGAGATACAGCGCGGAAACAGGCCCTTCCGCCCAACGAGTTCGCACTGACCAGCGATCCTCGCACATTAACACTGCATACTAAGGACAATTTTTTACATTTAGACTTACATTTACACCAAGCCAATTAACCTACAAACCAGTATGTTTTTGGAGTGTGGGAGGAAACCGAAGATCTTGGAGAAAACCCATGCCGTCATGGGGAGAAAGTACAAACTCCGTACGGACAGCACCCGTAGTCGGGATCGAACCCGGGTCTCTGGCGCAACTGTACCACTGCGCCACCGTGCCACCACATCTACACAGAGAGAGGGCAGCAGTACATGGTGATGCCTGCCTTCATATGCGATGGAGACTTGAAGCAGGCCACACAACTGTCAAGAGTGTGTTACAATTTATAAGCAATAATTCCCATGGATAAACAGGAGTGCCTGTTCTGTTTCAAATGTGCATTTAGTAATCCCTACCACCAAACGAGCCTTCCATCATTCTCAGCGTTACTGTAGAATCAATCCACTGGCACCTGTCGCAGTGGGGAGGGGAGCATCACGCACATTTTGTGCATATGAATAAGAAAATGATAGATACCTGTAGAGCTGACATTCCACTGAAATCTAAATCTCAGTAATTTTTAGTGACCTGCATTAATACATGATCAAATAACCAGGCTTGCAACGTAATTAGTGCATGGGTGAATGTCAGCCTCCCGAGCTTCGACTGAGCTGGAGGAAGAGGAGCTACAAAGCCGTCTATTACTGTTACTGTGTTACCAGCAGATAATTGCCACAGCTGGTAGACAAGCGGAAAAATTGCAGAGAGTCGTGGACGCAGCCCAGACCATCACGCAAACCAACCACCCTTCCATTGTCTCCATCCACATCACACTGCCTTGGCAAGGCCACCAGCATAATCAAGGCCCTGTCTCACCCTGCTTACTCCCTCTTCTCCCCTCTCCCATCAGGCAAGAGGTATGGACGCGTGACAATGCACACCTCCAGATTCAGGGACAGTTTCTTCCCAGCTGTTATCAGTCAACTGAACCATCCTATCACCAACTGGGGAACGGTCCTGACCTCCCATCTACCTCATTGGAGACCGTCGGACTATCTTTAATCAGACTTTACTCGACTTTATCTCGCACTAAACATTATTCCCTTTATCCTGGATCTGTACACTGTGGATAATAAGTCAAGTCAAGTCAAGTCAAATTTATTTGTCACATACACATACTCGATGTGCAGTGAAATGAAAGTGGCAATGCCTGCGGGTTGTGCACAAAAATAAACACGTATAGTGTTAGACTTTCCGCTGACTGGATTGCACGCAACAAAAAAGCTTTTCACTGTACCTCAGTGCAGGTGACAATAAACGAAACTCAACTAAGCTAAATTAAAGTAAACCAAATTAAAGGAAACTAAATTAAACTAAACCAAACTAAACCAAATAACTAAACTAAATTAAACTAAACAAAATTAAACTAACTTACACTAAATAACTAAACTAAACTAAACAAAATTAAACTAAACTAAATTAAAGTACACTAAATTAAACTAAACGAGATGGAGTGATCTCGGAGACTGGGTTCTGTCTCCCACAGTACACTGACAACCAGCCAGATTATTCATTGCATGTACACACATGCATGCACAGGTGTAATGGTGCTTAGAGTTTGACGTAAGTTCACAAGAACATCGGAAATAGAAGCACCCTACACCCTGCCCCAAATTTCCCCCCCTATCTTCTCTGTGTCCCAGCTGGACGTGCACTCATTGCACCCTTTCCCCATCCCCTGGCCTCACATCTCTTCTGGTCATTGGGGGAGCGAGAGAGAATGTCCATTGTAAACCGATGCTGAGGTGGGGTCGTAGTTAGAGTTGTAGTTAGTGCCGTTCAGGAGCCTGATGGTTGATGAAAAGCTGTTCCTGAAACTGGAGATCGCAAATTCACTTAAAATACATCAGTCTCTCTCTAGAATATGTTCACCGACTTGAGAGATAAACCGCGGAAACAGGCCCTCCGGCCCACAGAGTCCACGCCGACCAGCGATCATCGCGTACACTAGTGCTATCCTACACATTAGGGTGGTGGAGCCAGGTACAGTGGTAACATTTAAGAGGCTTTTGAGCAGGCACATGGATAAGCTGGGAATGAAGAATATGGATCTCTTGCAGGCAGAAGAGATTAGTTTAACCTGGCACCATGATCGGCACAGATATTAGAGTCATAGAGTTACAGAGCACAAAAACAGGCCCTTTGGCCCAATGCCAAAGCTGACCAACATGCCCTATTCACACTAGTCCCACCTGCCTGCGCTTGGCCCATATCCCTCTAAAGCTGTCCTCACCATGCACCAGGGTTGAAGGGCCTGTTCCTGTGCTGGACTGTTCTATGTTCTATGTTCAGTGCTGCCAGATCACGTCAAAAGAAAACAAATGCCCTTCTCAGAATGGGAAATTGGAAAGCTAGGTAAGGGGCTTAAATTAGAGTCGACAAATAAAGATAATGGGTGAAGATGAGAAAAGATCAAATTACAAATTGGGAAAAGCAGGAAGAAAAGATTGGTGGCCAAATGCAAGACTTGGGAAAAGATTCGGAGGAAGAGATCTCAAACTCAGGAACGAGCAAGAAAGATAAATCAACAACTGTGCAGGCAAACTAAAGAAAGGCGATTATAAAAAACATTTAGCAGAACAAGTAACGTTGGTATATTTACAGTAAAACCATTCAATTATTACGACTATCTACATAGCATTAAACAATGTAATTATAAGGTGTATTTTAAAATAATGGGTTGTGTTATATGTAAACAGTTTAATTGAATTGTGTTCTATTCGAGGGTGAAATTATACTTTGAAAATAACGTGATGTGGGTTAATTGGTGGTAACGGAGAATCGTGTATTTTACTGGGAAATAGTGAACTAATACCTAGGTACATATCACAACAATGTGAATATATTGTTTGAACCGGATATTTGGCTGACCTGAAGAAAATTGCACTTGGTTGAAATTCAAAAAATGAAACAATATTTATTTCATAGTCTACTGAAATGGAGGGTTTCTGGAGACATTCGGGTAAATTGGCCTTGGACACGATGAACTAATGATATCCGAGCTGAAAGAATTTGTTCTTGTGCACCGGTAATATGAGGTAGATTTGTATACACTGGAGTCAGTGGTAAACTCTACAAGAGTAAAGTTCGCAGGCCGAGCTGGGTCGAGGGTGGTGGCGGAGGTCCTGCAGCAGCCTGGGGCTTACCTGCATCGGGAGCCACTTCAGAACGTCGAGCACGTGGACCGGACTTTTTATAAATGACGCCAAAATATGGCGACTCGTGCGTGTGTGAGCTGAACAGAAAGAATCACACTGGGCAGCGCACACTTGACAATAAAGCACCATTGAACCATTGTTTAGAAACACCTCTGGACGCAAAGGAGGTCACGAGTTTGCAGCTCTTCTGCAAACATGCATTTAAACGTGAGGTCAATTGTTAGTTTTAATCCTGAGATTGATAGATTTTTCCTAATCCAATGATTAAGAAACGCGGGGGGAAAAGCAGGAGACGTACCAGGGATCTGTCATGAATTCATTGATCAAGGAACTCGCAGGTGGCGCAGCGGTAGAGTTGCTGCCTCACAGCACTAGAGATCCGGGTTCGATCTTAACTACGGGTGCTGTCTGTATGGAGTTTGTACGCTCTCCCCGTGACCTGCGTGGGTTTTCTCCTGGACCTCCGGTTCCCTCCCACACTCTAAAGGCGTACAGGGTTGTTGATTAATTGGCTTGGTAAAATTGTAAATTATCCTTAGTGTGTGTGCGAGGATCGCTGGCTGGCACGGACTTGGTGGGCCAAAGGGCTTGTTTCCACGCTGTATCTCTCAGGTAAACTAAACTAAACTAAACTGACTGGCGGATTTCAGAACTTTTCCCTATTTTTATCATCTGCAGATGATTGACAGGTGATCTAATAAAGGTGCTTAAAGTGATAGAGGCATTCAGTTAGTTAAATACTGAAGAAACACTTTGTTCTGATGGGGGGAAATCAAGAACAAGAAATTACAATCTTCGAATTAGAGCTTTCAAAATCATATCACAACCATTTTCAAGACACTGAGGTGACACATCTGATAACTTGAGGATTATGAAAGAATCCAACAGTGAAGGAAAAGTAACTGAATGATATAAATGATATAAATTCACTGATAAGCTCGTGATAAGGGCCAAAGACACCCATAGGCAACGGGTGGAAGACCACTTCAACACCACGGACACCAGAAGCATGTGGCAGGGTGTCAGGGACATCACTGGCTACAAGAGCAGCCCTGCCTGCCCCCACAGCGATATGGCATTGACCAACGAGCTTAACACCTTCTTTGCCCGCTTTGAAACTGGCAAAACCACCTTGAGTGAAAGAACCCCAGCCGAGGCGGTGGGACAGGTCTTGCAACTGAGCACACAGGAGGTACAACGCGCTCTGCAAAGGGTCAACCCACGCAAGGCTGCAGGACCGGATGGTGTTCAAGGAAGGGTACTGAAGGACTGTGCTGAACAGCTGGCTGAGGTATTCACCAAGATCTTTAACCTGTCATTATCTCTGGCTACGGTCCCCAAGTGCCTGAAGTCGGCTATCATAGTTCCGGTGCCGAAAAAAGCAAAGATCTCCAACCTGAACGACTACCGCCCGGTTGCCCTAACGCCGATTGTCATGAAGTGCTTTGAGAGGCTAGTCCTCTCACACATCAAATCCAGCATCCCTGACTCACTGGACCCACATCAATTTGCATACAGGGCAAATAGATCTACAGAGGACGCCATCTCTCTGGCTCTTCACACTGTCCTGACTCACCTAGAGAGACAGGGCACGTACGTGAGGATGCTATTCATAGACTATAGCTCCGCCTTCAACACGGTCATCCCCACCAAGCTCATCACCAAACTCCACCAGCTAGGCCTTAGCTCGTCATTATGTGACTGGATCCTGGACTTCCTGCTGGAACGACCGCAGGCAGTGAGAATGGGCCCGCACCTGTCCTCCACTATCACCCTGAGTACCGGCACACCACAGGGCTGTGTTCTGAGCCCCATGCTCTACTCCCTCTTCACACACGACTGTGTTCCTGCATTCGACACCAACACCATTGTCAAGTTTGCAGATGACACAACGGTGATCGGGCTGATCACCAACGGGGATGAAACAAACTATAGAGCGGAGGTGCAGAACCTGGCGGACTGGTGCTCGGATAACAACCTGTCCCTAAATACCACCAAGACCAAGGAGCTGATCATCAACTTCCGTAGGTCACATAACGGGGAATATGCCCCGATCTCTATCAATGGGGTCAGTGTGGAGAGAGTGTCCAGCTTCAAGTTTCTGGGCACTCACATTTCGGAGGACCTAACATGGTCCAATAACACTGCTGCGCTGGTCAAGAAGGCACAACAAAGACTGTTCTACTTAAGAACACTGAAAAAGTCTGGTCTACCCCAACAGCTGCTGAAGACCTTCTACCGCTGCACCATAGAGAGCATCCTAACGCATGGAATCCCTGTGTGGTACCTCAGCTGCACGGAGGCAGAAAGGAAAGCTCTACAGCGGGTAGTCCATAGAGCTCAGAGGGCCATCGGAACACAGCTACCAGACTTGGAGGGCATCTACAACACACGATGCCTCAGAAAAGCCACCAGCATCCACAAAGACTCTTCACACCCCTGCAACAGTCTGTTCGAACTCCTTCCATCGGGCAGACGATACAAGGCCTTCTATGCCCGCACCTCCAGACTCAGGAACAGCTTCATCCCCAGGGCCATAGCTGCTATGAACCGGTCCTGCTGAGCCGGATGGCCACAACGCATAGATCAACTTGCACTTTACCCTGTCCAAAACTGTTACAACTGTTCGTTTCGTTGGGTTGCTGCTGTCTAAATTACCTAAATTAGTGCATCGTATGGGAGGCGCATTCCCAATCTCGTTGTACCCCTGGGTACAATGACAATAAAGATATATTGTATTGTATTGTATTGTATTGTTACAAGTCAATCCTACAGAAGCTTGAAAGAGCGCATCACCAGATTGGATAGACTAGGCTTGTACTCGCTGGAATTTAGAAGACTGAGGGGGGATCTTATAGAAACATATAAACATATAAAATTCTTAAGGGGTTGGAGAGGCTAGAATGCGGGAAGATTGTTCCCGATGTTGGGGGAGTCCAGAACCAGGGGTCACAGCTTAAGGATAAAAGGGAAGTCTTTTAGGACCGAGATGAGAAAACATTTCTTCACACAGAGAGTGGTGAGTCTGTGGAATTCTCTGCCACAGAAGGTAGTTGAGGCCAGTTCATTGGCTATATTTAAGAGGGAGTTAGATTTGGCCCTTTTTGCTAAAGGGATCAGGGGGTATGGAGAGAAGGCAGGTACAGGTTACTGAGCTGGATGATCAGCCATGATCATATTGAATGGCGGTGCAGACTCGAAGGGCCGAATGGCCTACTCCTGCACCTATTTTCTATGTTTCTATGATTCAGAAACAGCTTCTTCCCCGCTGTTATCAGGCTTCTGAATGGTCCTTCCATAAGCAAGGCTACTGTCCGATTCACCTCTACCCCATTGCAGACATTGGACTTTGCCTGTGGAACTGGTGCGCAACAATGCTGAGAACTGTATCCTGCACTCTGTATCTTCCCCTTTGCTCTACCTATAGTCCGGAGTTTGCCTTGATTGTATTTATGTATGGTATTAACTGATCTGATTGGATAACATGCAAAACAAGGCTTTTCATTGTACCTCGGTACACATTTCAATAATAAACCTAAACCTAAAACTGTGTAAACTAAACCTGATTTTTGGGCTCAATGTTTCATTTTAGCATATAATTGCTTTTTGCAGAGTAAATAGGTTTGAGGATAAGGTGGCACAGTGGTGCAGGTGGTAGATCCGCTGCCTCACAACACCAGAGACCCAGGTTCGATCCTGACCATGGGTGATGTCTGTGTGGAGTTTGCACATTTTCCCTGTGACCGATTGCGTTTCCTCTGGGTGCTCTGGTTTCCTCCCACATCCCAAAGACGTGTGGGTTTGTAGGTCAATTGGCTTCTGTAAATTGCCCCTAATGTGTAGGGAGTGGATGAGAAAATGGGCTAACATAGATCTAGTGTGAACGAGTGATCGATGGTCGGCATGGAGTCGGTGGGCCAAAGGGCATGTTTAGAATAGAATAGAATGCAATAGCCTTTATTGCCATCCAAAAACATATTTTTGGATGAAATTACGTTACCCACAGTCAACAATGAGAGGCAATAAAAAAGAAAGCAATAAAACACACAATCACAAAACCCAACATAAAACAAAAAACATCAATCACAGTGAGTCTCCTCCAGTCACCTCCTCACTGTGATGGAAGGCCAGAATGTCTTTCTCTTCCCTGCCGTCTTCTCCCGAGGTCAGGCAGTCGAACTTGCCACATCGGGGCGGTCGGGGCTCCCGACATTTCCGTGCTGTATCTCTAAATAAAGTTTGGTCCCAGGAGTAACTGAGAAAGCAGGAGAAGGAGATGCTACCAGCCCAAGACTGGAGGAGCACTGAAGTGTTCTGAAGTTAGCTACGCAAGTTTAAACGTGAACCAGAGGAACATTGATGCACTAAACAGGAACTAAAGAGCAATGACTACCCCATTATTTAACAAGATTACTGCCTGATTAACAGCACAGTGGCATTTAAGTCGCTGATAATTATTGTGCTTTCAAATCACATTAGTGATAAAATGTCTTCTTGTCAAGGGTAAGAAATGTAAAAGGAAGGAGCTCAAGCATTGGGACCCAGCCCCTACCAGCTGCCGACACGTGAGGTAGACTGGCGATCTTCAGAGTGTCACACATCTTTTTCATAGGCAGCTTCCTACAAGGGACCAGCACGTAGATGACTCTTTGTGTGAGGCTCACAGAGGTGGATCTGCAATCACGCGTGACAATCGCTCCACTCTTTGACATCTCTACTCCGACAGCAACATTTCTTACTTTCTGTACAGTGTGAATGGCTCGATTGTAATCATGTCAGCATGCCTTTATGCTGATAGACACAAAATGCTGGAGTAACTCAGCGGGACAGGCAGCATCTCTGGAGAGAAGGAAGGGGTGACGTTTCGGGTCGCTCGACTGGATAGCACGCAACAAAAACTTTTCACACGGTATACATGACGATACTCTAAACTAAACTAAACTAAACTAAACTAAACTAAACTAAACTGAACTAAATTAGACTAAACTAAATTAAACTAAAGTAAACTGAACTACTATTGACAATGTGACCATAACGGAATTGATTCATTGATTGACTTGATTGAAAGATACAGCATGGAAATGGTTTAGTTTTGGTTTAGTTTATTATTGTCACGTGTACTGAGGTACAGTGAAAAGCTTTTCTGTTGCGTGCTATCCTGTCAGCGGAAAGACTATACATGATTACTATCAAGCCACCCACAGTGTACAGATACACTGCAGGTCCGTGTGCCTATCCAAAAGTCTCTTAAATGCCACGGTGGTTTGCCATTATTGTTCCCTGCACAAAATACTGGATTAGAGTCACAGAGTCATAAATTCATAAACTCATAAGTTATGGGAGCAAAATTATGTAATTTGGCCCATTAAGTGTACTCCGCCATTCAATCACGGCTAATCTGTCTTTTCCTCTCAAACCCATTCTCCTTCCTTCTCCCCATAAACCCTGACACCCGTACTAATCAAGAATCTGACAATCTGCGCCTTAAAATTATACACTGACTTGACATCAGTCATGCAGCTCGGAAACAAGCCCTTCGGCCCAGTTCATCCATGCCGACCAAGATGCTCCTTCCAAGTTAGTTCCGCCTGCCCGGGTTTGGCCCGTGTCCTGTCTAAACCTTGCCTCTCCAAGCACCTGAGGCAAATTAACCTTAAGAATCATCACAATTGCTATTATTTTTCTGGAATTGGACTAAGAAACATGATTTCTTAAACCTGTTATTTAACACGGAGTTTTGCAGACAGATCCTGGTCAACTTCAGCGACCAGAAACCATATATTCACACATTTGGGATCACCGCCGTGTTGAATTCATAACTTCATAAGTGATAGGAGCAGAATTAGGCCATTCAGCCCATCGTCTACTCCGCCATTCAATCATGGCTGATCTATCTTTCCCTCTCAACCCCATTCTCCTGCCTTCTCCACATAACCTTTGACACCCGAACTAATCAAGGATCTATCAATTTCCACCTTACAAATATCCATTGCCTTGGCCCCCACAGCGATGTGTGGCAATTAATTCCACAGATTCACCACCTTCTGACTGAAGAAATTCTTCCTCATCTCTGGCACGCTCATGGGGCGACACAATGGCATGGCAGTAGAGTTGCTGCTTATAGCGCCAGAGACCCCGGTTCGATTCCGACTCCGGGTGCTGTCCGCACGGAATTTGTACGTTCTCCCTGTGACCTGCGTGGGTTTCCTCCGGGTGCTCCGGTTTCCTCCCACACTCTAAGGATGCGTAGGTTAATTGCCTTCGGTAAAAAAATGGTGTGCGAGGATTGTTGGTTGGCGTGGACTCGGTGGGCCGAAGGGCCTGTTTTCGCATTGTTTCTCTAAACTAAACTAAGCAAAACTCCTTTCTAGAGGTACGTCCTTTTATGCAACAGTGCCGCCTTGCTATCAGCGTTTCCTTGTGTGGTTTGCAACTAGAACTCTAGTATATCGCACAGTTAGCACCTCGGATCAGTCGCCAATTATTTATGACATTTAGATCATATAAAAATGCATGTAAATGCCACATGAAACACCAAAAATGTATCAGTCTATTGTCAGAGACTTCAGTTTAATGCATAATCTGAGCAACTAAGGTACCATATCATATCATATCATATATATACAGCCGGAAACAGGCCTTTTCGCCCACCAAGTCCGTGCCGCCCAGCGATCCCCGCACATTAACACTATCCTACACCCACTAGGGACAATTTTTACATTTACCCAGCCAATTAACCTACATACCCTGTGACGGGGAACTCAGTATTCTCTTTGAAGTGTGCTTTATTAGAGAGCCCGGAGCCTTTCTGTTGAAAAATATCAAACCAGTACAAATAACAAAGAAAGAATCACTCACACAATGAGGTAGGCGGCGATTGGGATAGTTCTATTTCATAGAGCATGGAATAGTACAGCACAGGAACAGGCTCTCTGGCCCACAATGTCCGTGCTGAACGTGTTGTCAGGTTAAACTAATCTCCTCTGCCTGTGACCCTACGTGACCCATGTCCCCCCGTACGCATGTCTATCTAAAAGCCTCAAACGTCAGATCATATCCGCCTCCACCACCACCCCTGGCAGCATGTTCCAGGCACCCATCACCCTTTGTGTAAAACATGCCCCGCACATCTCCTTTCCCCCTCTCACAAAACAGTCTTTGAGATTTCCACCCTGAGGAAATAGGTTCCTTTTTCAGGAGACCCTTTTAAAGACAATGAGTATTATACTGTTCCTTTAATATAGAAAATATCCTGACCCCTAGATGACAGAGTCATAGAGTCAAACAGGCCCATCACACAAGACTCCTTCATTTGACAGTTTGATCCATATCACACTAACCCTTTCCTATTAATATTCCTGTCCAAATGTCTTTATACCATATTATTATGGCACCTGCCTTAATGACTTCCTCTGACACCGTTGCTCCTCAGGTTCCTATTAAATCTTTACCTTCTCACCTTCATTCTATCCCCTCTAGATTTTGATTCCCCTACTCTGGGTAAAAGTCCCTGTCCATTCACCTTATCTATTCACCTCATACACCTTTATAAGATCACCCTTCATCCTCCTGCGCTCCAAGGAGTAGAGTCCTAGCCTGCCTAACCTCTCCCTGTAGCTCAGGCACTCAAGTCCTGGCAACATAAACGCGATAGTTTATGAAATAATGAGAGCATAAATAGGGTAGATCGTCAGAACCTTTCTCCTAGGGTGGAAATGTCAGACTAAAGGGCTTTTAGGTGAGAAGGGTAAGATTTAATGGAGATGTGCGAGCCATGTTTTTTATACAGTGAGTGGGGTACCTGGAACACACTGCCAGGGGTGTGGTGGAGGCAGATTAGATAGTGGCATTTAGAAGACTTTCTGATAGGGTGGTGGGTATAGGGAACAAACTGCCAGATGTATTTGAGGCAGGTACAATGACAACATTTAAAAGACTCTTGGACAGGAATGTGGATAGGAAAAGTTTAAAGGGACATGGGCCAAATGCGGGCAGATGGGAATAGCTTAAATAGGGTATCTTGTTTTGCATGGATGAGTTAGACTAAAGGGACTGTACTTACTGTACGGCTCTATGAATATAACGTAGAACATAGAACAGTAGATGTGTAGAAAGGAACTGCAGATTCTGGTTTACTGAAGATAGATACAAATTGCTGGGTTAACTCAGCGGGTCAGGCAGCTTCCCTGGAGAGGAGTAGGTGACGTTTTGGGTCGAAACCTTTCTTCAATCTCAAGATGGGTTCCGACCCGAAACGTCGCCTACTCCTTTCCTCCAGAGATGCTGCCTGACCCGCTGGGTTGCTCCAGCATTTTGTGTCCACAGAACAGTAGATCACAGGAACAGGCCATTTGGCCCTCAATGTGGGTCCTGATATTGGATGATCAGCCATGATCATATTGAATAGTGGCGCTGCACCTATTTTCTATGCTTTTATGTTTCTATGTTTCAATGTCAATGCCAAAAATGATGCCAGGTTACATCAACCTCCTCTGCCAATTGATAGAATCCACTGACAAAAAATGTGCCTGTCACCTCGACCAGAATGGAAGTGGTAGAACTGGTTTCTTTATTAAACATTACACTTCAGATCTTCTGAAAGTTGCATGAGTCACAAAACATTCACACACGGAACCAAAGCGAAATGCAATATCTGCTTAGTTTACGAAACATAGTCAATCGTAGTCCTCTTTGGTCTCTGCTCATCATCAGAGCAAGTTCAGTGCAGGAACCAGCACTCCCTGTTTAACCGAGATTCTAATATCATGTGGAAAGAAATTATTGCCGGCTGTGCTACAATTTAGATTTTAGATTTCTTTCTAGATTTAAGAGGTGTTGTGCTGAAACTGGTCCTTTGGCCCACTGATTCCGCGCCGACCAGCGATCCCTGTATACTAACAATATCCTATACACTTTCTCACCGCCAGGCCCCAAGTGGTCAGGATGGGGGAACACACATCTAGCTCCCTCACCCCGAACATAGGATCCCCCCAGGGTTGCGTCCTTAGCTCCCTACTGTACTCCCTGTACACACATGACTGTGGGGCCAGGTTCAGCTCAAACTCCATCATCAAGTTTGCTGATGACACTGTGGTGGTGGGCCTTCTCATCGTTGTTGGAGATCCGGTCCTGACACCAGAGTGCCAGATCAGCCATTTGTACGTTCTCCCCGTGACCGCGTGCGTTTTCCCCAGGTACTCCGGTTTCCTCCCACACTCCAAAGACGTACAGGCTGGTCGGTTAATTGGCTTGGGTAAGGATTTTAATTGTCCCTGGTGTGTACGATAGTGTTAGGATACGGGGATCGCTGGTCAGCATGGACTCGGTGGGCCAAACACCTGTTTTCGTGCTGTATCTCTAAGCTAAACTAAACAAAACTAAACACTAAACCAAACTACGTTTCTTTTCCGTTCTCCCATCCTGCTGCACAATTTTGTGGAAGTCCAACAGAGACATTTCATTCACAGCCAGAGATGATCTGCCAAATATAGAACTGCCTAAGGGCAATTTGAGATGAAGAAGGAGCAGGATGAGGGCTTTGGAAAAGCATTATAGTGAATAAATCCCCAGGGCCTGATTGTATTTATGCCAGGATGTTGAGAGAGGCAAGAAAGCAGATTGCAGGAGCCTTGACAAAGATCTTTGCGTCTTCTCTGGCCACAGGTGTGGTCTTGGAAGTAGGGTTGCCAACTTTCTAACTCCCAAATAAGGGACAAAAAGTGACCACCCGCGTCCCACGTGACCTCACCCAGCCAGAGGCCACGTGCTCCCGATCCACCAATGGCGGCTGCCCGGGCCAGGAGGCTGGTTGCTATGCAACCTTCGTTTGGCGAACACACTCGTCCCCGCTCCCCGAACACACTCCATTAGCCTACACTGTCTGGGCCTCCAGCGGCCCCCGGGCCTACAGTGTCTGGGCCTACAGCGCCCCCCGGGCCTAATACGGGACAAGGGCGGTCCCGTATGGGACAAACCAATTTAGCCCAATATACAGGATGTCCCGGTTAATACGGGACAGTTGGCAACCCTACCGTGAGTGGATCAACGCTTTGAAGAAACAGCTTATACATTGGTCACAAAACATGAAAAAAGACCAGCTTGGGCAAAAAAATCAGCTGAAAATAACTGGGGTTTCCTTTTGTGTATTAACTACATTTTGGTAACAAAATTCTACTGAGAAAAGGACTTGCTCATTAATAATATTAATAGGAAATAATTTCAAATACAAAAACAACAAGTTCTATTTGAGTTTGAATATTATGGATTGTATTTGGAATAACATTTGTAGTCATATCACATCTTCTTCATGTTTCATCTGAGTTGCTCAATGATTTCTCTGCTATCATGGAGCATTTGTGCTTTTTCCAATCTCCCAGTGTAACACAGTGAACTCTCTGACGTTTTCAATTCTATTTACACTTCAGTTTAATATTATCCTGTTTAGCTCAAGTTGTTTTTGAAAACACATACCCATCATTTCTCTGCCTCCTCCCTGATTAAACAGGCGTGCGCCAGGAGAGTCCCGGAAAGCTGGATGCTGTTCCCACCAATGGGCCCGACTTGCCCTCTGTGGACTCCGAACTCAGCCCTGAGCCACTGGTAACAATGGGAACCGTGCTGCTGAGAGGGGGGATGGAAAGAGAACGGTGGACTGCTGAGAGCGATGGGGGGCCCGGTGGAGGGGTGCCGCTGGGAAAGAACGAAACAAAAGGGGGAACTGGCGGGGTGGGGGTGGGGTGGGAGGGGGGGGGGGGGGGATGGGATGGTCTGCTGCCATGTGCGGCGGCAGGCAGTAGATAGGTCTGTTCAGTTTTTTGTAACGTTGTCAGCGCCAGACACGTGGTGACTCTTGTGTACTGCCTAGGTGTACACGAAACAAAGCAGTTCACTGTACCTAGGTACACGTGCCAATAAAATATAATTCATTCATTCATTCATTCATTCATTCATTCATTCATTCATTCATCATTACAAATTGCACGATTCGCAGGAACAATCAATCAATTCCTTCAATTGAGCAAAATGTATTGATTTCCTATCATTGGTCAACCAGCAGATGTTTTCCCTCCAAACTCCAACAGTGCATTGGAATGGCTCGGGAACGGGATCATGGATCGTAAAGGTTGCTGGGCCCGGCACGGCTCCGGGGACACTCCCCACCCGCCACCGGGTCCCGCTGCCCATCAGCGCTGGACGCACGGGGCCCAGGTAAGTGGCTTTGCCCTGTCCCCCCTCGCCCGCCCACGGACCCGGGCGGCACTGCCCGCCCAGCTACGGCTCCACGGGTCGTCAGTTGCGGGTGGGTTTCTGGCCTGCAGGGGAAACGGGACCGAGGCAGGACTGCCCGCTGCAGAGATTTGCACCCAGCGGGTGCACGCCCGTCTAGTATCATTTAAAAGTCATAATTGTATCCGCTTCTCTCGGTTCCTCTGGCAGGTCCAGATACAGACCACCCTCCGAGTGAAAAAGTTGCCCCTTTTAAATCTCTCCTCTCTCACCTTAAGCTAATGTGCTCCAGTTTTTGAATCCACTACGCTTGCAGGTACTATCGCAGTGTTTAAGAAACATTTAGACAGGTACAGGATAGGGTAGGTTTAGAGGGATAAGGGCCAAACGCAGGCAGGTGGGACTAGTGTAGATGTGACATGTTGGTCAGTGTGGGCAAGTTGGGCCCATTGGCCTGTTTCTATGCTGAGTGACTATGACTCTACCCTGGGAAAAAGACTGTGAGTGTTCACTTTATCCATGCCCCTCGTGATCTTGTACACCTCAGTAAGGGCATCCCTCAGCCCCCTACACTCTCCCTACCTTTTATGCTTTACCTTTTACCGTTTACACGCTTTAATCCCCTGTCTATATGTATTGTATTGTATTGCACTGTCTAATTGTATTGTACTGCACTGTCATCCCCTGTCTATATGTATTGTATTGTATTGCACTGTCTAATTGTATTGTACTGCACTGTCATCCCCTGTCTATATGTTTTGCATTTGTATTGCGCTATGGGCCCCTGGAGGCACTCTGTTTCATCCCATTCGTTGCATGATTTGCAAGGAGTGGAATGACAAATAAATTAAACTAACTAACAAACTAACCTCCATCCCCACCCTCAGATATTGAGCACCTTTCAGTTGATCTTAGGCATTGGTCTTGACATGTAGCGCTCCATGATTTAGGTAGGTGGCAGAATAACACTGAACTAAGCTGTGCATTCATTGCAAAATAAATTTACCAAACAGTAAGAAAGATCGATTGTTGGAACAAAACATTCTTGCATTATCATTGTTAAATTGACCCCACAGTGTATAAATTGACCTCATAAACCCTTTGAGTTTACGAGGCACAACGCTGTCACAGTTAGTGATATAGCTGGTTTAGGTTTAGGTTTGTTATTGTCACGTGGAGATACAGTGAAAAACATTGCCTTGCAGGCCAGCCAAACAGATCATATATACCATACATAGATATAATTAGTTCAAAACACAATACAATAGATAGAGCAAAGGAGGAAATACAGAGTGAATGAATGAATGATTAAGTTTATTGGCCAAGTATGTGCATATACAACGAATGTGCCTTGGTGCTCCGCTCACAAATGACAACACAAACATACAGTTAACAATTAAGAATAAAGCAGAAACACATCAAAACAATAAGGATACACCATTACGGCCTAAACATGTGGGTGAAATTAAACCAGAGCACAAAAGAGACTACAGACTTTGGTTATTGAGTAGAACTATCACTCGTGGAAAAAAAGTTGTTTTTATGTCTGGCTGTGGCTGCTTTGACAGTCTGGAGTTGCCTTCCAGAGGGAAGTGCTTTGAAGAGTTTGTGGCCAGGGTGAGAGGGGTCAGAGATCTTGATATGATCTTGCAGAATATAGTACTCAGCATTGTAGCACACCAGTTCCATGGACGAAGTCTAATGTCCGCAGTGGGGTGAAGGTGAATCGGACAGTACCCTAGCTTAAACTTCTACAAGAGAACACCAGAATCACATGAAAACCTCAGAAAACTGGGGATTAGAGAAATTAACTTTATTAAATGGTACAGTACTGGCATCCGTCCATCTGCGAGAAATGACGGTGCAGCTTGGCGTTGTCCTGCTTGGAGAGGGGGATTTTTCATCTGTGGGTACATCTCACTGTGGCCAGCAAGGATGAAGTGTCCTCTCCATTTGATTTGGCCGCTGAGCCTGGGCAGGTAAATGGGAATACAAACTTGCCCAGCATCTGCATTCCCCACTCGACCTGATAGGCTGATTCCAGAGGAACGGCTTGGCTGCTACGCCTGGGGCCTACTCGGTTGCAGGAGTTGCCGGAAGGTGGACGCATGAGGGATCAGTCGACTGTCTTTAGAGACTCCAGCTCCAGTGCCTTTGGCTCTCCTGAGCCTTACCCACAAGGCAGCGAGGTGCTATTTAATCCACAGTTGGGACCTGGTTGATGGGCGTCAGGACGTTCCACACGCCGGTGGGCCTGCACGTCGCTTCTCTGGGGGCCAGAGTTCCTCCGAGATCCCCGCGCAGTTTAGCACGGGACTGAAGGTGGCCCCAGTTACCATGTGTTGCCACAAGGAGGCACTGCGAGAGTCTTGATGATGCAGAGGTCATGTACTGGCAGGGGGAGGCTTACACACCCGGCTCCTTTCTTCGCAATAATTGCTAGTCAGCGGCATCTGGATTTATATAAAAATATTTAAATATAGATCTCTAAATTTCCTAGGATCTCCATGCTAAAATTCAGGCCCTGATATTTTTATTTATTTATTAGGCAGTGAAGAAAACCAATGGAATGTTGGCCTTCATAACAAGAGGAGTTGAGTATAGGAGCAAAGAGGTCCTTCTGCAGTTGTACAGGGCCCGAGTGAGACCGCACCTGGAGTACTCTGTGCAATTTTGGTCTCCAAATTTGAGGAAGGATATTCTTGTTATTGAGGGCGTGCAGCGTAGGTTTACTAGGTTAATTGCCGGAATGGCGGGACTGTCATATGTTGAAAGACTGGAGCGACTAGGTTTGTATATACTGGAATTTAGAAGGATGAAAGGGGATCTTATTGAAACATATGATTATTAAGCAGTTGGACACGTTAGAGGCAGGAAACATGTTCCCAATGTTGGGGGAGTCCAGAACCAGGGGCCACAGTTTAAGAATAAGGGGTAGGCCATTTAGAACGGAGATGAGGAAAACAGTCAGAGAGTTGTAAATCTGTGGAATTCTCTGCCTCAGAAGGCAGTGGAGGCCAATTCTCTGAATGCATTCAAGAGAGAGCTAGATAGAGCTCTTAAGGATAGTGGAGTCAGGGGGTATGGGGAGAAGGCAGGAACGGGGTACTGATTGAGAATGATCACCCATGATCACATTGAATGGTGGTGCTGGCTCGAAGGGCCAAATGGCCTACTGCACCTATTGTCTATTGTCTATTGTCTATTATTGTCTATAGTCAAAGGACTTGGAATGGCCAACATTAATAGTACAATGGTTCAATTATGCCTCGTTGTCACATGTACCTATTAACAGTGCAATTCTTGTTTTGCATGCAATTTGTGCATACATTAGCTCAAACAGAGATAAGTACAAAAATTACTTTGTACTTAGTGGGTTTGTATACTCATTACACTTTGCCCACCCATTAATGCATCTGAACTATGTGAATTGTTAGAACATTCACTGGGGGCATTTATTAGTCAATTACATTGTGTTGGTGCGAATTGGAAGAATGGCAGATTTCATTCCATGTGGAGACATTAATTTTGTAGCATTATTGTCTATTTATTTGTCTGTTTGTCTAGTTGTTTATATAATATATATAAATATGATATGATATGATACAACTTTATTTATCCCAGAAGGGAAATTGGTCTGTCAACAGTCGTAAAACACAACAAGATACATAAAACGTGAAATTAAAATGACGAGTAGAAAGTCCAGGATTTGGGATGTGCAAAGATTGGGGAGGGGGGAGGGGAGGGGGGAGGGGAGGGGGGAGGGGAGGGGGGAGGGGAGTCGGTCCACCCCACGACAGAAGGGGGAAGGGGAGTACAGTTTGATAGCCACAGGGGAAAAGGATCTCCTGTGGCGTTCTGTCCTGCATCTTGGTGGAACCAGTCTGTTGCTGAATGTACTCACTCCTCTGGTTGACCAGTGTGTTATGGAGGGGGTGAGCAGTATTGTCCAGGATGCTCCGCAGTTTGAGGAGTATCCTCCCCTCCAAGACTACCTCCCATGAATCCAACTCCAGCCCCAGGACGGAGCCAGCCTTCCTGATGATATATTATATACATATATATATATATATACACATATATATATATGTGTGTGTATATTTGGATGTTTCCGTAAATGAAGCACTCCGTAGTGAAACTGAAGATCTCCAAACTTCCAGGTTATTTTCCTGTTTTTTATGTAATATTCCCATTGTTTCATATCCTGTATTTTAAGTAGTATAGATCATGGTGTATAGCCAAATTAATGAGATGAAGCAAAAATAAATGAATCTGTTTTTACAAAAAAAAATATTAGCTACGTGCCTGTGTTTTCTTGCCTTTTTTTTGCGACATTTTCCAAGAAGGATTTCATCAAATCCTTAGGCTAATTTATACCAGAGAGATTCCATTAATTTTGCAATTAAATAACTTTATATAAGCCAAATTCTGATTATGCTTATGATTTTTTTTCATCATTTATCACCCGATTAGATGGTTTTCTGATGCCCCAGGATCTTGCAGCAGAACCTGAGTAGCAGTGCCCATTTGGTCATGTGTGAAATGTGTGAATTAAAAGCAGTGTAACCTTTTTTATATTTATTGTTTCTTTTTTTAAATTGTTTATATTTTGTGTTTAAGCTTTCCATTGAAATACTTAATAATGAATAGAACTTAAAATCATGAAATTAAAATCTAGTTTGCTCACGTACTTTAGCGATGTCTCGTTCTGCTGTCCCTCACAGTTTTTGACGTCATCAATGCTATAACTTTTTTTTGCACTTGTCGCGATTTTTAATAAATTCAAACAACACGATTGTCATAACCCTGACCTGCAAAATGGCGGCGCTGTCCAGCAGCTGCGGCTTACCTGTGGTCCGTTTGTCTTTTGTGTTTTTTGTGGTTGTGTACTATGTGTGGGTGGGGGGACGGGACTGTAAAGTTGTCTCTTCCGAACGGTGACGCAACCTTTGTTTTCTGGGTCGTGTGTCCGTTCCCGCTGCGGCCTACCATCGGCCAAACACCTGGAGCTGGCGGCCTCCAGCTGGGCCCGCCTGGGGCTCTGGTTCGCAGACCCCGCGGACTGTACTCACCATCTGCGGAGCTGGCTGCCTTCGGAGGCTGTGGTGGCGCTGCGAGAGTGGCTGCGACTCGCCTTTGGAGGCTCCGAAGGCTTCTTCGGCCGCGGGCTGTGTGGATATCGGAAGCTCGCAGGCCCCTGGGTGGGGGCTGACATCGGGCACTCCAACAGCGGCAGCATCTTCGCCCGCCCCGAGTCGCGGGGCTTGGGTCGGCCCACTGCGGACCTTTCACCGTCCGGCGCGGCCTGAAAAGGGCCGCGGGATTTTTCTCTGCCCGGCGGGGGCTTCAATGTCGGCAGCCACGACCGCCACGACCACCCCGATGTGCAGCGGTGGCATCTTCGCTCGCCCCGAATCGCGGGGCTTTGGTCGGCCCACTGCAGACCTTTCACCGTCCGGCGCGGCCTGGAACGTGGCAACTTCAACAGCCTGACCGCGGGAGAAGATGGCAGGGGAAGCGATAACACACACACTCACAAAAATAAGCAATAACACACACAATCACAAACCAACACAAAATGAAAAAAAGAAACATCCATCACAGTGAGGAGGTGACTGGAGGAGACTCACTGTGATGGATGTTTCTTTTTTTTGTTTTGTGTTGGTTTGTGATTGTGTGTGTTATTGCTTATTTTTATTGCTCTTATTGTTGGACTTTGGGTAACGGAATTTCGTCCAAAAGACATTTTTTGGATGACAATAAAGGCTATTCTGAGGCTATTCTGATTCTGACCTGAACTACGGGCCTTGTGGTGCAATGGAGCTTAGACATCAGTATCAGAGACAGTGCCCCAGTGGTCACGTTGTGGGCATGCTGTGATCTGAGTAACACTGTGTTCACTATTTTTTTGCTTGGAATCATTGGTTAGTAAAAATCTTTTTGCACTTTTTCGTTCTTTTCTCGTAAATGTTGCTTCTTGTTTACTATAGAAATGTTTAAATTCCGTTAAACTTTCATTGCTTGTCGTGATGTTGTTGTAAAGTGTGTGCACTGTAGCGAAAGGAATCGAAAGTGACCTGGTCCCAGATATCGCCAAGTCTCATTGAAAGTATGCTCCTGTCTCCACAGATGCTTTTAGTTCCGGGCAAATTTCGAGAAAATTAACATCGAATTCGATGAAAGGTTACTATATTCTTTCTCATATAAAAAATATAAAAAATTAATAACTAATTTATTTTTCTCGTTTCTTCAAATTTTAAAATATTCAATTTTGGTCAAATTTTGGTCGATTTTGATCACAAATGAGCTCAAAAGGATCATCGGTAGGCCCATTTTTAATGCTGTGGTATTTCATTTTTGCTGTCCCACTAAGCCTCTTGTGAGTGAATTTATGCACCTAGTTGAGTCCTTCAATCTGACTCTTCACACCACGGGACCCACTCACAAGTTAGGCCATACACTCGACCTAGTGTTATCATTCGGATTCCCAATCTACAACATTGAAACTACTGAGGCCTGTCTATCGGACCACAGCGCTATCATTTTTGACGCATCTCTGCCTTTATCTCCCGCAAAATCTCACCTCCCTGTTCGTTACTCCCGCGACATAAATTCATTGACTGCCAATAAATTCTCCGAGGCTCTCACAGCTGCCCCCAACATCTGCACTATTGAGGCTTCTCCCCCCATCTCAGCACTGAGGATCTCACCTCTTTATTTAATATCACTTGCACTTCCATCCTGGATTGTATCGCTCCCCTTAAAATGAAAAAGCCTAAGCCCAAAGGTCGGCCTTGGCTCAATGACACCACCAGAGCCCTAAGAAGGGAGTGCAGAAAATCAGAACGGGGGTGTAAATGTGACAAGCTTCAAATTTCCTTCGAAATTCTGAGAAACAATCTTTTCAAATACCAGGAAGCAGTAAAGTCTGCGAGAGCACAATACTTCTCCGACCTTATCTCCAAAAACTCTCATAACTCCAAGGTCCTATTTAGCACAATTACCTCTGTCATATGTCCCGCCCCCAGTACCAGCTTAGTTGGGTCCCCTGCTAAGTGCGAAGAATTCGCTAAATTTTTCACGAGCAAAGTGGAGAACATTAGAATGAACATTTCCCCTCCCACCTGTTACCTAGCTGTCTCACTGGTCTGCTCATCTAAATTGGACTGTTTCCAACCCATCACTCTATCCTCCCTTGCAAAGCTTGTCTCCGCTATGAAACCTGCAACCTGCCCCCTTGATCCTGCCCCCACTGCCCTTCTGAAGGATGTCATTGCAATAGCCGGTCCCAGCAACCTCTCTATTATCAACAGTTCTCTGGCCACTGGCACTGTTCCAACCTGTTTCAAGCACGCGGTGGTCCAGCCCCTACTGAAAAAACCTAACCTAGACCCCACCTTGCCTAGCAACTACAGACCCATTTCCAAACTGCCATTCCTGTCAAAAGTCCTTGAAAAGGCAACTCTAAACCAATTAGTGCCCTACCTACACCAAAACACCATCCTGGAAAGTTTCCAGTCAGGTTTCAGAGCCCACCACAGCACAGAGTCTGCCTTATGAAGGTACACAATGACCTGCTTCTCGCCATCGACACCGGCGACTGTGCAATCCTGCTCCTTCTCGACCTCAGCGCAGCGTTCGATACAGTGGACCACACCATCCTTATTGACCGTCTCCGGTACGCGGTTGGCATTGATGGCACTGCCCTGAGCTGGTTCGTTTCCTACCTCAAAGATAGGAGTTTCGCCATCAACATAGGCAGTTATTCCTCTTCTCCAGCTACCCTCTCCTGCGGAGTTCCACAAGGCTCCATCCTAGGCCCCATTCTCTTCTCTCTATACATGCTCCCCCTTGGCCAAATCATTCAAAGGCACGGCATTTCTTTCCACTGCTATGCTGATGACACACAGCTTTACCTCCCCCTGAAACCCAACAACCGGTCAAATTTAAACAGCCTCTTACACTGCCTTGAGGACATAAAATGTTGGATGGCACAGAACTTCCTCCAATTAAACGAGAGAAAGTCTGAGGTCATCCTATTCAGCCCCCCCGACTCCATCAAATCGATAACAGGCAGTCTTGGAAGCCTATCCTGCCTAGTCAAACTGCATGTCAAAAACCTCGGCGTGATATTTGACTCTGCATTAAAGTTTGACAAGCAAGTCAACGCTGTGGTAAAAGCCAGCTTCTTCCAACTTCGTACCATACCTAAAATCAAACCTTTCCTCCAATTCGACGACACTGAAAAAATCATTCACGCTTTCATTTCCTCCCGCCTAGACTACTGCAACTCCCTATACACTGGGATCAGCCAATCATCCCTGTCCCGCCTGCAACTGGTCCAAAACGCCGCAGCGAGACTCCTGACGGGTACCCGAAAAAGGGACCACATCACGCCGATTCTGGCCTCTCTCCACTGGCTCCCTGTACGGTACAGAATCAACTTCAAGCTCCTCCTATTCACATATAAAGCCCTAAATGGACATTCCCCCCCCTACATCAAAAATCTTCTAACCCACCTCTCTAACTCCAGGTCCCTCAGGTCGGCCGACTTGGGGCTACTCACTATCCCGCGGTCTAGGCTTAAGCTCAGGGGTGACCGCGCTTTTGTGGTTGCAGCTCCTAGACTGTGGAACAGCATCCCTCTCCCTATCAGAACTGCCCTCTCCATCGACTCCTTTAAGTCCAGGCTCAAAACCTATTTCTACTCCCTAGCGTTTGAGGCTCTTTGAGGAGGCGCTGTGAACTGTTTTGTATGTGCTGTTATGTTTGTGTGCTACTGTATGTTTTATTTTTTCCTTAGTACCTAAACAGATGTACAGCACTTTGGTCAACGTGGGTTGTTTTTAAATGTGCTATACAAATAAAATTGACTTGACTTGACTTGACTTTGTAATTTAATAACTTTCAAATTTGGCCACCCATGTCACAGGTTGGTACCCTTATTTATGAATTACAGCGGGACAGGCAACATCTCTGGATAGAAGGAATGGGTGATGTTTTGGACTGAGATCCTTCTTCAGACATGTATATATATATATGTATGTGTGTGTATATATATATATATATATATATATATATATATATATATATATATATATATATATATATATATATATATATACTGAACTTTTTTTGTTGTTAATTATGGCTTTTACAGAGTACTATGTTTACATATCTGTTGTGCTGCTGCAAGTTTAAAAAATATTGTTCCGTTTCGGGACATATGACAATAAAACGATCTTGACTTAACTCTTAAGCCAGATCAATTCTGTGGCACTCTGGTCAAAATGGTCGCACAGCTAATTATAGCAACGCTGTGCCTATTAAAATCAAAGGGATGACTGCATTACTGAAACTGATGAATATTGACAGTCCTAGTGATGTTGCTATATTAAGTAAACATGAATCAGAGCAGAAAACCTCTTGAACGTGGCAACACTATATTTAGACACTGTAATAATTTGAATTCTACTTTTTCTTGATCAAATTGGAGCCTACATTTTGAAGCTTTGTTGTGACGCTGTCATGCATGTTATTTATACTGATTTATTTCACTTCTCGGTACTTCAAACATGGTGTAATTACTTCTTGGGGGATGACTGTTTTCTGTGTACTTCCAAAATCATCATCAGATCTGAATCCTGGAACACAAGGCTCAGAGCCACTGCCTCGTGATACAGTGGGAGAATGACAGAACCATTATCTCCCTAATAATCCTTGTTCTCATGGCGATTTTAATTTCCCCTTGTATCCTTCACTACACTACTTGCGGATGTAAACAAACTAAAATTAAAATTAGGCTGAAATTCCCACAGAAATCAACATATGGAATTTTTAAACCATTCACGGGTGCTGTCTGTACAGAGTTTGTACGTTCTCCCTGTGGACCACGTGGGTTTTCTCCAGGTGCCCCGGGTTGCTCCCACACTCCAAAGACGTACAGGTTTGTAGGTCCATACAAGGACATCGGAGGTCCTCATTCTTTAAGGAACAGGGGTTCCCCTCTTCTATCATAGACGAGGTCCTCACTAGGGTCTCCTCGATATCCCACAGCTCCACTCTTGCTCCCCCTCCCCCAACTGAACCATACCGACCAAGATCATTTGCCGCATTTGTCCCATATCCCTCCATACCTTTCCTATCCATGTCCCCGTCCAAGTGTACATAACATTCCAGACTGCAAGACTACTTTCTGAGGGACGCACTGAAACTCGGAGCAGCCAACACCAAAGCTCTGTGGGGTAGGACCACGGTCTAGGGTCCTTCCGCTGCTGGACATTGAGGGGCGGAGTCCGGTGTGGACACCCCTCAAATAAGGATGGGGATATCATCCCAGGGGAGCATATTAGTGCTGCTTAAAGACTGGAGATGAGGAGGAATTCCTTTAGTCAAGAGGGTGATGAATCTGTGCAATTCATTGCCACAGACAGCTGTGGAGGCCAAGTCAATGGATATTTTTAAGGTGGAGATTAATCGATTCTTGATTAGTACAGGTGTCAGGGGGTATGGGGAGAAGGCAGGAGAATGGGGCTGAGAGGGAAAGATAAATCAGTCATGATTGAATGGCAGAATAGACTTGATGCACAAATGGCCTAATTCTGCTCCTACAACTCATGAACAGATGCGAACACCACTTAGCATGACAATATTGAACGTATATTCATCATTGGACAATGTGTGGAAACTGTGGAAAGAGAAACAACCTTAATATTGCAAATCAAAGCCCTTTCAATCTCCCTCTCCCCCTCCTCCTTCTCTCCTTCATCTTCCAAGTGACCCCAGTTTCCTTCACTCATCTCACAAGGATTTTCAGCATCTGTAGTTTTTTGGGGGGATTTCCATGGACTTAAATATTTAGGCTAGTTCTCCAATTTATCTTGGAGGCACTAATTCTGTCTCGCTGACCTTAAAGCTGGTGTGGCTTTTTATAATTTTAAATTATACCAAATCTGTGCAACCAATTTTCTGCCTCATTAACAATTTGCAGCGAGCACTGGTGAAGAGGCTAGGAAATTAGATATGCTGTGCTTAACTGATTACAAGGATCTGACACATTCAATGGACATTTCATCTTATTCGTTCCTGCAGCCTTCCATGTAAGTGGTGTCTGCATCACTAAATCATCGCTATAATTAGGGTCAGTTTGATTTTTATTCCTTTCACTTTCATCAGAGTTAGAGTCATACAGTCCGGAATCATTCCCTTCGACCCAACTCATCCACGTCAATCAAGATGCATCATCTACACTAGTTCCACCTGCCCCGATCCTTCCATACCTTTCCTATCTGTGCACATGACATTCTAGACTGCTGGAGTACGTGTTGAGGGATGCACTGAAGCTTGGTGCAGCCAACGCCAAGGCTCTGTGGTCGAAGACCACAGTCTAGGGTCCTTCCGCTGCTGGACATTGAGGGGCAGAGTCTGGTGAACACTCACACTGTTTTCCGCAGGGTAGAGGGCTCTAAAACTAGAGGGCACAGGGTTAAGGTGAGAGGGGAGAGTTTCAAGAGGGACCTCAGGGCTGGTCTGTATCTGGAGTAGGCTGCCTGAGCTTCCTTTAGGACTTTAAAGTCTAAAGTCTAAAAGGAAGTGATAGAAATAGATACAATTACAACTTTTAAAAGTTATTTGAACAGGTTTGTAGATAGGAACGGTATAAAGGGCTATGGGCCAGATTCAGGCATATGAGACTAGCCCAATTTAGCTGGCATGGACAAGGTGGGCCAAAGGGCCTGTTTCCTTGCTTTTTATGTGCTGCAGTATGATCATTGATGAATTGGTGTCAATGGTAAAACAGAGGTTATAATCGAGTTTTAACATTTTCAATGCATTTCTTGCACCATAACATCTTGCAATAATTATTTTATCTTCACTACTGCATTTTAAAACGGGGTTCCAGCGTTTAATTATTTCTTGCAAGTACAATGAAGAAACTTTCACTCCGTGTTTTACCATTATTATCAACAACCAGCATACTGCACCACTGTGGGAGCAGTCTGGACACAATCAACCTGGATTAAGCAATGGTTTCCACTGATAATAAAGCAGCAGGAAAGTTGCTACAGAATCTTAATTGATCAATATAAATCCAGAGCTTTAGGTCTCCTTGCCCCTGTTGCAATTTTCAATAATTGTATCACACAACATGGAGAGACAGAGAGAGAGAGACAGACACAGAGACAGACACAGAGACAGAGACAGAGACAGAGAGAGAGACAGAGAGACAGAGAGACAGAGAGAGAGAGAGAGAGAGAGAGAGAGAGAGAGAGAGACACGATGTGAGAGGGTGAGAAGAGAGAGAGAGAGAGAGAGAGAGAGAGAGAGAGAGAGAGAGAGAGAGAGAGACGATGTGAGAGGGTGTGAAAGAAAGAGTGAGAGAGGGTGAGAGAGAGAAGGAGGGAGAGAGGGTGAGGGCAAGAGAGAAAGAGGAAGATGGAGAGAGAGAGAGAGGGAGAGAAAGTGGGAGGGAGAAAGGGAGAGTCAGGGAGCAGGGGAGAGGTAAACAGAGAGAGAGAGGGAAAGAGGGAGAGAGAGAGAGAGAGGCATTTATTCATGGGTCTTCATGTAGAAAATTAATGTAATCACAATTTAATCTCAGTTTTCACAGTCTAATGTGTTTGATTCATTTCCTTTTCTTCATGTTAGTCTCATGGGAGAAGTGAAGCAAGCTGGCAGCTCTGAGGAGGATGCTTCACTTCTGGTTAGGGATACAGCATGGAAACAGGCCCTTCAGCCCACTGTCCATGCTGACCATTGATCACCCGTTCACACTCGTTCTGTGTTATCTCACTTCTCATCCAGTTTGGAGCAGTTGCACTAAATCTAGAAACAACTCCAAAATAAATAACTGCAGGAATCAATAGATGAAATGTATATAGATGAACAGGGATTTCAACAGTTTACTACAATATCAGCAATAAACAGATTTGCCACATTCAGCAATTACTCCACACTAACGGGTATTATTATAATTAGGTGTTTAAGAACACTCATCAAGAAGAGATTGATTGGTTTGTGAGATCGTGAAGGGTTGAGACTGTATTTAAGCGAGACGGTTGTTTTGACTGCACTGGATCAAGGGTCATGCTTTCAAGTTAGAATGTAGAAACAAGGAGCTGCAGATGCTGGTTTCCAAATAAAGACACAAAGTGCTGGAGTAACTCAGTGGGTCAGGCAGCATCTCTGGAGCACATAGATGGGTGACGTTTCAGGTCAGGACTCTTTAGACTGATAGTCAACGTTTCGGGTCAAGTCCTGACTCAGGTCAAGAAGGGTCCTGGCGCAAAACGTTGCCTATCCATGTGCTCCAGAGATGCTGCCTGACCCGCTGAGTTACTCCAGCCCTCTTTGTTTTCAGGTTATACAGTTCCTGAACCGTTTTGAATTAAAGAGTTCTATTCCCTGACGTTTAAAGACCAATAGAATAAATTGTTGGCTCATATATTAAACATGGGTTTACACCATTTCTTCAAGAGAGACATTTCTTTGCCCTATTTTTTTCAACCTGTACGAGGTGAATCTTTAGGGTGAGACATTAAAATGTGGTCTCATTTGATCTTTTCAAGAACTGAAACATCAAATACTGATGAAAGTTCCCAACCTGAAACATCGCCTGTCCACTCCCTCCACAGATGCTGCCTGACCTGTCGAGTTCCTCCAGCATTTTGTGTTTTGCTTAAGATTCCAGCATCAGCAGTTCCTTGTTTAATTTAGTTTAGTTTATTGTCACGTGTACCGACGTACAGTGAAAAGCTTTTGTTGCATGCTAACCAGTCAGCGGAAAGACCATACATGAATATTCTTGCTATTGAGGGCGTGCAGCGTAGGTTTACTAGGTTAATTCCCGGAATGGCGGGACTGTCGTATGTTGAAAGACTGGAGCGACTAGGTTTGTATAAACTGGAATTTAGAAGGATGAGAGGGGATCTTATCGAAACGTATAAAATTATTAAGGGGTTGGACACGTTAGAGGCAGGAAACATGTTCCCAATGTTGGGGGAGTCCAGAACCAGGGGCCACAGTTTAAGAATAAGGGGTAGGCCATTTAGAACAGAGATGAGGAAAAACCTTTTTAGTCAGAGAGTTGTGAATCTGTGGAATTCTCTGCCTCAGAGGGCAGTGGAGGCCAATTCTCTGAATACATTCAAGAGAGAGCTAGATAGAGCTCTTAAGGATAGCGGAGTCAGGGGGTATGGGGAGAAGGCAGGAACGGGGTACTGATTGAGAATGATCAGCCATGATCACATTGAATGGCGGTGCTGGCTCGAAGGGCCGAATGGCTTTCTCCTGCACCTATTTTCTATTGTCTATTGTCTATTGATTACAATCAAGCCGTCCACAGTGTACAGATACAGAATAAAGGGAATAACAGTTAATGCAAGATATAGTCCAGTACAGTCCGATTAAAGATAGTCCGAGGGCCTTCGATGAGGCAGATAGTAGCTCAAGAATGTTCTCTAATTGTTGATAGGATGGTTCAGTTGCCTGTGGGCAGCTGGGAAGAAAATGTTCCTGAATCTGGAGGTGTGCATTTTCACACTTCAGTACATGTGTCTTCATTTCAATAATTGATTAGCCAGTCAACATTATACTGGAGATAGACACAAAATTCTGGATAACTCGTATTACACTGGTGTTTGAGGGAATGTGTTGAGGTACAAGTATCACCACCCTCTTCAAGACTTCATTGTGAAGTGATTTGGTTTGTTAAAAGTTTATTTCAGTGCAAACTATTCTTTACCGTTTCACAACCTTGAAATTTAAATCAATGTCAACGTGGATTAGTTTTAATCACTTGAAGATGTCTGAAAGGACTTATTTTGTTTTGCTTTTCACTGTTCCCCAGGTAGATAGAGAGTATCGCAGCAATTCCTTTGTAAAAGTTTGAAGGAATTGATAACTTTCAATTCAAACCACAAAAACCAGTAGCACCAACATCACAGGTGCTGGAGAAGATGCAACATTATAAAATATATTAACACACATAATTCATAGAATAAATACAGCACAGAACAGGCCCTTCGACCCACAATGTCCATGCTGAACTTGATGCCAGATTAAACTAATCTCCTCTGCCTACACCCTATCCATCCTTTCCCGTATATCCATGTGCCCATCTAAAAGCCACTTAAATGCCATTATCATCATTCTGCACATGGTTCTCTGTACTAAATAATATGTAATTCATTAGCGTGCATGTAAATGTAAGAACATTGGATATAGAAGTAGTAGCAATATATTTATATTTCGAAATCAGATCACCCTGCTGGGTTTTCTATAATGTGCCTTTTACAGCTGAAGAATTATATTCATAAACCACTGTTCAACCTCGCCTCTTCAGTGCATGCAAAATTTAATGCATTTCATAATTCAATTGCATACAGTCTTTTATCTCAGGGTAGGGGAATCAAGAACCAAAAGGCATAGGTTTAAGAAGATAGGGGAAGGATGTAATAGGAACTTAGATTGTTGGTCACATATTGAACCCAGAATCACAACAATCTGTGGACTTACCTGTTGTTCATGCACTCTGTTACAGAGAGATGCCAGACATAGTTGAGGAGAAAACGTCATTATGAGTTTGGTGGTTTTTGAGATTTATATATACCCTGCATGAATGGAATATTGTATAATTAAGATCAGTCGGTAGATCAGTAAATAATGAACACTGCTTTCTTGATTTTAATATTAGAATGGAATGAAATATATTAATTCTAAGTCAATGCACCCACTGTGAGTGTTTGTTAGTTGATAGCTTTGTTAGTTTTTAGCTAAAAACCAAAGGTCACTTTATGATCATGCTGAATCCCATTCACCAGAGCTGATATGAAGTTATTTCAGTTCAAAGTGGCATGGTCTTTTGTCCTTCCTCAAAGTAAAATAATCAGTGATCAGAAAGGTACACATACCTTTTCCCCAGGGTGGAAATGTCAAAGACTAGATGGCGAAGCTTTAAGGAGAGCAGGGCAAAGTTTAAAGGAGATGTGTGGGGCAGGTTTTTTTTACACAAAGGGTGGTGGGTGCCTGGAACGCATTGTCAGGGACGGTGGTGGAGACAGATGGATCAAGTGCAGCAGAAGAGATTTGTTTAACTTGGTATCATGTTCCATGTTCTAATCATTGGTTGAAATTGGAAGCAGTAATGATTTTTTTAGATTTAGATTTAGAGATACAGCACGAAAACAGGCCCTTCGGCCCACCGGGTCCGCGCTGCCCAGCGATCCCCGCACACTAACGCTATCCTACACACACTAGGGACAATTTTTGCATTTACCCAGTCAATTAACCTACATACCTGTACGTCTTTGGAGTGTGGGAGGAAACCGAAGATCTCGGAGAAAACCCACGCAGGTCACGGGGAGAACGTACAAACTCCGTACAGACGGCGCCCGTAGTCAGGATCGAACCTGAGTCTCCGGCGCAGCATTCCCTGTAAGGCAGCAACTCTACCGCTGCGCCACCGTGCCGCCATGATCTCGTTAATGGGAGCCCAGTGGTAAATACAATCACTCAGACTCATTCTGTTATTCTATATTGAATTAATAAATTTAATTTCTTGTGCAAACTGACACTAATTTTAGAGTAAATTATAAGATTGTAAGACATAGGAGAGAATTAGACCATTTGGCCCATCAAGTCTACTCTGCCATATGATCATAGCTGGTCTATTTTTCCCTCTCAACCACATTCTCCTGCCTTCTCCCCGTAACTTTTGATGCCCTTACTAATCAAGAACCTATCAATCTCCACTTTAAAAATACCCACAGCTGTCTGTGGCAAAGAATTCCACAGAATCACCATCCACTGTCTAAAGAAATTTCTCCTCTTCTCTTTTCTAAAGGCACGTCCTTTTATTCTGAGGCTGTGCCCTCTGGTCCGAGACTCTCCCACTAGTGGAGACATCCTCTCCACATCTACCCACTGTCTAGGCCTATTATTATTGGGTAGGTTTCAATGAGACCCTTAATCTTCTAAACTCCAGTCAGTACAGGTCTAGGGCCTTCAAATGCTCCTCGTATGTTATCCCAATCAGTGCCACCATTGTTCAAATGAATACAAATGCTGAGAGTATGTTAATGTCAGCGTATCTCTCAGCAAAGAGATGTCACCATGGTTGCTGCTGCTTACCTTAACGCTCCAGTGCCCCATGTGTGGTCCTTGCCACTGGGTACACTGGTTTCCTTCAAGAAGTCAAAAAATATGTTGGTTGGCCGGTTTATTGGCTTTACTGGAATTTATCCCAGTGTAGGTGGGCTGTGGGAGAATCGGGAGAAGTTTGATAGATTGAATTGAATGAAAGATACAGCACCAGTTCCTTGCCGACCGTCGATCGCCCGTTCATACCAGTTCTATGTTATCCCACTTTCAAATCCACGCCCTACACACCTGGGGGCAATTTTACAGAGGCCAATTAACCTGCAAACCAACATAGGTTAACTGTTTTCTGTAAAATGACGTGAGAGGGGAAAATGGGATTGGTATTGATGGTTATTATGGGGAAAAGAAATGTGCTGGAGTAACCCCGCAGGCCTGAAGGGCATAAATAGACTTTTTTGGGGGGGTCAGGTCTCTTCTTCAGACATGATCATGGTGGGCTGAAAGTCCGAAGAAAGGTCCTAATCCAAAACATCACCTATCCATGTTCTCCAGAGAGGCTGCCTGACCCTGCTGAGTTACTGAGTTTTGTGTCATTTTTTGGTGGGCTGAAAGGCTTGCTTATGTGAGATTGCAACTTTAATAGAAGATCTTTAGATTTTCATTCACTATTATTAGATGGAGCTCCAGGGGCTAGTGGAATCAAGGGATATGGGGAGAAGGCAGGCACAGGTTACTGACTGTAGATGATCAGCCATGATCACAATGAATGGCAGTGCTGGCTCGAAGGGCCAAATGGCCTCCTTCTGCACCTATTTTCTATGTTTCTATGTTAAAATGACACAGCCAACCCAAACTCTTGGGCAATCACTCAATGATTTTACACTGAGGTTTTTGTAAAATAAGTGTTTTAATATCTTAAGGCAATCTTGCACAATACAAACTGTTTCACGTCCAACATAACACACAATATTGCACTACAGTGTTTGGCTTAAAAGGTCGCCATGCAGAAAGAGATAGAAAAAGAAAAAGAGAAGATATCAGCCATGCGTTTGGATGCAAATACACTCCCTCGTCATTAATGGTTGCAAGTTTCGTGAAGAAAGTTGTCGAGCACATAATCACACAACCTGCTAAAAACGCACTGTCAGTTTGGCACTGGCATGCAAACCATTTATCAGTAATGACAGCACAACAAAACTGTACAAAAAAGGCTGCAGGAAAATATTTGAGTCATTTCTAACCTGTTAGAAATGCCCTGGCAAAACAGAAAGGAAATGTCCCAAAGAAATATTAGCTTTACACCTGTACAACACATGGTACTCACTTGCAATGAATGCTGTTAGCGTTCAGTTTATAGTGTTAAATTAGGATTATCTTCCAATACTCCATTGAATTTCTTACTTTCCTCTTACCAAGGTAAGTTAAGTAGACGTGTGTACTCAAAGAATTTACAATAGAAATGTCATACAATTGTGATGCCCATAATCACACACAATAATTGTACAGGTCAGAATCCAGAACATTTAATGCAATGCCTAATTAATCATTAGTTTATTTTAGGCAGGTCCATTGACAAAATGCACAGTACAACTTTACATCAATACTGATATACAGTTCAGGAAACATTAACTCTTTGAGGACTTGAAAAATTACAAAAAAGATTAAAATATACAAAGTACACATTCGAAGCACATGGGGTGGTGTGAAAATGGGGTGTTGGTTTGTACATTTCTCAATATTTCATATTAAGAAAAGCATGCTATCTTTTTTAATGTTATATAAAGTGGGAACTGAAATATCAGGTCCTGGAAGATATTTAGACTTTAGACTTCGATAGAGCGCGGAAACAGGCCCTTCAGCCTGCCCACCGAGTCCGTGCCGACCAGCGATCATCCCGTACACTAACACTATCCTACACACTAGGGACAATTTTACAATTTATTTCCAAAGCCAATTAATCAACAAACATGTACATCTTTGCAGTTCATCAGCTCCATGTATTTATTTCATTAACTGTTTAGTAATTGTTGTTAAATCCTGATTGGAGTGAAGGCTGAATCACAATATCCATTGAAAAAAATGATAAATTATGTTTAATTGAGTCCAAATTGCACCAGTTCCTACTTTAATTATCTATTGCACCGCACAGGCTTTCACCTTCTGTGTAATTTACTGTTGAGAGAGAGAGCAGGAGAATGAGAAAGAGGGAGAGAGAGAGAGAGCGAGAATGAGAGAGAAAGAGAGAAAGAGAGAGAGAGAGAGAGAGAGAGAGAGAGAGAGAGAGAGAGAGAGAGAGAGAGAGAGAGAGAGAGAGAGAGAGAGAGAAACAGAAAGAGAGATGAATAATGAAAGTGAATAAGAACACGAGAGACAGAGACAGAGATTGAGAGAGAATGAGAGTGAGAATGTGAGAGATACAGAATGATAGATGGATAGAGATGGACAGATAGAGAGATGGACAGATAGAGAGATGGACAGTAGAGATAGACAGAGACAGACAGACAGACAGATGGATAGATAGATAGATAGACAATGAGAGAGAGAGAGAGAGAGAGAGAGAGAGAGAGAGAGAGAGAGAGAGAGAGAGAGAAGAGAGAGAGAGAGAGAGAGAGAGAGAGAGGAGAGAGAGAGAGAGAGAGAGAGAGAGAGAGAGAGAGAGAGAGAGAGAGAGAGAGAGAGAGAGAGAGAGAGAGAGAAAGAGAGAAAGAGGAGAGAAAATGAGAGAGAGGCCACGCATGCATAGCAAAACAGTGGATTGGGAAACCGAGGCAATATTTCAGATTGCAGCCCCTCGTCAAACCAAAGGCCTTTGATCTGAAACACTAACCCGTCTTTAAACCGCATCTGTTGCTTTAAATATGCTTTTAACATGTTAGTGTGCAGTTGCTTTACATGTGCGACCTTCTATGTGTGCTTGGCCACATCTGTGTGTATGCGCTTGCATGTGGCTGTGGCCATGTAACTTTGTGTGGTACATGCGTGCATGTGTTTGTGCTCATGTATGTCCGTGTTCCTCCAAACTTCAAAAACAATGCTCGTTTCGATTAGTTCAGAGATTTCTGAAGATTTGTCAATGTAACTGTGTGTTTGCTGTCCAGTTTGCTGTCCAGTTTGGATATGTCCCCAGCAAATACACCTTCACGGACAAAATCCATGAAATCAAAGCACTTTATAGGAATTGATCTGAGTTTGATTCAAACTTCACAAATCCTCTCTTCCCCATGTTGAACAGAAATAATTGTTCCACAGAAAAAAGTGCTTGGTATTTTGCTATTTTGTGTCTGAAGAAGGGTCCATGACCTGAAATGTCGTCTGTTCATTCCCTTCACAGATGCTGCCTGACCCATTGAGTACCTCCAACACTTTGTGTTTTGCTCAAGATTCCAACATCCGTAATGTCGCAGGTAGATAGGGTGGTCAAGAAGGCTTTGGTACATTGACCATCAGTCAGGACATGGAGAATAGAGGCTGGGAAATTATGTTACAGCTGCCCAAGACATTGGTGAGGCCGTATTTGGAGTATCATGTTCATTTTTGGTCACCCTGCTGTAGGAAGGATGTCATTAGTTCAGTTCAGTTTAGTTTACTATAGTTTAGTTTAGTCTTTTACCTAGGGTAGAGGAATCAAGGAGCAGAGGACATAAGTTTAGTTCAAAGATACAGCGTGGAAATAGACCCCATAGGCCAACCAAGTTCACGCTGACCAACAATCTTGCTGGTACACTAGTTCTATCTTACACACTGGGAACAATTTACTGAAGCCAATTAACCAACAAACTTGCATGTTGTTGGGATGTGGGAGGAAACCGGAACACCTGGAGAAAACTAACATGGGAGAACGTGCAAACCGTAGACAGCACCCATAGTCAGGATTGAATCTGGGTCTCTGGCACTGTAAAGCAGCAACTTTATCACTGTGCCAATTATACTTATTGAAAGTATAAGACTTATAATGATTTATTCAATTGAAAGGGACTGGGAAGACAATCCTGTAGAGTTTAGGACAATCACCATAGGTACTAAGGGAACTAATAAAAAATGGATTATGTGTACTCTGATCTTCCACCGTATCTTGAACAAGGTCTAATTTTGATGTTTTGGAATTGTAGCACAATTAATTGGAGTCAAAATGTAGTGTCCACAGTTCATTTTCAATTTTTGGGATGTTGAATTCTGAAGATCAGGCCTAAACTTCTAATCACTGTTAAATTGTTAGCATTCAGATCAGCATGGTGAGTAAAACACTTGCAGAATAAGTTTCGGACCGTAATCTAGGCATAAAAAGTCACCGTAAAATGGAGCGCAAGTTTGGTAGGACATAACACGCATAGAATGCACCTTTCATCTGCACACAGAACTGCAAGAATTGAAGAGAGTTATGTACACGATCTTATCACCTTATGCCAGTCACCAGCCTGTTTCCATCTCTTTTCAGATGTGGCTTCATCAATGCATTTGACTAGAAAATTACAAGGATGAATCTTCAACAATTACTGAAGAGCAATGCAGGAAGATAAATGCACAGAAAAACATTAAATATAGTCAGAGAAAAGACTAAAAGCCAGGCAGGGGACATGTGGCGAAACTGTCCTGGGCCATTTGTGCTAACTCTGGAGGATAGTGAATAGTTCTCAAATGCAGTTCCATTGAAGTAATTTAGAACATTTGGCAGAGAACAATCATTTTTTGCTTGGGCAGCACACAAACCAACGGTGTGAATATTGATTTCTCTATCTTCAAGTAACTCTTACAACCCCTGTCTCTCCGCCCCTCCCCACCCCAGTCATTGTACTAGTTTCACTGTCGTCCTGCTGAGTTTCACTGTTGTATCTACTTTCTCCACACCCAACAATGACCATTGTGAGCTCCACCTTGATCATTGATGCTGGCTTTTTAATTATTTTTCTTGCGTACCTTTCATTCATTTTTTTCTATGTACCTTTTCAAATCCCTCAGTTTCCACTCCTCTGACTCTCAGTCGGAAGAAGTGTCTCGACCCGAAACATCACCTACTCCTTTTCTTCAGAGATACTGCCTGTCCCGCTGAGTTGCTCCACCTTTTATTGCCTATTCTCAATCTGCATGGTCTTTTCACCTTGAGGTTACGTGGTCTCTTCCAGCTTACAGTGATAAATCCTGTCCTCTCCATTACCCGTCCTGCCCGTGCCTAAATTATATACATTCCTAGACTGTGAAATGCTTTAGAAAACTACTTTTTTGCTACTCTGGGCCAATATTACAGACTTTGATATGAAATGTAATCCAAGCAGGCCATCACTGGCTTTTTTTCACAGATTCTCTCCACTGGTCGGAAAAAACGAAACAAAATACTTCTATTCATGTCAATCACGTTTAATAATCACTAATCTAAACACGAGATCCAGATCTTCTAGCCTCCCTCTGCAGCCGAGGACAAAACTGCGACAGGAATCAATTGATGAATATTTATCAATCACACCTTCAGGTGCTGCTATGGTACTTGCAAATGCCACAAAGCTACGGCAACACTGTACAACAGCTACTCGCTGGTGAAGTCGAAGAAATCCATGTTTCAGTAGTTTTGAGCATGTGGAATTAACTGAGAGGCAGAGAACATCTCGGGATTGGCCAGAGGTCCCGATCCACTGGATTTGGCCTACTCTTGGGAACATGGATAGCTTGAGCATTCATTCAATGGATCTTCAGCACATATATAGACAGAAGCACACTTGGCATTGAAATCTTGGCGTACAATCGCAGATGCTGATTCACTAATGAACACTGTGCGTTGCCATCTGAGACTCAGTTCACCCCCTCACATGTTTAACATGTGTTTATAAAATGTGACTTCTATTGTGGCAATTGAGAAATTCTGCTTCAGTGAAAGATTTAAGTAGTCAATGGCTGGAGTTCAGGTTTGACCTTTAGAAATCAACATCCCTTGTCATTCTGTGCGCTTTTTAATAAAGAACCATCAAAACATAAGAACAGAATCTATTCACCTCTGTAATCCATGTAATCAAAACTACGGCAGATTAATGAAAATTGTTGGCTTGAGAGGATGTACAACTAGTCATCTGATATGGCTTGACGATGGGGCCAACTTGTTTGATGATTTGTCTCATTTCATTTTATCAGCTTTCTCATCAACAATATTGCAATCACCTTCCTAGTCACACAAATAGCTCCATCTCCCTCTCCCATCAGGCAAGAGGTACAGAAGTGTAAAAATGCACACCTCCAGATTCAAGGACAATTTCTTTCCAGCTATCATCAGGCAACTGAACCATTCTATCACCAACTAGAGAGCTGTGCTGAGCTACCATCTACCTCATCGGAAACCCACAAATATCTTTGATCAGATATTACTGACTTTAGTGTTAGACTTTAGTGTAAGACTTTATCTTACAATAAACATTATTCCCTTTATCATGTATCTGTACAGTGTGGACGGCTTGATTGTAGTCATATATGTGTAGGAAGGCTGCAGATGCTGGTTTAAACCAAAGATAGCCACAAAAAGCTGGAGTAACTCAGCAGGATAGGCAGCATCTCTGGAGAGAAGGAATGGGTGACGTTTCAGATCTGAAGAAGGGTCTCGACCCGAAACGTCACCCATTTCTTCTCTCCAGAGATGCTGCCTGTGGCTATCTTTTGCAATCTTGTATAGTCTTTCCGCTGACTGGTTAGCACACAACAAAAACGCTTTTCACTATACGTAACAATAAACTAAACTAAACTATAAAACATAGATCTTCATGTAACGCTTGTACTATAATTGTGAAAGCATTCTATTAAAAGTTATTTATCGAAATAGATGCATGTTTCGCTTCCCAAGCATTGTTCTTGTACAGGTTCTCAAAACAAGAGCATAAGAATATATCATGTGTGTCTTTGCCTTGCATATCACCACTGATTTAAACCCCACGAGAACTTGAGGCGTTTTTCATTGAAAGCAAAGTGCTGGAGGAATTCAACGGAAGGAATGGACAGGCCATGCTTCAGATCTGGACCCTTCTTCAGACGAATGGAGTCAGGGGAGAAAGGGGAGATCAGACAAGGATTAAGTGACGTGGATACAAGGAACTGCAGATGCTGGATAACAATTAAAAAAACGCAAAGTGCTGGAGTAACTCAGTGGTCAGCAGCATCTCTGGAGAACATGGATAGGTGTCGTTTCAGGTCGGGACCCTTCTTTAGAAGGATATTTGACCACATCCATTTGGTGATGAATGCAAAAACCTTTTTCATCCCATCAACTGAAGGATTGATGCAGTGAGCTGAGAGGTCAGTGGTGGGATGGAAGATAATTGATATAGGCAGGTTGGGACAAAGAGCTTTTGTTTTGTGCTGTACTTGTTCTTTGTAGCCATGAATATTTATATTTTGGTGAATGATTACAAACACTAAAACCATGCTGTTGCACACAGATGTGAATACTGCATTTATCAGTTAAAACAAGCAACTTAATACAAAGCTTTAGAGAGAGGCTGAGCAGGCATATGGAAGGCAAAGACATACTATTCCTTGAGCACAGGAAGATGAAGGATGATCTGATAGAACTCAGCAGGTCAGGCAGCATCTTGGAGAGAAGGAATGGGTCACGTTTCGGGTCGAGACCCTTCTTCAGTCTGAAGAAGGGTCTCGACCCGAAACGTCACCCATTCCTTCTCTCCAAGATGCTGCCTGACCTGCTGAGTTACTCCAGCATTTTGTGAATAAATACCTTCGATTTGTACCAGCATCTGCAGTTATTTTCTTACACACGATGATCTGTTAGAGGTGCACAAGATCATGAGAGGAATAGACGCACAGAGTCTCTTGCCCAGAGTAAGGGAATCGAGAACCAGAGGATGTAGGTTTAAAATGAAGGAAGAAAGATTTAATAGGACTCTGAGGGGTAACCTTTTCACACAAAGGGTGGTGGGTGTATGGAACAAGCTGCCAGAGGAGGAGGTTGAGGCAACGTTTAAGAAACATTTAGCCAAACGCAGGCAGATGGGACGAGTGTCGATGGAACATGTTGGTCGGTGTGGGCAGGTTGGGCTGAAGGGTCTGTTTCCACACTGCATCACTCTATGACTTTAAGTGCTGAAGGATCTCAACGGGTCAGGCAGCATCTGTGGAGGAAATAGACAGATGATAATTCAGATTGGGACCCTTGTCTGTAGAAGGGTCTTGCCCTGAAACATCGTTTATCCTTTCCCTCCACAGATGCTGCCTGACTCGCTGAGTTCCTCCAGCACTTTGTATTTTGCTCACGTTTCCAGCATCTGCAGTTCCTTGTGTCTCCAACTTAACGCCTTAACCATTGCATCCTACAAATGACGCACAGAATGCCAAGGATCTGTGTATTAATATTTGATTGATATTTGTTTCCAAGAGATTAATGTAGCCTGAGGTAATATTAGTTGCAGGCATCAAGAACTGCAGATGCTGGAACCTTGAGCATATTTTTATTATTATTGCAGATTGGGGACAGAGGTATCTCAGTCTGCTGGTAAATCATGTGTGTTTCAATGTTTATTTTGAGAAATTGAACCTGAGGTATGGGTGATTGCTTGCCTTTTGGAGGAACATTTCCATTTCAGCCGAGTATGTACATGATGAGATTGTGAACAAACTGCTTTTCTTTCATAAAACAGATCAACACGTAGTGCTGGAGTAATTCACCGGGTCAGGCAGCTTCCCTGGAGAAAAAGGATGGATGGTGTTTTCGGTTGGGACCCTTCTTCAGATTGGAAGTGGAGGTTTGGGGGGGGGGGGGGGGGGGGGGGTGGGGGGGGTTGTTGAAGAGCTGTAGGCGAGAAAACACCAGAACCTATCAAGTCCGGCCACAAATTACCCCAGGCAGGGCTTTGCCTGGTAGGTCCATTGTTGGCCGTGGAAGGTGCGATCACAAGATGGAAACCAAGCGAACATTCCGGAACTGGTAACACAGCTAGGGTGGCGGAAGGGGGAAGGGGGGGTGGGGAGGGGGGGGTGTAAGAAGTGTAAGAAGCAACTTACTTAAAATCAGTTAATTTAATGTTCATACCGCTGGGGTGTAAGCTACCCAAGCGAAATCTGAGGTGCTGTTCCTCCAATTTGCGAGTGGCCTCACTCTGTCAATGGAGGAGGCCCAGGACAGAAAGGTCAGTATGGGAATGGGTGTTGAACTGGTTGGCAACTCCATTGCCATTCCCTTCCACCTGTATCTCTCCCTCTGGCTTTATAATTCATTCCTATTCTCTCTTTATCTGACCCCCATTGTTCCCCTCTTGAGATCACACCTTCCCTGGCCCACAATGGACCTGCCAGGCACCGCCGTGCCTGAGGTCATTTGTGGCCAGTCTTGATGGGCCTGCTTTTTTTCTCCTCCACCTCCCCCCCCCCCCACACTACTTTCGGTCTGAAGAAAGGTCCCAACCCAAAATGCCACCTCTCCTTTGCCACCAGAGACACTGCCTGACCCGCCGAGTTACTCCGGCACTTTTTATCTATCTTTGGAATAAACTGGCATCTACAGTTCCTTGTTTCTACATTCTTCCTGCTTTTTTTTTCATGCCTACTTTACGCAGTGACATTGGGTGCACATCCAAGTGGGGCAAACCCTCCCTCGCCTGTATCCACCTATCACTTGCCAGGCTTTGTCCCGCCACAACCTCTCTTCCAGCTTTCTCCACCTCGACAACAATCAGCCTGAAGAAGGTCCCGACCTGAAACATCCACTCTCCGTGTTCTCCAGAGATGCTTCCTGACCCGCTGAGTTACTCCAGCACGTTGTGCCTTTTATTTTGGGCATCGAGCATGTTTGTTCCACCTCAAGCCCAAAAATCATCCCCAAAAGGTTGCAGCTTGTGAGCTGCTGCTCACAATGGATTCAGTGGATTCATGAGTCGATCGCCCTGCTGGTAATCCAGAGATATTTGAGACCTCACCAAAGCTGATGGGACTTTTACACTATGGGATAGGAAGCTTGAATAAAACGATAAAAAGCCTGACCCACTGAGTTACTCCACCACTTTGTGACTTTAAAAAAAAGAAACCAGTATCGCAGTTCCTTGTGTCTGCACTATGCCCAGTCTGTGCTAAACCCTTACATGTTACTTCCTACATTAATAAACAGGATTCAGTAATGATGTCCATAAAATTCTTGGATGATGTTGAAAAATAACTCTCGCAGATCCTAAATTCCCCTTCATCTGGTCTGCATGTGTCTGGACTCAGAATTAGGCAGCTCATTCTCAATGACTCTTGCCAATGGTCCCTCCAAGTAAATCAGTTCAAAGGGATTTAGAGATTGGAAGAAAATGCTGACAGCCAGAAATGTCCATGTGACACGAATGAATAATCAGGAAAACCCCCCCACAAAATCAATTGTAAGAAATTTGCTGAATCCAGGTCCCTGGAGTGGAAAGCAGTGAAGAGATTGATCGGGCGTGTCAAATCCTTCAGCCTTGATGAAGAAAGATCTCTAGAAGGGTATAATCACCCTTTCAGGGCAGAGTTCTGCTCAGCATTTTGCAACAAGATGCACGAGGTTCCAATCAAGCAGTACATTGCATTGAAATTTCATTCATAGTGACAATTCTCATCCAAAGTTTTGATGTTATGGATTGTATGGAGTAAATGCTAGTTATTTATTTGTTTAGAAAGTGCCATATCTTTGTGTGGTGTGCTGTGTTACATTAGGCAGGTCATACGTTGTTATTAAAGTGCAGACACAAGGAACTGCAGATGCTGGTTTATAAGAAAAAGTGCTGGATTAACTCAGCGGGTCAAGCAGCATCTCTGGAGTCTGGAAAGGGAATCTGAAACGTCATCTATCCAATGTTGTCCAGAGACCTTTGGCCTGACCCGCTGAGTTACTCCAACACTTTGTGTCCTTCCATGCCTGGATATTGTTTAACACCACTCCACAGACTGCAGGCCAGGGGAATGTGGATAAGGGGTAGTATAAAAAGCCATGCATGCTTTGCATCGGAGAGTAAGAAAATAACTGCAGATGCTGGTACAAATCGAAGGTATTTATTCACAAAATGCTGGAGTAACTCAGCAGGTCAGGCAGCAAAGTTCCTCTGTCTAAAGTCCTTGCACTTCAATAACAAAGTATGATAGTTCCTCTGTCCCTCTCTTCCCCTTCCCCCTTCCCAGATCTCCCACTGTCTTCCTGTCTCCACCTATATCCTTCCTTTGTCCAACCCCCCTGACATCAGTCTGAAGAAGGGTCTCGACCCGAAACGTCAGCCATTCCTTCTCTCCTGAGATGCTGCTTGACCTGCTGAGTTACTCCAGCATTTTGTGAATAAATTGCATTGGAGAGCATCTTCTCTCGGACACAAGTCTTCCAAATTGGCCAATTTGTAATAAGGAGAGAGAGAGAGAGTAGAAACATGGATCTGCAGATGCCGAAGAAGGGTCCCGACTCGAAATGTCACCTATCCATGTTCTCAGATGCGGCCTGACCCGCTGAGTTACTCCAGCACTTTGTATCATTTTGTTTGTTATTAAAGTGTCTCATTTTTTTTGTTATTAAAGTGTCTCATTTAGAAGACAATGAGAAAACATCTGTTCTTTGATGCTTCAAAAACCGGCAATTCTGACTTCTCTGATGAAAGTTGAACATGAAGAGTACAAAATCTGAAATTATTATCATTAGTACACATGCAAAAAGTCATATTAAAATGGACTCAAATTAATTGATTTGGTTCATCAATTGAACAGTAGAGCATGGAAACAGGCCCTTCGGCCCACCCAGTCCATGCCAACCATCGATCACCCTTTCATACTCATTCTATGTCATCCCACTTTCTCAGCCGCTGCCTACACCATCGGGGCAATTTACGGAGGCCAATTAACCCACAAACCTGCACGTCTTTAGGATATTGGAGGAGCACCCAGAGGAAACTCAAGGAGAACATGCAAACTCCACTTAGACAGCACCCGAGGTCAGGATCAAACGTGGATCTCTGGAGCTGAGAGGCAACTGCTCTGCCAGCCTGTGGAAATGTGCAGGAAAGAACTGCAGATGCTGGTTTAAATCGAAGGTAGACACAAAATGTCAGAGTACCTCAGCGGGACAGGCAGCATCTCTGGAGAGAAAGAAAGGGTGACGTTTCGTGTCGAGACCCTTCTACGGAAATGTTTTGCGTACAAAAATGCCGTATAGTGTCAAACATAGAACAGATGTAGAAAACAAATCACGATACAGCTGTGTAAAACTTTGCTTGGGCCGCATTTGGAGTATTGGGTGCAGTTCTGGTTGCCACGTTGGGAGGATGTGGCGGCTTTGGAGAAGGTGCAGAAGAGTTCTACCAGAATGCTGCTTGGATTAGGGGGCATTGGCTATAAGGAGAGGTTGGACAGACTTGGATTGTTTCCTCTGGAAAGTCAGAGGTTGATAAAAGTATACAAAATGATGACAGGCACAGATAGGGTGGACAGACAGATTCTATTTCCCATGGTGGAAATATCAACGACGAGAAAGCTTCAAGGTGAGAGGGGCAAAGTTTAAAGAAGATGCGTGAGGCAAGTTTTTTCACACAGAGGGTATTGGGGGCCTGGAACGTGCTGCCAAGGGTGGTGGTGGAGGCAGATACAATCGTGGTGTTTAAGAGGCTATTAGATAAGCTGGGAAAGGAGATATATTCATTACATGCAGGCAGAGGAGATTACTTTATTTTGGCATCAATTTGGCACAGACATTATGGGCCGAAGGGCCTGTTTGTGTGCTGTACTGTTATAATTTGTGTGTTGTATGTTCTAGATGGTGCACAGAATATGCCTGTCCTGATGAACCAAGACATGTTAACCCAATCACGCAGAGTTCAGGAAAAGAACATAAGATAGAATAATAAATCTCTCCTGTGGGAACACCAGCTAAATTAGTGTTATTGTGCTACCTTCGTTATAGTGCTTGTGCTTTGAAATTAATCTACATAGAAAATGTTTGGAACAATCCAATAATTGATTGTCTTTAGTACAGAGGACTGGATTGGAGAGTAGAAATGAATGTGCTTGGTTTAGAAACTGTGACCAGAATAAGATTTTGGACCCTAGTCACTGTGGAGCCAATTGAACAGTTCAATACTTTGAGCAGAACTGCGGACCTTGGAAAGGTGTGTAAAATGGACGGCTGTTGGTTTTACACAGGTCCCAATGTTATTTCTGTCATAGACAGCAGAATTTTGTCAGGCTGTCGTTTCAATCCTGTTGTATTAACCCCCCCCTTCCCACACACAGGGAAGCTGAAAACACTGCCCTTTGCATTGTGGAAAGGGCGGCTTTCGAGTTGAAAATGATCATTCTTTATAATTACCATCTTCCGTTTCACATCTACCCCATTTTATGGACTGGCCCAGCTCGGATCACAGAGTTTACACTGAGCTGCAGACAACAGCTTTACAGTTGAGCCAATTTGGTCTAAACGAGCACCCAAACAAGTCACGATCCGTGAAACAATAGCTACAGTGGAGGCATGAAACAATGAAACATACAAATTCCCATCGATTTTCCAAACAATTGGCTAAAAGAGCTTCAGCATTATATAAACCAGTTAGATTGTAGAAAGAATCAATTCGTAAACTTCAAATGACAAAACAGACAATTTTCAAACAGTATCCATGTCATCGAAATACTCGGTTTGCAAACCACTTGCAAATCCTCAATGTGTTCCACAATTGTTACTCACTCTACTCCACATCCATTCGCTGGTTTCATTCCTTGAGTGGACTGAGAAGCCTTCAGTTTAGAAAATCCAGCACAGACAGGTGTTTGCAACCAACTCCAGCAATCCCTGCAACTTTCCCCGTTAGCCTGTCTTCGAGGAATGTGAAACTTAGGTCTACTTTGGTCAACCTCGAGCACTCCACAGATACGGCATTTGTGCCACAAATCACACGACTGAGGACACAAAACATCTCTAGAGGTTCTGTTTTTGTGGCATCCGGCTGCAGCAGGAGTGCAGTCGACATATTAAACATCACGAGGTGAGTCCTGGAGAGGAGTGTGTCAGATCTGCGTGTGGAGGCCCAGGCCTGTGGGTGTGTACGGCGGGGGTGCCGGGTTGGGCTTGATGCTCCGGGTTTTCATGTAGGATATAAACTGGTCTGGGATCTCAGCCAGAACGTCCTTGGCCAGTCGTGCCATGCTCAGCACGTGGTTGCCTGTGCGGTCAATGTAATCTCGGAAAGGCACGAACTGAAAGGAAAAAATACTTCATAAACACAGGAAGATTGCTCCCTTTTAAACTTATCTTTACATTTCACTGAAGTAGGTTCCCGACCTGATGTCCTCCACAGATGCTGCCTGACCACCTGAGTTACTCTAGCACTTTGTGTTCTGTGCAAGACTCCAGCATCTCTAAAGAAAAAAGGATAGGTGACACTTTGGGACTTGATAAAGGGTCCCAACCTGAAACATCACCTATCCTTTTTCTCCAGAGATGCTGCCTGACCCACTGTTACTCCAACACTTTGTGTCCACCTTTGGAATAAACCAGCACCTGCTGTTTCGACCCTCTTGTTTCCTTTTCATCTCTAGCCTTTGTTACTTACTCCACACAACTGTCACTGCAAGCCTCCTCACCTGTATCCACCTATCACTTGCCAGACTTTTCCCTGCACCATCTCTCTTCTCCGACTTTGCCTCCTTTACTACAATCAGTCTGAATGAAGGTCCCGACCTGAAATGTCATCTGTCCATTCCATCCACAGGTGTAGCCTGACCCACTGAGTTACTCCAGCAATTTGTGTATTAGTCCAAATACTTGGTTTAGGTCATTGTTTTCCCACTATATAATAATAATAATAATAATAATGCATTACATTTATATAGCGCTTTTCAAACACTCAAAGACGCTTTACAGGGATTACTAGAACATAGAGAAGAAAATAAATAGATAAATAAGTAAACGAACAGAAAAAGGAGACAGAAGGTGAGGTGACGGTCAGTGGTTGAAGGCAGTGCTGAACAGGTGAGACTTATATCTATTGTATAACCTATCTGTGCACTGTGTTCATGTATAGTCTTGTTTTTGACTGGCTAGCACACAAACTAAAGCTGTTCACTGTATCTCAGTACACGTGACAACAATAATAAACTAACAAACTGAACTAATTGTTTAACTATATTTATTCCCAGGGGTGTGTACAAGACAGGATGAGCGTAGGCAAGTTCCACCCAATAACTATCTAAGATATCTCAGGCATGGGATTACATGCACTGTTGCTCATCTTCACTAGTGCTGTAACTTTATGGACAATTCATGCCAGGCGCACTTCATTTAGATTCCTTCACTGTTCCTGTTCCAGGCTGTCTGATGGCTTCCCTTGCCTTCACCCCAACTTTCAATAAATATTTTTTGGATTATTTTATACAATGGACCAAATTTGCTGTAACCTCTGTAGGCACCTTTCCTTTGATATATTGGTATTCTGTTTAAGTGTTGTCTTTCAACCATATTTCATGGCTGACTTATTTTTATCTATGAGAGAGAGAGTTACAGTGCTTAATAAAATCAGAAATGTTGATACCTTTGACCAGAACCTGCTGATGTACGTCAGATGCCAGAGTTAATGGGTAAAGCAGCCAGCAACTTGTGGTGTGAGAGGTCTCGTGAGCTGCAAACCACCACCATTTGTGCCCCCCCACTGCTCCTGAAAGCAGCACTTGCCTTTAACCTTAATGCGAGTTAGTGTTGGAGTAACTCAGCGGGTCAGGCAGCATCCCCGGAGAACATGGACCCTTCCGACATTTTCCTCATTTTTTCTCCTAATTGTTCCTAAATAGCCTTCTCCTATTTTTTTTTTTTGTTGTAAGCCAACGACTGCAGTTCCTTGTGTCTACAGTTTTATAAAGTTGCCGCATTTTCTCATTAATTCCCCGCTAGAGTTGCAAGTAACCTTTTAACAATGCAGTAATTGTTAATGATTGCCAATCCAACTCTCTGGTGCAGAAAAGGAATAATTAAATAGTGATGACTCATTTCTTCAGGATGTTTCAGGTTTTAAAAATTGTCAGACTTTGAATTGTTCTCTTTCTCTGTCTCTTGATCTTTCCTTTCTTTGTATTTGTCATTGCGTTTACATCTTCTTTTCACCCTTTCCAGATTAACACCATCTTTCCTAGAACAGGGTGGCCAGAACTGAAAACAATACTCCAACTGTAGCCTGACCAACACCTTGAATGTTGAGGAACACACCAGTTTTATAACAATTAGGGGAGTGAGGAAATCACCCGTCACTTAATGCCAGCTCAGGCATTCATTAAGATTATGATTGATCTTCGAGCCCAGTTCTATATCGCTGCTGTGTCCCCATAGCCCGATCCCTTAAATGTTCAGAGTGCTATCGACTTCTCTTTTGTGTCAATGCCTCGGCCTTCAAAACCTCCAGGGTGGCTGATTCCAAACTTTCTCCAACCTTGTAGTTCTCAATTGCCTCCCCCCCCACCAACCCCTAACTCTGACAGTACGACCCCCTAGTTCCACACTGTTCAACTAGGAGATGCACCCACCCTCCCTCCCTCCATCCATTCCGTCCATCCCTGCAGGAACGTAAAAAGACACAAAGTGCTGGAGTAACTCAGCTGGTCAGGCAGCATCTCTGGAGAAAATGGATAAGTGGCGTTTCGAGTCAGGACCCTTCTTCAGACTGTATATATATATGTGGTACAGCATCTCATATTTCGCTTGGGCAGTTTACACCCCAGCGGTATGAACATTGACTTCTCTAACTTCAGATAGTTCCTCTGTCCCTCTCTTTCCCCTCCCCCTTCCCAGTTCTCCCACTGTCCTCCTGTCTCCTACTACATCCTATCTTTGTCCCGCCTCTCCCCTGACATCAGTCTGAAGAAGGGTCTCGACCCAAAACGTCACCCATTCCTTCTCTCCTGAGATGCTGCCTGACCCGCTGAGTTGCTCCAGCATTTTGTGTCTACCTTCGATTTGAACCAGCATCTGCAGTTATTTTCCTATATATATGTGGTACATATATATGAGTTACATATATGTGGATATATGAATATACACATATATATGTGTGTGTGCGCGTGTTTGTATGTATGTATGTGTGTGTATATATGTGTGTGTGTGTGAATATAAGTGGACGTGGGGAGAGGGAAAGGGAGAAATTTGTGCAAACCCCTCTCACCGCATCTGTCTATCTCACCCCCACCTCATCCAGCTTTCTCCCACCCCTTCCCCACAACCAGCCTGACCCGAAACACCGTCTATCCATGTTCTCTAGAGATGCTGCCTGAGTTATTCCAACACCCTGTGTCTTTTTTCGTAATTCTGTATCTGCTGTTCCTTGTGCCTGCAGGAATTTAGCGAGCTTCATGGATTCACATCCATCCTTCATCCAAACACCTACCTGTACAATATCTCTCTCTGCAGGTTTACCCCGAGAAGATACTCGGATGTCATCTCCGTCCAGTTCCACCATCGCTGAAAGGAATGAAGGAAAGGTTTTGCAGCAAATAAAGATTGTAGAAACAAAATTATCTGCAGTTACAAGATTCACCTTTAGTCCACCATATCATGCGGTTCAGATACTTTAGTTGTGTTGACTGCACATTTAATTTCACCTGTCAGAAAGCAAGCTGTGGAGATTGATTTAACTAAGATTAGATTTGCAGATATCGCTTTGTGCTACGGCGAATAATCATCTCAGAGATCAATTGGTGTGGTCAGAACAGATTATTATCTTATGGCATTCATCAAGGGTGACACAATGGTACAGCGGTAGAGTTGCTGCCTTACAGCGCCAGAGTCCCCGGTTCGATCTTGACTACAGGTGCTGTCTGTACGGAGTTTGTACGTTCTCCCCGTGATTGCATGGGTTTTCTCTGGGTGCTCCTCCCGCACTGCAAAGACGTACAGGTTTGTATGTTTATTTGGCTTCCGTAAAAATTATAAACTGTCCCTAGTGTACATCCTTTGGCCCATCGTTGGTTGACGCAGACTCGATGGGCCAAAGGGCCTGTTTCCGCGCTGTATGTCTAAACTAAACTAAACAAGTGTGAACGTGTGCGTGATGGTCGGCGTGGACTCGATGGGCTGAAGGGCCTGATTCCATGAACTGAACTAGACTAAATAAACCGGCTTTCTGTCAATGAATGAATAAGAAACATTTTTGCAAATCATTACAGAATTTTAATATTTTATTCTTTGAGATTATCATGACTTAGACTTGTGGAGTAAACTTCTGCTCACTATTGAAGATAAATTATAAAGTAAGACTTCCACATTGCCTTTAGAACAGGGAGAGAAATTAAATTTATTGGAATTAATTCACTTTGTTTTTGCTGCATGGAATTTATCTTTAATCCAAAGATAGACACACAATACTGGAGTAACTCAGCGGGACAGGCAGCATCCCTAGAGAAATGGAATCGGTGACGTTTTGAGTCGAGACCCTTATTCAGAGTCTAGACCTAAAACGTCACCCATTCCTTCTATCCAGAGATTCTACCCGTCCCGCTGAGTTACTCCAGCATTTTGTGTCTATCTTTGGTTTAAACCAGCATTTGCAGTTCCTTCCAACACATTATCTTTAATCCATACCCACATAGAATAATAGTGCAGGAACAGACCCTTTGGCCAACAATTTCACTGCTGAACATGATGCCAAGGTAGACTATCTCATCTGTCCATATCCCTCCATACCCTGCATATCCTTGTACCTACCTAAAAACTTAAATGCCACTATCGTTTCTGACTCCACCATCACCCCCGGCAACGCGTTCCAGAAGACACCACTCTCTGCATAAAAACTTGCCCCACACGTCTCCTTTAAACTTTTCCCTGCTCACCTTCAAGCTATGCCCTGTAGCCTTTGAGATTTCCATCCCTGTCTACCTGATCAATGCCTCTCATAATTCTAGATACTTCTATCAAGTTTCTCCTCAACCTCTGGCATTCCAAAGGAAACAATCCAAGTTTATGAAACTTCCCCTTATAGCTAAAACCCTCTAATCCAGGCAGTATTCTGGTGGATAGTCTAGTGTATGAGGAAGGGTCTCGACCTGAAATGCCACCCATTCCTTCTCTCCAGAGATGCTGCCTGTCCCGCTGAGTTACTCCAGCTTTTTGTGTCTAGTATTCTGGTGAACCCCTATAAATTGGAACTAATTAATAGGAACCTTATCAAAGACTCTCATAATTTTATAAACTTCTATCAGGTCTCTCCTCAACCCCTGATGTTCCAGAGAAAGGCATGCTTCTTCTGGTGAGGGAATGATTAACACCGGATCAGAGTTCTATGGGTATCAACAGACTTCTGCTATCTGACCTCCGTGATTCTTGTTGATCTGTGGACCCTTACTATTCTGGTCACAATTTCAGTTTGGCTTTATGTTTGATCGATTGCTGCAACAAAGTACTGAAACCTTATTACCTTTTGCATTATCAGTGGAAGGGAGAAGACCTACATTTATCGTTTGAGATTGAAGTGGAATTGCATAGAGTCATAGAGTCATACGGCGTGGAAACAGGCCCTTCGGCCCAGCTTCCCCACACCGGCCAACATATCCCGTCTACACTAGTCCCTCCTGCCTGCGTTTAAAGTCACTGCATAAATGACATTACTCCCCAGCCCCTCCATCAAACCCATTGCTTTACACTTATCTTTAATTAAAAATCAGTACAACTTTAAAACAAATTTTCATCAAGTGATTGTGGTTGTGTGAGACGTTGGTGAGGCCATACCTGGAGTATTGTGTTCAGTTTAGGTCACCCTACTACAGGAAGGATGTCATTAAACTGGAAGAGAAAATTAACGGGGATGTTGCCAGGACCCGATGACCTGAGCTATGGGGAAAAGCTTGGCAAGCAGGGACTTTATTCCTTGGAGCGCAAGAGGCTGATAGAGGAGTATAAAATCATGAGGGGAATAGATTGGGAGAATTCACAGTCTTTTTCCTTAGGCAAAGAGGGATACAGGCCAAATGCAGGAAAATTGGACGAGCTCAGATGGGGTATCTTGGTTGGCAAGGAGGAGTTGGGCCGAAGGACCTGTTTCCGTGTTGTATGACTCTACGACTGGTAGTTCAATCATTCGATTTGTGCAGTGTTTGAAAATCTTGTGTGAGAACAGGGATTCTTAAATCCATGTGGATCTTTTCACATTCAGAATTACACATTGTATAAACTGCTTCCTTTAGAATAGGCTTTCTTTTGATCTTTTAAGTGCATCTAGAAGAGATGATAGGATTCTAGACTGCACCCTGGTAGAATTGTGAATCACCTGCACAATATCATGGCTGCCAATTCAATTAATGGTGCGCCAATTTAGGATGCAGTTGAGCTTATTTTAGTTTAGTTTAGAGATACAGCATTTGGAAGTCAGCGAGAAAACATCTGTTCTTTGACGCTTCAAAGACCGGCAAATCTGACTTCCCTTATGAAAGTTGAACATGAAGAGTATAACATCTTCAATTATTATCATTAATACACATGGCAAAATGTCATATTAAAATTGACTCAAAGAGTTTGATTGACCAATTGAACAATGCAGCATGGAAATAGTCCCTTCGGCCCACAGAGTCTACCCCAATCATCGATCACCTGTTCACACTAGTTCTATGTTATCTCATCTACACCCGAAACACTACGAATAATTTTCACAGGCCGATTAACCTACAAACCTGCACGTCTTTGCGATGTGGGAGGAAATGGCAGCACCCGGAGGAAACTCACGTGGTCACAGGGAGAACATGCAAACTCCACACAGATAGCTCCCGAGGTCAGGATCGAACTCTGGCCCTGTGAGGCAGCAGCTCTAGCCGCTGTGCTACTGTGCTGCCCTCAGTTGCAATCTCAATGAATGGTGAAGTTTACCTGACTTGCTAGCTTGCCTGTTGCTGCTCCCACCGTGACACATTAGGATGAATCAATTCTGGACATTTGAGTGTTAGAATGAAAGAAACATTCTGGTCCATACAGTTTAGCAATGTATTTGTTGCTTTTAAAAGATCATTTAAATTGTTTGAAGATTTAAAACAGACATCCAATTATCACAGACTGATGGAAGAATTAGACGAGGCTGAAAACTTTAATCACTAACATTTTCTTTGCAAAATATTATTGAGATTGATTAATATTTAGCAATCAATTTCTCTACTGCAATTTACAGAGTGTATACACCGATCAGCCAAAACATTATGACCTGATGAGCCAAAACATTATGACCACCTGCCTAATAAACTGTTGGTCCTCTGTGTGCAGCCCCATGTGCATCAGGCTGCGGTGCACTATTGTGACACATTCCTCCCATGACCACCATTAAAATTTTCTGTGACTTGTGCCACAGTAGACCTGTCAGTTCAGACCAGGCGGGATAGCCTTCGTTGCCCTCGTGCATCGATGAGCCTTGGGCGCCCAACACCCTGTTGCCAGTTTGTGGTTTGTCCCTCCTCGGACCACTATCGGTAGGTACCACTGCTGACCGGGAGCACCCCACAAGCCTTGACGTTTCAGACATGCTCTGACCCAATCGGCTGGCTATAACAACTTGGCCCTTGTCAAAGTCGCTCAGGTCTTTACTCCTGCCCATTGCGCCTGCATCCAACACATCAACTTCAAGAACTGACTGTTCACTTGCTGCCTAATATATCCCACCCCATGACAGATGCCATTGTAACAAGATAATCAATGTTATTCACTTCGCCTGTCAGTGGTCGTAATGTTTTGGCTGATCGGTGTATATCATGTGTACTTTAACTGTTAAGTAAAAGACTAACCTTTAATTACGAAAAGGAAATACATTTTCAGCAGAATTAGCCTTTACAAGTTTAATGTGGATTTTCTTAAACGGTTCCAAAATTTTCATTCATATTCTTTGCAAACAAGATACTTGATATTGTTCTGTGGAGGTTCTTGTTTCAGCTTCCCCCTGTGAGTTCAGCTTTATAGGATACTTCTCAATTAAAAGATTCAAATTGCACTCACCATCAAATTCTGCCTGTCCCACTCCAACGATGATAATGGACATAGGAAGCTTTGCGGCCTATAATGAGAAACGTAACACACCATATTGAGGACAATAGACAATAGACAATAGGTGCAGGAGTAGGCCATTCGGCCCTTCGTGCCAGCACCACCATTCAATGTGATCATGGCTGATGACTTGGCTAATGGAGACAACCTAGGTGTTGAGAATTGATCTGACTCTACCCCAGTGATTCCAAAAAAGACACAAATTGCAGGAGTAACTCAGCGGGCCAGGCAGCATCTCTGGAGAACATGGATGTGTGACGCTTTGGGGTCAGGACCCTTCTTCAGACATGAGAGAGGAGAACGTCTTCAAAATAGGCACAACTTGAGCAGATTTGGCAATGGAGCAGTAACATGTAGAAACAAGGATCTGCAGATGCAGCTTTACATAAAGAAGACACAAAGTGCTGGAGTAACTCAGCGGGTCAGGCAGCATCCCGGGAGAACCTGGATAGGTGCCGATTCGGATCTGGGCCCTCTTCATCATACTGATCCATCTGAAGAAGGGTCCTGACCCAAAATGTTACCTATCCATGTTCTCCGGAGATGCTGCCTGACCTGCTAAGTTACTCCAGCACCTTCCACCCCAATGATGCTCTCCTCATTTATCAGCAGCCTCTGGTATTCTCTCTAAACATGGTGGTTGCAGGCATGGTGCGAGCTGTGATGTATGTCTAGAGTGGGCGTATTCTGCTTACTTTACGTAAGTACCTGGGATGTCTTAACCATTTTGTTAACCATGGTGCCTCATGTTCCGCTCGGTCCATCACAGATACTGACCTCCCCACCATCGAAGGGATCTACAGGAGGCGATGCCTCAAAAAGGCAGCCAGCACCATCAGGGACCCACACAACCCTGGCCACGCTCTCTTCTCACTCCTGCCATTGGAAAAACGTACAGAAAAGATACTGGAAACCATGACTTCGTGGTTCATGAACCGCTTCTTCTCTACAACCATCAGGCTCTTAAACACTACAAACACCAAACCAAACTGTGAACTGCTTTGGTTGCTCAAGGATCTTTGAGCATATTTTGCACCAATAATCCATATCCGAACTATGGATAAAAGAAAACGGGACCACAATAGACAATAGACAATAGGTGCAGAAGTAGGCCATTCAGCCTTTCGAGCCAGCACCACCATTCAATGTGATCATGGCTGATCATTCCTAATCAGTACCCCGTTCCTGCCTTCTCCCCAAACCCCCTGACTCCGCTATCCTTAAGAACTCTATCTAGGTCTCTCTTGAATGCATTCAGAGAATTGGCCTCCACTGCCTTCTGAGGCAGTGAATTCCACAGATTTACAACTCTCTGACTGAAAAAGTTTTTCCTCATCTCCGTTCTAAATGGCCTACCCCTTATTCTTAAACTGTGGCCCCTTGTTCTGGACTTCCCCAACATTGGGAACATGTTTCCTGCCTCTAACGTGTCCAACCCCTTAATAATCTTATATGTTTCGATAAGATCCCCTCTCATCCGTCTAAATTCCAGTGTATACAAGCCTAGCCGCTCCAGTCTTTCAACATATGACAGTCCCGCCATTCTGGGAATTAACCTAGTAAACCTATGCTGCATGCCCTGAATAGCAAGAATATCCTTCCTCAAATTTGGAGACCAAAACTGCACACAGTACTCCAGGTGCGGTCTCACTTGGGCCCTATAAAACTGCAGAAGGACCTCTTTGCTCCTATACTCAACTCCTCTTGTTATGAAGGCGAACATTCCATTGGCTTTCTTCACTGCCTGCTGTACCTGCATGCTTCCTTTCAATGACTGATGCACTAGGACACCCAGATCTCGTTGTACGTCCCCTTTTCCTAACTTGACACCATTCAGATAATAATCTGCCTTCTTATTCTTACCACCAAAGTGGATAAACTCACACTTATCCACATTAAACTGCATCTGCCATGCCTCCGCCCACTCACACAACCTGTCCAAGTCACCCTGCAACCTCATAGCATCTTCCTCACAATGATTTTGGAACAGATGGTTTAACACAAAACCCAGTTATAGTACACCTGCCAGTGAGAATCCAAAGTAAATACCTTATTTCATTGTACTGAATGAGCAAAGAAAAATCTTACAGTCTCTCAAGGTCTTAATGCATACATTCACACAAAACAACAAGATTACAAGCTTCAAGAGTGTGTTATCAATTGTGTATAACCTGACATCTGAAGTTGGAATTCCATTTTGGAGGAAGCTTGCAAGTTCTTCTCTAGACAGTTACGAGTCGGGAATAGATATAATGAACTGGAGGAATGCAATGAGCCAGACAGCATCTCTGGAGAAAAGGAACAGGTGACGTTTCTGGTCGGATCCCTTCTTCAGACTGCCAGTCAGAAGAAGGGTTCCAACCTGCAATGTCACCTGAGTTACTCCATCACTTTGTGTCCATCTTTGATATAACCCAGCATCTGCAGTTCCTTCCCACACAAGTTAAGAGTTGGGTATCAGTTTACGATTGTCACTTGCACCAAGATACAGTGAAAAGCTTTTGTTTAAATGCCATGCAGTCACATCATATAAATGAGCATAATCGAGCCATACACAAGAGGGAGTACAAAGTGAAAAATACCAGTGTAACAGTTATATACACTTATAGTGTTACAGGTACCGAGAAAAAGTCCGAGGTCTGTCATGAGGTTGGTTGGAAGATCGGGAATCAATCACAATCACAATCATACTTTATTAGCCAAGTATGTTTTGCAACATACGAGGACATTTATTTGCCATACAATCATAACAATAAAAAGCAATAGGACCCACAAAATACATTTTAACATGAACATCCACCACAGTGACTCGTCCGCATTCCTCACTGTGATGGAAGGTGAAAAAAAGTTCAATCTCTCCCTTCTTTGTCCTCCAGCGGTCGGGGGCCTCTAAACTTCCATTGACGGGACGATCTTGACTCTCGTAGCTGGCGGCGGGCCTTCCTCGTCGAGGGATCTCAACTCCCCCGCGCCGGGCGATCTACCCCAGGTCGGGACTTGTCGAACGTCATGCGGCTTGGCACTCCCGACCGGTCTCAACCCGAGTCTGCAAGCTGCTTGATGTTAAAGTCCGCAGGCCACGGTTGGAGTGTCGATCCAGGCAAGGAGTCGCACGCTCAGATGTTAAATCCATGCCCCACGGGGGCTCAAAGTCAGTCCCGAGCAAGGCCTCCAGCTCCACGATGTTAGGCCGCAGAGCGACCGGAGATACGATCCGGAAAACAATCACATCTCCGGCAAGGTAAGAGATTAAAAAAAAGGTTTCCCCTGACCCCCTCCCCCACCCCCCCACATAAAACAAACCAGAGAACATTTACACAACCTTTTAAAACTTACCAAAAATAACAAAGTTTGAAAAGGGCACCCCAGCTCATCGGAGGACCGTTCAGCAGTCTGATAACAGCGAGGAAGAAGCTGTTCCTGAATCTATTTGAAAAGGTTCATCTCAAGCTGCTTCTTTCAAACATGAAAATAGCAGCAAGTAAACCAAACTTTAGCAGCAAACAACAGAGGTAATTTTCAATTTATCTCTGAAGCATAAAATGGGTTGGATGCTTGATATACAGACAGGCTCACTTTCTGCTGCATTCTTTTCAATTAAAAGAAAGTCTGGGCTGTTCCTGTGATTTACATTCAAAGGTAATGACAGATTAATGCTCCATTGGTCAGTTGAAATTGACTTTCTACGTTTTGGGAAGAAATGGTTTTCAGAAAATCAATTCCTTGCAAAGTTATTTGTTGGAGTTACTTATGTAGTTAAGTGGATGTACTTCAATGGGTAATTTACTATTCATAAATATCATCTTTTCTGCACCATTTCCAACTTAATGACATTAATGTTCCTCAATTTATGCACATTCTCTGTAAAAAGATTTTGCAAAAATGTTATTGACACTAAGATACATACCTTTTGATTTATGAATCAATTTCTGTTGCTACAGCAAGTTCTCTATGACTACCCTGCACATCAATGCTCTATATTCATACACATTAATATCTCCATTACACACTTTGCATTGACTTTGTGATTTTTTTAATGTTGCTCGACATGAATTTTCCAGGAATATTTGACTTTCATAGAGTGACAAATACCAGCAAATTTATTATTTCCATTTTTTAAAGTAAATTTAATTTTTAATGTCCATGTGGAAAAAATAATGGAATCACGATGGAGTATCTACTGAAGAAATTATTGTCAACGGTACTAATTTCATGTTTACAATCCCCTAAACATATTTCAATTGCTTTACTATATTCTTGCTGAGCGATATGGGAAGGGCAACTAACTTGTGAAATGGGTGAAAAGCCTGAAGGAATGGATATAAATGCTTTGAGAGATGTTTTGGGGGAAATATTAATTTATTTCTAGTGGCATTTACTCGTTAAATCCATGGAATCCTGGATTGGAATTGTTGGAAAAATGATCGAAGTATCTAGTTCTTGGTGACAGTGCCTTGATCCAATCAAGCATGGACATTAAGTTTCGTTTAGTTTAGAGATAGAGAGTGGAAACAGGCCCTTCGGCCCACTGAGTCCATGTCGACCAGCGATCACCTCATGCACTAACACAATACTACACACTAGGGACAATTTACAATTTTTACCAAGGCCGATTAAGCTACAAACCCATACGTCTTTGGAATGGGAGAGGAAATCGGAGCACCTGGAGAAAACCCACGTGGTCACAGGGAGAACGTACAAACTCCGTACAGACAGCACCTGTAGTCAGGATCGAACCCTGGTCTCTGGCATTTTGAAGCAGTAATTCTACCGCTGCGTCACTGTGCCACAGTTGAGAGACAAAAACCTGATGTCATTCACCATTAAGCAACATTAAAAAAAAATGTTTCAGAACAACTTCCATTTGTAAATCAAACAAGAATAGAACTCAGAATCCCAATTAAACCTAACTATGAATCATAATTCTCAAAACCGCTGGCAATAATTCATTATTTAAAATGAGCAATCAGCAGAAACTGATGATTTGGGGTCTCACTCGCACCTTGTGAACTCTGAGAGGTGATTCAGTGGCTGTGGAGCAATGTTAAATCGCTTCCCCAAAGTCCAAAGGAATAAATGGATTTTGAGTTTACTACTTTATTCTGAATCCATAATTCAAATAGGATGAAATCTCCATATTGGCAAGAATTCTGTGAATTTAACCGTCTTAAAATTACAAACATTGATGGTGGGAGATTGCATCGAGAGCCTCTTTTTGCCTCTAGGGTCATTTTGCATCATTTGGAAAAATCATTTGGACACTCTCTCTCCAGAGTGATCATGTAATCGTGAGCTGATACAACTACATAGGCTATTATTGTTATTATTGCACACTATTATTGTTTGTGTGTTTTCCTATGTGTGCGTGTGTGTGTGTGTATATATATATATATATATATCTATATATATATATCTATATATACACACCTATATATATCTGTGTGCAGGAAGGAACTGCAAATGCTGGTTAAACCGAAGATAGACACAAAATGCTGGAGTAACTCAGGGGGACAGGCAGTATCTATGGAGAGAAGGAATGGGTGACGTTTTGGGTCGAGACCTGTCTGAAGAAGGGTCTTGACCCAAAACGTCACCCATTCCTTCTCTCCAGAGCTGCTGCCTGTCCCGCTGAGTTACTCCAGCTTTTTTTGTGTCTCTATGTATGTGTATGTGTATTTGTGAGCATGTGAATATACACACACTAAACTTTTTTTTCTCTCTTGTTTATTACATTGTTTACAGAGTACTATGTTTACATATTCTGTTGTGCTGTTGCAAGTAAGAATTTAATTGTTCTCTTTGGGATATATGACAATAAAACACTCTTGACTCTGGACTCTCTCTTAATATGCATGGGAACCGCTGGAGCGGCAGTCAACATGTGGATTGTATTCCATCAGCCCCTGACTTGCACCTTGATGATGGTGGAAAATCCTCCAGGATGATACAGTGGCACAGCGGGTAGAGCTGCCGCCTTACAGCGCCAGACACCCAGGATCGATCCTGACTACGGGAGCTGTCTGTACAGAGTTTACTCGTTCTAACCTTAGAGGGAGTACAGAGAAGGTTCACCAGATTGATCCCTGGGATGGCAGGACTTTCATACGAAGAAAGACTGGATAGACTAGGCTTGTACTCGCTGGAATTTAGAAGATTGAGGGGGGATCTTATAGAAACATATAAAATTCTTAAGGGGTTGGAGAGACTAGATGCGGGAAGATTGTTCCCGATGTTGGGGAAGTCCAGAACCAGGGGTCACAGCTTAAGGATAAGGGGGAAATCTTTTAGGACCGAGATGAGAAAACATTTCTTCACACAGAGAGTGGTGAGTCTGTGGAATTCTCTGCCACAGAAGGTAGTTGAGGCCAGTTCATTGGCTATATTTAAGAGGGAGTTAGATGTGGCCCTTGTGGCTAAAGGGATCAGGGGGTATGGAGAGAAGGCAGGTACAGGTTACTGAGCTGGATGATCAGCCATGATCATATTGAATGGCGGTGCAGGCTCGAAGGGCCGGATGGCCTACTCCTGCACCTATTTTCTATGTTTCTATGTTCTCCCTGTGACCCTGTGGGTTTTCTCTGGGTGCTCAGGTTTCCTCCCACACTCCGAAGACGCGCAGGCTTGTAGGTAAATTGGCTTCAGTAAATTTATAAATTGTCCCTAGTTCTGTAGATGGTGCTAGTGTAGGTCGGAGGTCTTGGTGGGCCGAAGGGCCTGTTTCCGTGCTGTATCTCTAAAGCCCAAAGTCTAGAAGTCTAATCAGGAACTGAGACATTTGTTTGCACTGATTCCAGCCCCTCCCCTGCTATTTGTGAAGCTGAATTGTGTTTTTGCGGAAAACTGGAGTCGAATTATAGTTAAACCGGGGAAAATCAGCAACAAAAGACCATCACCCTCTCATGTTTCTGATGTCAAGTTGCCTGATCAGTCTGAAACAATCTCTGCAGACTTCCAATTTATCCAGAAGTGGTTTCTGCTTAACTGCATCCTGTATATTGACATTTAGACTCACCATATAAATTGAGTAGCAATTAAATTGTGTACTCACTGTAGTGACAATTACCATTGAATATAAAGAGACATGGTGAATATAATATATACACGGAATATAAAGAGGGTGGCACGGTGGCGCAGCAGTAGAGTTGCTGCCTCACAGCGCCAGAGATCCGGGTTCGATCCTGACTACGGGTGCTGTCTGTAAAGAGTTTGTACGTTCTCCCAGTGACCTGCGTGGGTTTTCTCCGAGATCTTCGGTTTTCTCCCACACTCCAAAGACGTACAGGTATGTAGGTAAATTGACTTGGTAAATATAAAAATTGTCCATAGCGTGTGTAGGATAGTGCTAATGTGCAGGGATCGCTGGTCGGCGCGGATCCGGTGGGCTGAAGGGCCTGTTTGCGTGCTGTATCTCTAAACTAAACTAAACAAGACACCAGAAACTCCAATGCTGCAATTTTGAGCAAAGCAGGAGGTGTTGGAGGAACTCAATGAGTCAGGCAGCATCTGTGGAAGGAAATACATAGAAACATAGAAAATAGGTGCAGGAGGAGGCCATTTGGTCCTTCGAGCCAGCACCGCCATTCATTGAGATCATGGCTGATCGTCCCCAATCAATAACCCGTGCCTGCCTTTTCCCCATATCCCTTGATTCCACTAGGCCCTAGAGCTCTATCTAACTCTCTCTTAAATCCATCCAGTGATTTGGCTTCCACTGCCCTCTGTGGCAGAGAATTTCACAAATCCACAACTCTCTGCGTGAAAAAGTTTTTTCTCACCTCAGTTTTAAATGGCCTCCCCTTTATTCTAAGACTGTGGCCCCTGATTCTGGACTCCCCCAACATTGGGAACATTTTTTCCTGCATCTAGCTTGTCCAGTCCTTTTATAATTTTATATGTTTCTATAAGATCCCCTCTCATCCTTCTAAACGAAATAGACAGACTGCATCTCGGATTGGGAGTCTTCTTCAGACTGAAGAAATGTCATATGTCCATTTAGTCTAGTTTAATTAGTTTAGTCTATTTTGTTATTGTCACGTGTACCAAGGTACAGTAAAAAGTTTTCGTTTGCATGCTATCCAGTCAAGTCAAGTCAATTTTATTTGTATAGCACATTTAAAAACAACCCAAGTTGACCAAAGTGCTGTACATCAGTTCAGGTACTAAGAACGGACATACAATGGCACACAAACATAACAGCACATACATAAACAATTCACAGCGCCCCCTCAGAGGGCCTCAAACGCTAGGGAGTAGAAATAGGTTTTGAGCCTGGACTTAAAGGAGTCGATGGAGGGGGCAGTTCTGATGGGGAGAGGGATGCTGTTCCACAGTCTAGGAGTTGCAACCGCAAAAGCGCGGTCACCCCTGAGCTTAAGCCTAGACCGCGGGATAGTGAGTAGCCCCAAGTCGGCCGACCTGGAGATAGAGTGGTGGGTTAGAAGATTTTTGATATGGGGGGGGCAAGCCCGTTTAGGGCTTTGTATGTGAATAGGAGGAGCTTGAAGTTGATTCTGTACCGTACTGGGAGCCAGTGGAGAGAGGCCAGAATCGGGGTGATGTGGTCCCTTTTACGGGTACCCGTCAGGAGTCTCGCTGCGGCCTTTTGGACCAATTGGCTGATCCCAGTGTATAGGGATGATTGGCTGATCCCAGTGTATAGGGAGTTGCAGTAGTCTAGGCGGGAGTAAATGAATGCGTGGATGATTTTTTCAATGTCGTTAAATTGGAGGAATGGTTTGATTTTAGCTATAGTACGAAGCTGGAATAAGCTGGCTTTTACCACAGCGTTGACTTGCTTGTCAAACTTTAATGCAGAGTCAAATATCACGCCAAGGTTTTTGACATGCGGTTTGATGAGGGAGGATAGGCTGCCTGTTATCGTTTTGATGGAGTCGGGAGGGGGGGGGGGGGGAATAGGATGACCTCAGACTTGCTCTCGTTTAGTTGAAGGAAGTTCTGTGCCATCCAACATTTTATGTCCTCAAGGCAGTGCATGAGGCTGATTAAATTTGACCGGTTGTTGGGTTTCAGGGCAAGATAAAGCTGTGTGTCATCCGCATAGCAGTGGAAAGAAATGCCGCTGAAAAGAAAAGACTACCTGACTACAATCGAGCTGTCCACAGTGCACAGATAAAGGATAAAGGGCACAACATTTAGTGCAAAGATATAACATTGAAGTCTGATAAAGTCTGATTAAAGATAGTTTAGTTTCCAATGAGGTAGATGGGAGGTCAGGATGGCACGCTAGCTGATAAGAAGACTATTCAGTTCCCTGATAACAGCTGGAAGGAAACTGTTCCTGTTTCCTCCACTGATGCCGCCTGACCCATTGTGTTCCTCCGCCATTGGTAGCACAGTGGCACAGCGGTAGAGTTGCTGCCTTACAGCGACAGAGACCGGGGTTAGATCCTGATGGGGCTGCCTGTGCAGAGTTTGTACGCTCCCCCTATGACCGCAGGGGTTTTCTCCGGGAGCTCCGGTTTCCTCCCACGCTCTAAAGACGTACAGGTTTGTAGGTTGATTGGCTTCTGTAAATTGTAAATTGGCCCCCGTGTGTAGGATAGTGCTAGTGTATGGTGTGATTGCTGGCCGGCACGGGCTCGGTGGGCCGAAGGGCCTGTTTCCGCACTGCGTCCCCAAAGTCTAAAGTCACTTGGTGTTTTACCGCCAATCCAGGTTTCTCAATGATAGGAAATCTGGGTAAATACATGTTTAATGTGACGTTGTAATGCAAAGTCTATTTAGTGTGGGTAACAATGCCAGTGAGATCCAGACTAGCCAAGTGGAAGGAATGACTGATGTGATGAGGATGGGCCTTTGCTCTCAGCTGGCCACATTATCCTTGATTTAACAAGCAGCAGCGCGCGGGGGCTCAGATGCTTAAATAGAATTCTGCCCGCTTGCTTCTTCCCTATCTTTTTGTAAAAACCTGATGAAGAAGAAAACGAGCTGTCACATCGATGCCTCGTGTCAGCTGCTCACTCAGTGCTAAGCAACAGGCTATATTTGTCGACATCTCCTGGACTACGGCACACCACAATGATGTTCACTGTCTTGCAAATCGATGCGGTGGAAATGGATTGCAGCGGGAGGCTGAGTGCACTATTCAGCTGCAGTAATACTCTCTGAGCTCAACTCTCCGCGGGAGTACGGCTTTCTCTCCGGTTGCAAATTTTATTTGAGGAAATCTTTTTATTACTCGCTGCCCGTGAATTCAATAAAGCAGTCAGTCCCATTCGCACCTGGCGGTGTCGCCTCAGACACTAAGTCTGCACGATATTCCGGCCACGCTGGCTTGCGGGACAATGCGTTGGGCTTCATTGTTATTCGAAAACCCAGCCACACTTCTCCAAAAGGTTTAGCTCAGCAGCAGGAATCGTTGCAGCAAGTGCAGCACAGTGGTGCAGCACAGTGGTGCAGCACAGTGGTGCAGCACAGTGGTGCAGCACAGTGGTGCAGCACAGTGGTGCAGCACAGTGGTGCAGCACAGTGGTGCAGCACAGTGGTGCAGCACAGTGGTGCAGCACAGTGGTGCAGCACAGTGGTGCAGCACAGTGGCGCAGCACAGTGGCGCAGCGGGTAGAGCTGCTGCCTTACGGTGCCAGAGACCCGGGCTCGATCCAGACAGCGGGCGCTGTCTGTGCAGAGTTTGCAGGTTCTCCCTGTGACCGCGCGGGTTTTCTCCGGGTGCTCCGGTTTCCTCCCACACTCCAAAGACGTGCAGGTTTGTAGATTAATTAGCTTCTGTAAATTTTCCCTAGTTGTAGGATAGAACTAATGTATGGGTGATGGCTGGCCGACGCAGACTCGGTGGGCCAAAGGATCGGTTTCCATGCTGTATCTCTAAACTAATCTAAATTAAACATGGTCCTTCATTGCAAACACAAAGAAATCAAGAGATCATAGTTTTCAAACAATATGGAAGGCCAGATATTAATTTCTAGCTGTCAACATCCCATCCTTTAAACACGGTGTCTTTAAGAGGACAATATTTCTCTTTGAGACAGGCAGTGGACAGATGTACTATTAAATACTATAAGTACTATTAAAAAAACTTGGTCACTCAAGGAACCGCAGATGCTGGAATCTTGAGCAAAGCACAAAGTGGTGGAGGAATTCAACGGAGGCGGAGGGTCGGCTGCTGGAGGCGACGGACGGTGCTTTTGCGGTGGTCGTGGGTGGTGGTGTTGGTGGGGGAGGCGGCTGGGGGAGGTCCTACAGCAGCTGGGAGAGCGAGCGGGCCGAGGGCCGCTGAGACGCCGGGCCTTCACGTGAGGAAATAAGAAACTGCAGATCTCCTTGGGCCACAATCGGACTCTTCAGAGACTTGGAAGTTGTGAGATGGCGCTGGAACGTGTCGACTCTCTGCGTGCTGCTCCAGAAGAGGACCGGTTGTAATCACGTACGATATGATTTGACTAGAGAGCATGCAGAACAAGCTTTTCATTGTATCTCTGTGCACCTGGCAATAAACAAACATACTGAACCATCGGGTCACAGAGCATCCGTGGAGGAAATGGCCAGACAAAGTTTCGAATCAATTTGAAGAAGGATCTCGACCCAAATAGTTGTCTGTCAATTCCCTCCATAGATGCTGCCTGACCTGCTGAGTTGCTCCAGCACTTTGTGTTTTGACCGACATCTTTGCCTTCCTAAACTGTGGTTGTTGTGACTTCTGCCAATGACACAGCTTTCTCAAAGCCCGTTGATTTCCTCTCCTTTCTACATGTGGTTCTCCTTCACCACTTTCAAGATGCTGAATTAATGCATTGTCTTTAGTTCTCTGAGGTTTTCCCAGATCAGGATGCTAATCTTTGCATAAACATTTACCAAATATACCATTCAATTTGATTAATGCCACAATGGGATCAGTATACGTGCAAGAACTCAACACTGCGTTAAATATTTTTAAGGTAACTAAGGCGTGTATTAATCTAGGGAAACATATCCCTCGCTGTATATAATATTGTAACCTAACGTCTTGTATTGATGTCAAGAGCTAACTGGTAATTAAATTGTGTAAACAGTTATGATGTGGAAAATAATTTGAAAATTGATCGCAAATGTCTTTGAGAATTATTCAAACACTCACTTGGGATCAGTTGTCAGCTTATTGAAAATTCCAGAAATCATACAGCAGAACTGGGAGATAAAAAATATTATTTGATCGAAAGCATCAGCAAGTATTTAAAAAAAAATTGGGTCACAGAAAGGAAGCTCGATTTAACGACTTCAACAAGCCACACTGAAGATGATGATCAAAGATGCTTTTCAAAATGTTGCTTAAGGGGGAATTACTTTTCAAAATTATTTATTCAGACACAGAAGGAATCTTAATGCTTCCTCGGTGAGTGGGTATTAGGAGTGGCCTCAAGGCAAGCATGTATTTTTCATAGCTTTACCAACAGGCTTCAGCAAGGAGACGTGAAAGCTTTTCCACGTTGGACTGAGCAGCAATGGGGAGGGATGTTTTAGCTGCCAGACTTCACTGGCAGGCAGCCTGTCAGCTTCAGGCAAGTTCTGGATGAAGATGGCACCTGGATCATGGCGACACAAGGAGGAGAGGGAGGGAGAGGGGGAGAGGGGGAGAGGGGGAGAGGGGGGGAGGGGGAGAGGGAGAGAGAGAGAGAGAGAGAGAGAGAGAGAGAGAGAGAGAGAGAGAGAGAGAGAGAGAGAGAGAGAGAGAGAGAGAGAGAGAGAGAGAGAGGAGAGAGAGAGAGAGAGAGAGAGAGAGAGAGAGAGAGAGAGAGAGAGAGAGAGAGAGAGAGAGAGAGAGAGAGAGAGAGAGAGAGAGAGGAGAGAGAGAGAGAGAGAGGTAGGGATATACGGACAGAGGGAGAAGGGGAGAGGGAGAGGTGGGGAAAACCAAATGAGAGAACCCCCGATGAATTCCCAGTAACCAGTTGGAGGAATGATTGCAAGAAGTGGTCTCAATCCCGAGGATAATCCTCAACACTGGCACCGTGCAAGGATGCTTCTCAGCCCTCTACTATACTCCTTGTACACTCACAACTATGCAGCCAAATACCAATCCAACTCAATTTACAAGTTCACAGACGACACCACTGTAGTGGGCCATATGACGAGATGGAATGCGGAAATTAGATTGGGAACCTTGTAACCTGGTGCAAAGACAACAACCTCTCCTTCAATGTCAGCAAGACAAAGGAGATTGTGATTGACTTCAGAAAGCAAAACAATACATTCACCCCAGTCCACATTGATGGCACCAAAGTAGAGATGGTCGAAAACTTCAAGTTCCCAGCAATAAATATCTGGTGATTCTTGTATACTGTCTCAGTGTACTATTTCTATACACGTGTACTGTGTCTAAGATGTGGTTAGGTATAGTTATACTTGTACTGAACTGTATGCAAAAATGAATTTAACTGTACCCCGGTACATGTGACAATAAAATACCATTGAGCCATTGACTTGGATCACGTGCTGGCAGAGGAGATTAGTTTAACTCGGCATCATGTTCGGTGTGGACATTGTGGGCTGGAAGGCCTGTTCCTGTGCTGTACTGCTGTATGTTTTAAGTTCTCTATTCCCTTTGTGTCTTTATTCTTCCACAGTGTCTCATTAGAGTTTGCTTGTTTTCTTTTATAGAGTGCGTACTTCTCCTGGACTCTGCTGAAAGCCACTTTAACCGTTTCCCATTGTTCCACTACATTGTTGTTTGCCAACACTCGCGTCAAACAGTTGTCAGTGCCAAAGCGTGGCGACCCTTGAGTTACCGTCTGGGTGCGGCCTACCACATGATTTCACCCCGGGCTGTGTGCATAACAAAGCATTCAACTCGGGCCTAGGTACATGTGACAATAAAGTATCGCTGAATCAATGAATTTTACTTTCCCCATGTTCTGCTCTCAAAATCCACAACTTTTCTCATCATCCTCCTTTACTCTTTTCTCAATCCCACGAGGAATTTTATTGCTATCACCATTGCCCCGAAAGTCTCCCTATTTTTATTTCTCATATCAGTTCTGGATGATTACTGGATTCGTGGGAAATCTTTCCATGTCTGGTGTGCTTCGTGTTGGATTAAGGACATCTTCTCTCCAATCTCCGCCCAATTTTCCGAGGATGTGGTTTGAAATGTCTCATGATTATCTTTCTATGTTTTATACACCTTCGCTTATTTCTAGCTCACCTCCCTTGCACTGTGGCGCGGTCTCTGGGCTGCCTCTATTAGTATGATTGATGCTTTAAATCATTCTTGTCTTTGTCCTGGTAGTTTCCTTCCAGTCTTACTGATGGCGGTGTCATTTTGTCTGACTGCCATTACGTTATCTCGGAGGTGCAGCCACACTGCCTTGCCCCTTTCCGCTATCTCCTCTGAATATATACAGATCTTTAATTATTATGACTGATTTTTCTGCAGCCATCTTCAGCAACCCTTGCTGCATCTGCTTCCCCCTGTTCTGTTACTGCCTCCAGCTATACTTTTATTACGCCATGCACTACTGCACAGGGTTTCATTTATTTTGAATTGCCTCGGTTTAATTTAGCCATCTCTACACTCATTCTCTTTATATTCCCTGGCTATTTGTTCTCTTCATTTCCCCCTTGTTTATTGGTAAGCTTGTCTCATTTCTCATCAGTCCTTCCCCTGGCGTGGTTAGTGTGATCACTCCCTGAGCGTCTACAGTTGTACGGTAGAGAGCACACTGACTGGTTGCATCACGGTCTGGTCCGGCAACTCGGACGCCCAGGAACGAAGAGAGTTACAAGATGTGGTGGGCACTGCCCGGTCCATCGCGGGTACTGACCTCCCCACCCATCGAAGGGATCTTCAGGGAGTGGCTGCCTCAAAAAAGGCAGCCAGCATCATCAGAGACCCGCACCACCCTGGCAACACTCTCATTTCACTCCTGCCATCGGGAAGAAGGTACAGGAGCCTGAAAACTGCTACGTCCTGGTTCAGGAACAGCTTCTTCCCCACAACCATCATGCTCTTGAACACAACACAACACTAACCTCAACCCTAAACAATGGAGTGTCGTTGCTTGCTTCTGGATCTTCTGCCGGAGTGGAGCGGGGAGAAGGAATGGTCAGGGTGGGATGCTTTCCAATCCTATAATTAACTTACACTGCCATATTTCTCTTCTCTTATTCCTCCACCCTTGAGTTCCAGACCTCCCCTCCCCATCCCAGTCTCACCCTATCACCTCGCCAGTAAAGACTCCATGATACTTGGGCTTAACCAACAGCCAGTTACAGGGGATCTCTTCATTCCCTCGAGAGTTCCCAATCTCTGATTTCCTTCCCTCCGCCCCTTCTTGAATCCTAGTCTTCCTCTACAATTCCTCAGAGTTCAGGCAGGAACATTGATCACCGTAGTTTGCATGTTCGGGTAAACCAAAGGATCATTAGGGTACGATACAGATGAGGGGATGGTCGTCAGTCAGGGTGTTGAGTAGAGAGGTCGGGGCGTTATGTTATAGTCGTACAAGACGTTGGTGAGACCGCATTTGAAGTTTTGCAATCAGTGTTGATCACCGTGCTACAGGAAGAACGTTGTTAAGCTGAAAAGAGTGCAGGGAATGTGCAGGAAGGAACTGCAGATGCTGGTTTAAACCGAAGATGGACACAAAAAGCTGGAGTAACTCAGCCGGTCAGACAGCATCTCTGGGGAAAAGGAATAGGTGACGTTTTGGGTTGAGCCCCTTCTTCAGAGAAGATTTACGAGGATGCTGCCAGGACTTGAGTGCCTGAGCAATAGGGAGAGGTGAGGACTTTATTCCTTGGAACGCAGGAGGCTGAGGGGTGATCTGACAGAGGTGTATAAAATCATGAGGGGTATTGACAGGGTGAATGCAGAGAGTCATTTGATCTCGAGTAGGGGAATCAAGAAGCAGAGGATATAGACTTATGATGAGAGGAGCAAGATTTACTGGGAACCTGGGGGGCAACCTTTTCACACAAAGGGTGGTGGGTGAATGGAACAAGCTGCCAGAGGTGGTAGTTGAAGCTGGTACAACATCAGGTTTAAAAGACACTTGACAGGTACATGGATAGGAATGGTTCAGAGAGATATGGGTCAAATGTGGGCAAATGAGACTAGCTCAGATGGGGCATGTGAGCTGGCATGGGCTGGGTGGACCGAAGGGCCTGTTTCTGTACTGGACGACTCTTTGACTGCAGGGGGAGTTGGTGAGATGTTGAATCCATGATTCACAATATCGTTAACTCCTACTCAAGCTCAAATGAGTGAGATGGAGAGATTAAAGAATCTCCAGACAATATGTATTACAGCATGCTCAAAGGGATAACTATAACATATAATTACACAAAGCTGTAAATAAATTGTGGCTGTGCATGTTTTCTATTTTCATCCCCTTCCTTAAATTTTATTTAGCAATATTTTCACGATTGTTGCCTTGCATCATAGTCTCACTAACAGCAGCACGTATAGCACAGTGGTAGAGTTGCTGCCTCACAGTGCCAGAGACCTGGGTTCAATCCTGACTACGGATGCTGTCTACACAGAGTTTGTACGTTCTCCCTGTGACCGTGTGGGCTTTCTCCGGGTGCTCTGTTTTCCTCCTACACTCCAATGACATACAGGTTTGTAGGTTAATTGGCTTTGGTAAAATTGCAAATTGTCCCTAACGTGTAGGACAGTGCTAGTGTACGGGATGATCGCTGGTCAGTACGGACTCGGTGGGCCGAAGGGCCTGTTTCCACACTGTATCGCCAAAGTCTAAAGCTCAAAATGGGAACATTTATTTAGCGCAATATCATTTTAATAGTTGCATCTATCGTGGTTTCTATAGGTCCCCAACAGATATTTAATTGAGGTGCATTGGACATCAACATGGCCCCTTTTCATCTTTATTTGAAAGCTAAATATAGACACATTGAATTTTGTTCTAAAAAAGCATTAGTTCTAATGATTAATGGATGTAACATCAAATATCCAGTTGAAGAACTTAGGTGTGATTGTTTGATTGTCAAACAGAATTCAATTGCATTTCATTATTTTATATACCAGATGAAAGGCATATGCACTTTGATAGAAAATTCATGGAACAGTTTCCTTTTAAGTTTCTCCGATAACGTATGTCTGTTGAAAGCAGAGTTCGGTGTGTGGGTTTGACTGAATATTTGTTGAGATGACTTATTGCATAACTTATCTGCAGCTACTCCACAGCAGATTAAAATAATGTAAACATGACCAGCTATTTTATGTTTTTCAAATTGCTACGTCTCCTTGAATATTAGAGTCATAGTAGACTCACAGAGCTGTACAGCACAGAAACAGGCCCATTGGCCCACCTTATCCATACTGACCAAGTTGGCATTCTGGGCTATATCCCTCTAAACCCTTCCTATCCACATATCTGTCCAAATGACTTTTCAAAGTCGTAATTGTATCCGCTTCTATAGTATCCTCTGGCAGGTCATGTCCGATACGGACTACTCTCTGAGTGAAAGGTTTGCCCCTGAGATCCCTCTTAAATCCCACCCCTCTCACTTAGGCCAATGCCTGCTAGTGAGCAATGTTTATACACAAAATGCTGGAGTAACTCAGCGGGACAGGCAGCATCTCTGGAGAGAAGGAATGGGTGACGTTTTGGGTCGAGACCCTTCTTCAGACCCGAAATGTCACCCATTCCTTCTTTCCAGATTTGCTGCCGGTCCCATTGAGTTACTCCAGCTTTTTGTGTCTATCTTCAGTTTAAACCAGCATCTGCAAGTCCTTCCTACACAGCAATGTTTATAAGTGGGTCTGAAATTTATTGTTTATTCTTTTTCATGAAATCAACTGCTCAATTCTAAATCCTTTGCTGGCATGCTTAATTAGTGTGAAGCAACACAAGAAATCCCTCAATAATGTTGAGGGATTAATAATACGGTCATAATAAGGTCCTAAAGTAATAATAAGGTCACCATAAAATGTCCTTTTGCCTAAGAAAGACACCAAGTGCTGGAGTAATCTAACGGGCCAGGCAACATCTCTGGAGAACATGGATCGGTGACGTTTCAGTGCACCCAAAATGTCACCTATGCAATTCCTCCAGTGATGCTGCCTGACCCGCTGAGTTACTTCAGCATTGTGTGTACCCTTTTGCATAATATGGGTATATCCCAGTGGCTTAACCATCCCATTTAGAACTATTGTCCTTTGCTCCACTGCTGTCTATTAAGTCTTGGACAAGCCAGAACTTAACTTTTCCACAGATCAACAACAAAATCACATAATCCTCAATTTAGGCTAATTCTCAGTTGTTCCCCAAGAGCACAAAACAATGTCTTGTTCATTCCACCACTGACCTTAAACTCCACATTGTAGTCATAGTCATAGGGTCATGCAGTACAGAAACAGGACTTTTGGCCCAACTTGCCCACGTCGGCCAACAAGCCCCATCTTATCATGTCCCACCTACATGCATTTGGCCCTTATCTCTCTAAACCTTTCCCATTCATGTATCTGTCCAAATGTCTTGTAAATATGATAATATAACACTCTTGACCTCTTCAAACGTTGTTGGTCATTTCTGTATTTTTCTGTATTTTTACCAATGACATATTCACCGCAAACATTACATGGATAGGTTAGGGCAGGTTTAGAAGAATATGGGCCAAAGGCATACTGGTAGGACTAGTATAGATGGGGCATATTGTTCGTTGTGGGCAGGTTGGGCCGATGGCCCTGTTTCCATGCCAGTTGACTCTACGACTCGCTCTATTGCACTGGCCTTTGTCAGCAGCAGACTGTGTGGTTTCCAAGTTCGTTCAGTCTCCTTCCTGAGACCAATGCGTTGCAAATAAGAGATTGCAAATTCCAGAGGTGGATGGCAGAGTTCGGAGGGGATATAGGGGAGTCCGAGCTGCCAGGAAGTATTGGGGAGAAATGCTAATGATTGGCAGGAGTAAGGAAGAGAGAGGGGACGGTAAACTTGCAGATTGTGGTCAGGGCTTTGCTGAAGAAGCAACCTTGTTGGATCTGACTAAAGCACTCCTGTTTCCCCTGGTCCATGACTTGTGGAAACTTCCACATCTTATGGAACCAAATTAGTAGGCAAACTGCAAAATTGTAGAAATAAATGATGTCTTTAGGCTTGAGATTTTAAAGGTACAACATGGAGACAGGCCCATTGGCCCACCAAGTCCGCTCAACCAGCAGTCCCCATTGGCCCAGCAAGTCTGCTCAACCAGCAGTCCCCATTGGCCCACCAAGTCTGCTCAACCAGCTGTCCCCATTGGCCCACCAGTCTGCTCAACCAGCGATCCCCATTGGCCCACCAAGTCCGCTCAACCAGCAGCCCCATTGGCCCACCAAGTCTGCTCAACCAGCGATCCCCATTGGCCCACCAAGTCCGCTCAACCAGCAATCCCCATTGGCCCACCAAGTCCGCTCAACCAGCGATCCCCATTGGCCCACCAAGTCCGCTCAACCAGCGATCCCCATTGGCCCACCAAGTCCGCTCAACCAGCGATCCCCATTGGCCCACCAAGTCCGCTCAACCATCGATCCCCATTGGCCCACCAAGTCCGCTCAACCAGCGATCCCCATACACCAACACTACCCTTCACACTAGGGACAATTTACAATTTACAGAAGCCAATGAACCTACACACTCGCACGCCTTTGGTGTGTGGGAGAAAACCAGAGCACCCGGAGAAAACCCACGTGGTCGCAGGGGGAATGTACAGACTCCGTACAGGTCAGGTCAGGTCAAACTCCCGTGGTCAGGATGGAACCCGGGTCCCTGACGCTGTGAGGCAGCCACTCTACCGTTGAGCCACTGTGCCGCTCTAACCTGACCTCTTGAATTTTTAAAAAAGAATTCAGAATCAAACAGAAAGAATAATAATGGGAACAGACCCCCTGGTCGAGGGAAGAGCTGATGTAGTGATCTTGTGATGTTGTGATCTGCTCATCATGGAGTCAGAGAGCACCCAAACAGGCCCTTCGGCCCAACTCGTCCATGCTAACCAAGATGTCCCATTTATAAGGGTCCCATATGTCTGCAATCGGGCCCTATCCCTCCACGACTTTACCTGCCAATGGGCAGGGATCACTGCTGCACTTTAGGCCAGGGATTTCGTGCAAAAGGTCTGACCTTGATCTTCAACTTGCTTTTTCACAATCGGCCAAGAGCTGTAGAAGGCAGCGGTGAAGTTCATCACCTGTACCCACTTTCATTGAGAGGTGTCTGTAAGAAGATAAAATATAGAACTGTACAGCACTGCAACAGGCCCTTCGGCCCACAATGTTCATGCCCAACATGATGCCAGGACCAATTCTTATCTGCCTGCACATAATCCATATCTCCATCTCTTCATTCCGTGCATATCCATGTGCTTATCCAAAAGCTCCTTAAACACCACCATCGTATTTCCCTCCACCACCACCCTTGGTAGCGTGTTCCAGGCACCCCCTCCTTTTCTGCGTGAAAAAAAACTTGCTCCACACTCTCCTTTAAACTTTGACCCTTTCGTCTTAAAGTTGTGCCCTCTAGTATTTGATGTTCCCATCCTGGGAACAGACACACCTCATTGTTTGCAGATTAGCAGAGGCATACATTTGTTTTATCCCCTGGGCTCGAGATCTACAGCTGACAAGTTGGTTGCATTGCTTACATTTTAGGAGCATTTCTGAAGTTGAACATTACTTTGAATAACCCGCAGTGATACACACTGCCGACAACAGTTTGCTGGAGTAGGTTTAAGACTGGGAATCAATGTGTTCCTTCTCTTCCCTCCCACTAGCATGGAAGCGAGCCTTTCTCAGCGACATCGTTCACTGTGCCGCCGGGCTGAAGAGGGAAGAGTTTGTAAGACAAATTTGACGCACTTCAGATCCACAGGGTCAAAATGTCAACTTAAAATTCATGACCCTGTTTGAACCATGGGTGTGATATTGAAAAATTGCAGCCTTTAAGCTAATGCTTTGTATCCGAAGCTTCATTCTCATCAACCTGACATTCAAAGCTGCTTTGAACGGTCTTTGACATGAACTCCACACTTTCCCTTGAAGCGTTCTAATACATTACATTCAACACTTTGTACGAGCAGCAACTTTTGCATTTTCACGCGAGAGACCCAATCACCAAAGAAGGTTTACAAGGACAAGTTACAAGCTCATGCCCCCGTAAAGTCATACAGTGTAGAACCAGGCCCTTCAGCCCAACTTGCCCATACTAACCAACACACCCCATCTACACGAGTCCCACCTTTCTGCATTTGGCCCATATTCCTCTAAATCTATCCTATCCAAGTACTTGTCCAAATATTTTTGTAAATATTGCAATAATACCTGCCTCAACTACCTCCTCCAGCAACTAATCTGCTCTTCTGATAGAACATAGAACCCCATCTTTGTCAGGTGTGGATATTTATTGAACACTACTGCACAGGAGAATACAAAGTGTTGGAGTAACAGCGGGTCAGGCAGCATCTCTGGGGAAAGGGAGTAGGTGGCGTTTCATGTCGGGACCCTCTGATGCGGGCCTGGATCTCGTTAAGGTGGGGGCAGAGGGGTACACAGGTAAGGCTTCTGTTGAGGACCGGCCATTCTGCATCTGAAAGAAGGAGGTCACGGTGGGGGGGGGGGTGTAAAAACATGGCACGGATGAGGTCTGGGATCGGAGGGCGGCAGAGGGATGGAAGGAGGCTGGGAGGGTATTACTGTGGAGGTGATAGGGGTTGACAGGTGGTGTAAGGGGCAGTGTAGGGGTGGGGATTAGGAGTGGTGTGGTTGGAGTAAGGGGAAGGGTAGCAGGGCCCAGTGGTAACATTACTGAGGTTCTCCCCCATCTCTACCCCGTTGTGAACATTGGACTTTGTCTCTGAAACTGATATGATACAAAGCTGCAAACTATATTCTGCACTCTGTATCTTCCCCTTTGCTGTAGTTTTAGTTTGGAAACAGGTCCATCGGCCCACTGAGTCCACTCTGGCCACCAATCACACACACACTAGCCCTATTCTAGACACCACAGACAATTTACCAAAGCCAACTAACCTACAAACCCACACGTCTTTGGAGTGTGGGAGGAAACCGGAGCACCCGGAGAAAACCCACACGGTCACAGAGAGAACGTGCAAGCTCCATACAGACAGCACCCGTGGTCAGGGTCTAACCCGGATCTCTGGCGCTGTAAGGCAGCAGCTCCACCCGCTGTGCCACTGTGCAGGCCTCGACATGTTGGAATTGAGTTTGACTTGATTGTATTTATGTTTGGCATTATCTGATCTTTTCGGAGAGCATGCAAAACAAACTTTTCACTGTACCTCGGTACACGCGACAGGAATAAACTTAAACCACCCCTCATCCTCCTGCACTCCAAGGAATAAAGTCCTAGCCTGCTCAATCTCTCCCTGTAGCTCAGGCCCTTGAGTCCTGGCAACATTGTCGTGAACCTTCTCTGCACTCGTTCTAGCTGAATGGAATCTTTAGCAAATTTGCAGATGATACAAAGCTAGGTGGCAGTGTGAACTGTGAGGAAGATGCTATGAGGTTGCAGGGTGACTTGGACAGGTTGTGTGAGTGGGCGGATGCATGGCAGATGCAGTTTAATGTAGATAAGTGTGAGGTTATCCACTTTGGTGGTAAGAATAGGAAGGCAGATTATTATTTGAATGGTGTCAAGTTAGGAAAAGGGGACGTACAACGTGATCTGGGTGTCTTAGTGCATCAGTCACTGAAAGGAAGCATGCAGGTACAGCAGGCAGTGAAGAAAGCCAATGGAATGTTGGCCTTCATAACAAGAGGAGTTGAGTATAGGAGCAAAGAGGTCCTTCTGCAGTTGTACAGGGCCCTAGTGAGGCTGCACCTGGAGTACTGTGTGCAGTTTTGGTCTCCAAATTTGAGGAAGGATATTTTTGCTATTGAGGGCATGCAGCGTAGGTTTACTTGATTAATTCCCGGAATGGCGGGACTGTCATATTTTGAAAGACTGGAGCGACTGGGCTTGTATACACTGGAATTTAGAAGGATGAGAGGGGATCTTATCGAAACGATTAAGATTATTAAGGGGTTGGACATGTTAGAGGCAGGAAACATGTTCCCAATGTTGGGGGAGTCCAGAACCAGGGGCCACAGTTTAACAATAAGGGGTAGGCCATTTAGAACAGAGATGAGGAAAAACTTTTTTAGTCAGAGAGTTGTGAATCTGTGGAATTCTCTGCCTCAGAGGGCAGTGGAGGCCAATTCTCTGAATACATTCAAGAGAGAGCTGGATAGAGCTCTTAAGGATAGCGGAGTCAGGGGGTATGGGGAGAAGGCAGGAACGGGGTACTGATTGAGAATGATCAGCCATGATCACATTGAATGGCGGTGCTGGCTCGAAGGGCCGGTTGGCCTCCTCCTGCACCTATTGCCTATTGTCTATTGTCTATTAACCAATGGCTTCAAGGAATCGTGTGGGTTTAAGGCTTAGTGAGCAAGATGCCAAAGAAGGTACCAGACCAGTCGTCGCCAGTATCAGAAGCAGCACCAGCTTGACTTGAGCAGCGGTAACGGGCATCGTTCACAACAAATACTCTGGTTTCATTTTGAAAAGTCACTTCGCCACAGCAATGTAAAGGTGACTTTTACTTCCTTTCCCAGCCGGTGAAAAGGGCACCCAAATCAGCGGCAATAAAGCTACTCCCCTGAAACAGAGGAAGAATTTGAGTGGACATCAATTCTCCATCAATGATCCAGCTGAAACGAGCATTTAAAAAACAATTCACCAACATCCACATGGAATCAATGAAAAGTAAGCGGGGAGCTGGACTTGTGGCTCAAAGGGCTCACGGCTTCAGAGAGCTATTGTACATTCGAAAGGCCTCAACATCAGATTAGCTTGTGTGCAGAGGGATCTTGGGGTCCAAGCCCATAGCTCTCTGAAAGTGGCCACAGAAGTAGATAATGGCGGCAAGAAGGCATACCGGTTCTGTGTTATCCACTTTCTCATCCACTTCGTACACACCAGGGAAAATTTACAGAGGGCCGATTAACCTACAAACCCGCACGTCTTTGGGATGTGGGAGGAAACAGGAGCACCCGGAGGAAACCCACATGGTCTCAGGGAGAATGTGAAAACTTCACACAGGCAGCAACTGAGGTCAGGCTCGAACCCGGGTTTCTTAAGCCGTGAGGCAGCAGCTCTACCTGCTGCGCCACTGTGCCGCCTTTCTTACCCGATCTGTGTGACTAGACTCAGAACTGTGTGGTTGCCTCTGAATCGCCCTCCGTGAAAGCTTCGCACAACACACAGTTGAAGGGCACAAAATGCTGGAGTAACTCAGCGGGACAGGCAGCATCTCTGCAGAGAAGGAATGGGTGGCGTTTCGGGTCGAGCCCCTTCTTCATGTCTGCAGTTCCTTCCTACACAGTTGAAGGGCAGTTAGAAATGGAGTAATAACTCCTCTGGCCAGTGACAATGATATCCGGTGATCAATAAAAGCAATACCAGGGGATAATGTGCTCTTTAGATTCAGCTGAACAGATATCTTAATGGCAGGAACTTTAAATAAATACTCACAGAGTCATACAGCTCGGAAGCTTGTCCATACTGAATGGTTGATGGAATTTAATACAGAGAAATGTGAGGTGTTACACATTCTGGGATGTCGAACAAGGGCAGGACCTACACAGTGAATGGTGGGCCTCTGGGGAGTGTGGTAGAGCAGAGGGATCTAGGAGTGCAGGTGCATGATTCCTTGAAGGTCGAGTCGCAGGTAGATAAGGTGGTCAAAAAGGCTTTTGGCACATTGGCCTTCATCAGTCAGAGTATTGTATAGATGTTGGGAGGTCCTGTTGCATTTGTGTAACATGTTGGTGAGATGGCATTTCGAGTATTGTGTTCAGTTCTGGGCACCATGTTATAGGAAAGATATTGTCAAGCTTGAAAGGGTTCAGAGAAGATTTACGAGGATGTTGCCAGGACTAGAGGGACTGAGCTATAGGGAGAGATTAAGTAGGCTGGGTTTCTATTCATTGGAGTGCAGGAGGATGAAGGGTGATCTTATAGAGGTGTATAAAATCATGTGAAGAATAAATTGGGTAGATGCACAGAATCTCTTGGCCAGAGTAGGGGAATCGAGGACCAGAGGACATAGGTTCAAGGTGAAGGGGAAAAGATTTTAATAGGAATCTGAGGGATAAATTTTTCACACAAAAGATGGTGGGCTTTATGGAACAAGCTGCCAGAGGAGGTAGTTGAGGCTGGGACTGTCCCAACGTTTAAGAAACAGTTAGACAGGTACATGGATAGGACGTTTGGAGGGATATGGACCAAACGCAGGCAGGTGGGACTAGTGTAGCTGGGACATGTTGGTCGGTGTGGGCAAGTTGGGCCGAAGGGCCTGTCTCACACTGTATCACTCTTTGACTCTATGACTCTACTGGCCAAAATTTCACATCTAAGCTGGTCCCATTTGCCTGCATTTGGCCCTTGTCCCTCTAAATCTTCCCTATCCCTTCTTTATCTGTCCAAATGTCCCTTAAATGTCATTATTGTACCTACCTCCTCTGGCCAATAATTTGACTGGTTCATCTGAATCAAGATGAAAATCTGCATTTACATCACAGAGCTACATTTAGTTTAAGCAACTGTTTTTTTTAAAATCTATTCTCACCTGCGTAAAATATAACATTATCTGCATTATGTATTATAAAGAAGTCAATAATAAAGTGCGTCAGACTTCTGATTCTTTCCTCATTTGATTTGCTTGGCTTCAGATGGAATAAGAACTGATGCTCTACGATACAGTGGTAAAGAGGATGTTATTGTATGCTTGCCTTCATTGTCTCGACATCATGTTTCGGCACAGATATTGTGGGCTGAAGGACCTGTTTTTGTGCTGTACTTTTCTATGTCCTAGGCAGAGAACTATATTCTGCACACTGTACCTTCCTTCCCCTTTGCTCTTGTGCTTGAGTTTGACTTGATTGTATTTAGTAATGATATATATGAACTGTTTGGATAGCAGGCAGCACATAAACTTTCACTGTAGCTCAGTGCATGTGACAATAATAAACCTAAACCTAAAATCTAAGAAACAAATAAAAAAAGCATTAAGCCGGGAGCACAATGTTAAATGTCAGAAAGCAATAGCATTGCATGCTGAGCGAGCAAGCTAGCCTCAATTACACTGGGTATATGCACTCTGGCTTAAGTGCTGATTTAACATTGGACATAGCGCAGCCAGAATTATTTTGAGTTCAAAGAACGATAAAACTACTACTTCTTCATGGCTGTGTCTCTATTATAGGAGCCGACATGCGCTGTGAGCCATCCTGTGTCTTCCGGTCGAATAATGAAATTCCAGCCTGCCGGATTAACTCCGGGCAGGCAAATCCTCTCCTTTGATAAGAAACACTTTCACTGATATTCATAGTGAATGCAGCAGTACTGACAGGAATATCAGCCTTCATTTTGCTAATCACAGTCACAGCGGCGGTGATTTAACAAACACCGTGAAATTAAACTGAAACAAAACTTTGTGCCATTCACGATCGATCGATATTGACCTGACAACACCAATTACAATCACAGAATGTTGATTCAATCTCATATCTGCAGTGGCCACATGTTAATCTAAGCATAAACTGTGACTAATTCAGTTCTTTTACTCAGTACTTTTATTGTCGACACAAAGGAGCCAGTACACCCGGGGGGGGGGGGGGGGGGGAGGGGAGAGGGGGGGGCGCAGCACGGGGGGAGAGGGGGGGCGCAGCACAGTGGTGCAGTGGTAGAGTTGCTGCCTCACAGCATCAGAGATCCGGGTTCGATCCTGCATGGGTGCTGTCTGTATGGAGTTTGTACATTTTCCCTGTGACCACGTGGGTTTTCTCCGGGTGCTCCGGTTTCCTCCTCACACTCCAAAGACGGACATGTTTGTAGGTTAATTGGCTTCAGTGAAGATTGTAAGTTGTCCCTAGTGTGTAGGATAGTGTTTGGGTACCAGGATTGCTGGTCTCGGTGGGCCGAAGGGCCTGTTTCTGCATTGTATCTCTAAACTAAAACTAAACATTGTTCCTTGGTGTTGGTGTCTACAACGATTCATATAAGCTGCCGATGCACTCAAGACCCTGACACCCTAATTTAATTATTTATTTTTTATTTTTAAAACTTTTATATTAAAAAATTTTAAATTTTGAAAATGTAGATGTAACTTGTTAGAGATGCTGGTCCACCATACGCTAGTGCACACTGTCACAAATAAAGCACTGTTTTTACCTATTACTGAATTTAATCGTTCTATGATCAACTCCACTGTCTAGTCTTCATCTTCAGACTTTAGAGATGCAGTGTGGAAACAGGCCCTCGAACCACCAAATCCGTGCTGACCAGAGATCCCCGTACACTAACACTATCCAACACACTAAGGACAATTTGCAATCTTTACAGAAGATAATTAGCTTACAAACCCTTGCAGTCCCTCTCTCTCTCCACCCCACCCCTACTCTAGTCTTCCTGCAAGTTTCACTGTTCATATCCATATATCTCTAAAAATTGGCCTCCACTGCCGCCTGTGGCAATGAATTCCACAGATTCACCACCCTCTGGCAAAATAAATTCCTACCCATCTCCTTTCTAAATATATGTTCTTTCATTCTGAGGCTGTGCCCTCTGGTCCTAGACTCGCCCACGTATGTTTTCGGTCGTTTGTCAAGATATTGAACAGCCCAACTATGACTTACCAAATAACTAAATAACTTACTGCACAAAGCTCCAGTTATTTGATGATTAAAATCTTATCAATTATCCCAATAAATATCATAAAGATAAGAAGCTTAAATAGTTTCACCATATTCGGCTTAAAATCCCTGCCGCTTGAGAATCATTCAAATCACTCCCATGAGAAATCACAGCAGAAAGTGTTCTGTGCTCCGTTTAACATACTGCCTATCTCAGTCAAGTAAAACATGTGTAATCGATTTTACTTTAAACGAAGTAAAAGCTAACTGGTTAATTTGCTCAAGGGACTTCCATACTGATTATGTTTAAACTTGCAATCTCACATAACATATATTTGTGAATCTATGCTACATCCTGTTACATTATGAACATCTGCCATTGTTATCAAGAACAAACCAGGGTGCATTTTGTAAGAGAGAGTCTTAGTACCAGGAAAGAGGGAGAGAGAGGAAGAGAGGGGGGGAGAGAGAGGGGGAGAGGGAGGGGGAGAGGGAGGGGGAGGGGGAGGGGGAGGGGGAGGGAGGGGGAGAGGGAGGGGGAGAGGGAGGGGGAGAGGGAGGGGGAGAGGGAGGGGGAGAGGGAGGGGGAGAGGGAGGGGGAGAGGGAGAGGGAGAGGGAGAGGGAGAGGGAGAGGGAGAGGGAGAGGGAGAGGGAGAGGGAGAGGGAGAGGGAGAGGGAGAGGGAGAGGGAGAGGGAGAGGGAGAGGGAGAGGGAGAGGGAGAGGGAGAGGGAGAGGGAGAGGGAGAGGGAGAGGGAGAGGGAGAGGGAGAGGGAGAGGGAGAGGGAGAGGGAGAGGGAGAGGGAGAGGGAGAGGGAGAGGGAGAGGGAGAGGGAGAGGGAGAGGGAGATTCCAACAGGAGTGGGGGGGAATAATGGAACAGACACAGCTGCAAATACAAAGCACAGCAGCAGCATCTCTGAAGAGATAAGAACAAACAAAGTTGACACCATCAGATGATGTCCGAACTTTCGAGTACTTGGTGCACGTGACAATAAACTAAACTAAAGTGAATTGAGCATTTTCTTTTTGAGTAAATACTGAACGTCGCATAATTCTTAATGTATTTGACAGTTGGTGAATGTTGTAGTGGCAACTACAAAAGGGAACTAGCATCTGATAGGAAACTAATCAACACCCGTAGATTTTTCATCCTTGATCTTCTGAAACTCATCAAGGTAGCTGCTGTTCCAGACTTTAGAGATACCGTGCGGAACAGGCCCTATGGGCCACTGAGTCTGTGCCGACCAGCGATCACCCTGTACACTAGCACCATCCTACACACTAGGGACAACTTACAATTTTACCAAAACCAATTAACCTGCAAACCTGTAGGGCTTTGGAGTGTGGGAGGAAACCGGAGCACCCAGAGTAAACCCACACAGTCACGGGGGAATGCACAAACTCCATACAGACAGTACACGTAGTCAGGATCGAACCAGGTCCTAGAGTGCATTTGGAACGAGCTGCCGGAGGAGGTAGTTGAGGTAGGTACTGTAACAGCATTTAAAAGATAATCAATGAAGTTCCTGAAACTTGGTTCTCATCACTGCTGCGCTTCATGTCTCACTCTACCTTTAGGCTTTGTCTGTGGTTCCCCGTAACCACATCAGCACAATCCACATCCCTATTTACTAGTTATTAGCCCTCACTATTCTTTCCCCTACAACAAACAGCATTTAAAAGATACCTGGGTAGGAAAGATTTAGCGGGCTTTGGGCCTAATGCGTGTAGATGGGTCATCATGATCAGTACGGAGGAGTTAGGCTGAAGGGCCTATTTCTGTACTGTGTGACTCCAACACTCTCAGTCCTGAATCGTTCATGTGTTTTCAGTAGTGTGACGGTCGGGACATGTTGGCAAGTCTAGAGAGCTAACGTGATGGTACAGCTTGTGGCCAGCTCCCAGCTGATCCAAGACATAGATCCACAGATCCCGCACCATCCGAGACCCCAGCCCAGAGGTAACATATTTATTTACACCCTTTCTCCTCTCCCCATCAGTCAATCCTCACTGCATGAAAGTACATTGCCCACAATCCCATGTGCTTTACTGTTTAGGGCAGCACAGTGGCACAGCGGTAGAGTTGCTGCCTTACAGCACCAGAGACCCGGGTTCGATCATGACCACGGGCGCTGTTTGTACAGAGTTTCTACGTCCTCCCTCCCTGTGACTGCATGGGTTTTCTCTGGGTGCTCCGGTTTCCTCCCACACTCCAAAGACGTACAGGTTTGTAGGTTATTTGGCTTCAGTAAAATTGTAAATTGTCCCTAGTGTGTAGGGACAAGTGTGTACTAGTGTACGGGATGTAAATTGTCCCTAGTGTGTCCCTAGTGTGCGTACTAGTGTACGGGATGATCGCTGGTCGGCGCGGACTCAGTGGGCCTGTTTCCACGCTATATCTCTAAAGACTAAACTTCAAGACAGTACCTTGTCAAAGACTTTCTTATAGTCCGAAAAGCAATGTTTCTGTTAGTTACAGCCTCAAGAAAAGCTTGAATATATTTGTCAAACATGAATTCCCTGTTGACTTTGCTCAATCTTATTATGATTTTCCATGTATCTTGTTTAACTTTGGTTTATTAAGTCCCATTTAGTTATTTGATTTTGAAGCAAGTTACATTGATCTCGTGGACAATGCATCGATGAGTTGTGTTAACTTGTTGGTGATAGCATTTTAATCAGGCAGCTTCCCATTTATTGATACCAAATGCTAAGATGTAAAGGACTTTTCTCAAGATAAGGTAAACCTTTTATCGAGATCTGAATCAATCCTAATCTTATTTACTCCGCACTATAAGTTAACTAGCAACATCTTCACTGTTGTTTTTGAAGCAGGAATAACATTATTCACAATATTGAAGAGGACAGAAATTCAAAGTAGCTTTCCATTTAAAGTTTTTTTTCACTTATGATTAATAAGCATAAGCGGTTATTGCAAATTGTCTTCCCATGGTTATGAAGATTTTCAACACGATGCCATCCGTCTGACTTTTTGTTAGTGAATTCAAGTCACTTCCCGAAAGTGGATTTAAGGAATATGCTATGGCCACCAAAGATACTAGAAGAACAAGATGAACCACTCCGTTGAAATCCCCAAATACTGAAGTGTTTATTCACAAAATGCTGGAGTAACTCAGCAGGTCAGGCAGCATCTCAGGCTCCTGAGATGCTGCCTGACCTGCTGAGTTACTCCAGCATTTTGTGAATAAATACCTTCGATTTGTACCAGCATCTGCAGTTATTTTCGTATACTGAAGTGTACGCAAAGGAGCCATTTTAGTAGGCAAAACCCACTGTTCGTTCAGCCTCTCGCAGTGTAATCAGTGTTTTGGGGGAACAGTATGTGTGATGATACCATTAAAATGCAGAATACATCTCATCTATCAATTCACAGATTTTTGGTATTTTTCTTTTAAAATGTTTCTGCAAGTTTCTGCCTACTAAGATGGCGTCATGACATACTATGGTTTTTAGGTCTATCTTGTTCCTCTAGTATCTTTGATGGCCACCATGACAGTCTGAAAAATTCCAAAGCAAGCTCAACAAAATCAAGAAAATCGTTAAACAGCCTCAAATTCTATTAGGTGTTGTGAACAATTAACGGCTGTCAGTGAGCTACATTTAATGTAGTTTGGTTCAGAGATACAGCATGGGAACTTGCCCTTCGGCCCATTGAGTCCACGTCGAACATTGATCACTCATTCACACTAGCTCTGCATTCCCACTTTCTCTTCCACTCCCTATCCACGAAGGGGCAATTTACAGAGGGCCGATCAACCTACAAACCCGCACGTCTTTGCGATGTGGGAGGGAAACAGAGCACCCGGAGGAAACCCAAGCAGGCACAGGGAGAACGTGCAAACTCTGTTGTTGTTGTTGTTGTTGTTGTTGTTGTTCGTCCTTCGGGTTCGAAGATGACCATGACTTCACTTTCAGTTGGAGGATTGGTGACTGTGGGTCCGGAAGTGACTGGTGAGGCCAATCCGGGCCCGGAAGGCACGCCCACACGTAGGACACAAGTGGATGGGTGCTGCAGTGGAAGTGGAGGTAGCACGGGCCTTGCGCGTGGTGCGTTTCCTCTGGGCCTCTGCAGTGCGTCTGTTCTCTGCTGCACGGGCTCCTGTGGTGAGCTTGCTACGCCAGGTTGGACGGTCCAGAGCAAGAGACTCCCAAGTGCTGAGGTTGATGTCCAAGTCTTTGAGGGACACTTTGAGGCAGTCATTAAACCGTTTCTTCTGTCCTCTTACTGAGCGCTTGCCCCGACACAGTTCTCCATACAGAAGCTGTTTTGGCAGTCGACTCTCGGGCATTCTGACGACATGGCCTGCCCATCTGGCTTGGGCTTTCCGTAGGCAAACTCTACACCGTCAGCATCTCAGGTCAGGATGGAACCCAGGTCTCTGGTGCAGAGAGGCAGGGGGTCTACCAGCTGTGCCACTGTGTAGCATGTGGAGCACTATCCTCAGTTTTGGAAATCTGCTACAGGAAAATGCCATTAAACTAGAAAGAGTGCAGAGAAGATTTACGAGGATGTTGTCAGGACTCGAGGCCCTGAGTTATAGTGGGAGGCCGCACATGCTAGGACTTTATTCCTTGGAGAATGAGGGTCAATCTTGTCGAGCTGTATAAAATCATGATTGGAATAGATAGGGTAAATGCACAGTCTTTTATCCAGGGTAGAGGAATCAAGAACCAGAGGAAATGTGGTTTAAGGTGAGAATGGAAAGATTTAATAAGAACCTTTTTACTCAGAGGGTGGTAGATATATGGACCGAGCTGACAGAGGACGTAGATGGGGCAAGTAATATCACAACATTTAAGTAGGTAATTTCGCAATGTTTAGGAAACATTTAGATAGTACGTGGATAAGATAGATTTAGAGGGATATAGGTCAAATGCAGGTAGGTGGGACTAATGTAGATGGGGCATGTTGATCGGTGTGGGTAACTTGGGCCGAAGGGCCCGTTTTCACGCTATATGGTCCTATGATTACAAGCATTTAAAAGACATTTGGACAGGTACATGGATAGGAGAGGTTTAGAGGGGATTGGTCAAATGTGGCCAGGTGGATCGAGGGTAGATGGGGCATATTGGTTGGCATAGGTGGGATGGGCCGAAGGGCCTGTTTCTGTGCCGTGTGATTCTATAACTCTCGCTCAACGATCTGTTTATCCTCTGCTTCCTGTGAAGCAATCGCTCAAGTTATTTCTCTCTCTCCTTTACAATATCCAGCTGTGGTAATCTTGCACAGGAATTCCCATTTGGCAACCCGATAAACTCTTACTTAGATCACCCGCCAGCAGTGACATGAAGAATAGATAAGTTACCGGAGCTCCTGCTTTGATATATGGAAGGACTCCCAGGTAGTGGGGCTCCTGACACCACCTCTTCCCTTGTCTCTGTAAGTACCAGAGCCTATGTGTTTCATTACCAATCAATCTTTGAATGTGGCCAGTTTAACAGCTACAACCTTCCTGCTGATATCGTTTGGATTATGTGGATTATTTTAATTTCCCTTTATGAGAATCTAATCTCGGTGTTCATGATAGGGGCACTGAGTATCTTTAGACTTTACTTTAGACTTTAGAGATACAGTGCGGAAACAGGCCCTTCGGCCCACCGAGTCCGCGTCGACCAGCGATCCCCGTACATAGAGTCATAGTCATAGAGTGATACAGCATGGAAACAGGCCCTTCGGCCCAAATCACCCACACCGGCCAACATGTCCCAACTACACTAGTCCCACCTGCCCGCGTTTGGTCCACATCCCTCCAAACCTGTCCTATTCATTCATGTACCTGTCTAACTGTTTCTTAAACGTTGGGATAGTTCCAGCCTCAACAACCTCCTCTGGCAGCATGTTCCATACACCCACCATACTTTGTGTGGAGAAAGTTACCCCTCAGATTCCCATTAAATCTTTTCCCCTTCACCATAAACCTATGTCCTCTGGTTCTCGTTTCACCTACTCTGGGCAAGAGACTCTACACATCTATGGGCAAGATACACTCACGCCATCTTACACACGAGGGGCAATGTACAATTTTACCGAAGCCAATTAGCCTACAAGCCTGCCTTGTCGTGCTGTGGCATGAATATTGTCTTTCTCAAGTCATGGAACATTATTTCATTACTTATGCTGAAAGAAGGAAATAAATTAAACAGTGAATTAACAATGGTATAATTTTCTTTCTCAGCTGAAAAGATAATTTTAATATTTCAGACATTAAACGTCAAGTGAAATTTGCTCTTATGTGAAATCAATGTCAGAGTTTTGAATTCAGATTCAAAGATGAAACTGCAGATGATGTTTTACATAATTTATACTTCAGTTTTGTATGTAGATTGCAGCATAAATTATGGGGTAAATAACGGCGTGATATTTGCACAGTGGGTTTCGTTGTCAGGTGAGCAGATGCCAAGAGGCTGAATATTCCTTGATCTAATGTGATGGGTGTGGTTTGACCCTGGGGAACATCCTGAACCATAGCTGCAAATCTTTATGGAGGTTTTTTTTAAGTAAGATATTTTTAAAAAGTCAATCGTTGCAGACTTTCACAAAACTGCCTTAAAACCGACATACTCAAAGACTTTGTGGAAACAAGGAATTGCAGATGCTGGTTAAAAATACAAAAAAATAAGTCAAAACGTGCTGGAGTAAATCAACTGGTCCGGCAGCATCTCTGGAGAACACGGACAGGTGATGTTTTTTTGGGTTGAGACCCTTCTTCAAACTGATCAAGAGTTGGGAAATAAAGAACCAGAGGACATAGGTTTAAGGTCAGGGGGGAAAGATTTAATAGGAACCTGAGGCGTAACCTTTTTACACAAAGGGTGGTGGGCGTGTGGAACGAGCTGCCAGAGGAGATAGTTGAGGCAGGCTCTATTGCAACATTTAAGAACCATTTAGACAGGTACATGGATAGGACAGGTTTGGTGGGATATGGGCCAAACACGGGCAGGTGGGACTAGAGTAGATGGGACATGATCGACGGGGAGGACAAGTTGGGCTGAAGGGCCTGTTTCCACTCTGTATGACTCTAAATCTAAAAAAGTGAATTCAAAGTGTATCTGAGTACCAGTAAAAATAATATCCGATAGTCTGGAAATTTGTCCAGTCTGGTCTTGATGTACTGGGTTTCATTTCAAGTTTAAAATGTCACCTGCTTTAATTCAATTCACGTACCATCAAAGCAGCCTAATCAGCTGTTAATCAACCATTTGAGCCTGATGACACTTAAGGGTCCAAGGGGTGGTCTAAGTCCAAACATGCGCCATTAACAGCTTATATATGGGTCACTTCAGTGTACCAGCAGTGTTCAAATCAACAAATAATAACAAAAACTGCAGCCAGTAATGGTATTAAGATTACAGGAAAGATATTGAAGTGATGAGTGGGGTAACATATGATGGCTCTGGACTTGTACTTGCTGGAGTTTAGAAGGATTAGGAAGGACCTCATTGAAACTTACTGACTAGTGAAAGGTCTGGATGGAGTGGATGTGGAGAGGATGTTTCCACTAGTGGGAGAGTCTAGGACGAAGAGGGCACAGCCTCAGAATAAAAGGATGTACCTTTATAAAGGTGAACAGGAGGAATTTCTTTGGAGGGTGGCGAATCTGTGGATGCATTGCCACTAGGCGGCTGTGGAGGCCAAGTCAATAGATATTTTTAAGGTGGAGATTGATAGATTCTTGATTAGTACAGGTATCAGGGGTTATGGGGGCAAAGGCAGAAGAATGGGGTTGAGAGGGAAACATCGATCAGCCATGATTGAATGTGTGGGAAGGAACTGCAGATGCTGGTTTAAACCGAAGATAGACACAAAAAGCTGGAGTAACGCAATGGGACAAGCAGCATCTGTGGAGAGAAGGAATGGGTGATGTTTCGGGTCGAGGGAGTAGATGTGATGGGCTGAATGCCCTAATTCTGCTCCTAGAATTTATGAACTTATGAACTGCTGCAGATAATGCATTGGTTTTATGAGACATAGGGAACTGCAGAAGCTGATTTACAAAAAAAGACACCAAGCGCTGGAGTAACTCAGTGGGTCAGGCAGCATCACTGGAGAATGTAGACAGGTGACGTTTTGGGTCAGGACTCAAGAAGGGTCCCAACCCGAAATGTCACCTACCTGTATCCATGTTCCCCAGAGATGCTGCCTGACCCACCGAGTTACTCCAGCATAATGTATTTGGTTTGTTTTATTTTACTTTTCCTCAAATAAGTGATTCCTTATTTCATCACTGCAATAACACAGTTTTGTTTCAACAGGCTTATTTCCAACAAGCAATAGAAGATCTTGAGTTGGATTACCATTTTCAAGTATACATACTTCAGGAGAAACTAAATGAGTCCAAGGTTGGATCTCAGCAGGACTCAATTCACACTGAATATGTTGTAATGGGTGACAGGAATAAATAGGACTTACATTAACAATAGCTTCTTTAGTCTGCGCCATGTCTGAGATTACTCCGTCTGTTATAATGAGGAGAACAAAGTACTGTGAGCCGTCTTGTATTGCTGCTGCGTATCTGTAACAAACAGACAAAATGGGTATTAGTAAGTAACGTGGACAATTATCCCTTCTGGGTAAAGTTCCTGCATATCTGGCTGCATAATGCAAGCCAGTGACCTGGCTGGGAGCAAAGATAACAAGGCACACTGATTTACATCAACACAAAGTAAGTGCCCACTTCACACAAATTATTCATTCCGCCAGGCTTCGAAAGACGAGGGTTTGACTTTATCAATATCTAGTGATTCTCCTGTGGCCAGACATAATCGCTCTATCACTGCAAGAAAAGGTGAGAGGAACAAAATGCTGGAGTAACTCAGCGGCCCTGGCGGCATCTCTGGATGGAAAGAATGGGTGACCTTTTGGGTAGAGACCCTTCTTCAGGCTGAAGAGGGGTCTCGACCCGAAACGTCACCCATTCCTTCTCTCCAGAGATGCCGCCAGGCCCGCTGTGTTTCTCCTGCATTTTGTGTCTATCTTCGGTTTAAACCAGCATCTGCAGTTGCTTCCTGCAATGAAAGTGAGAAGAATTTGCCCTTGAATGCAGGGAGGAGCTGTGAGAGTCAGAGGGGGCATCGAGGTGGCACTAGGTTCTTCCCTTTAATGTGACATTGGTTTACATCCATCTGTGCCACTGTGCCAAGCGATGAGGTGTGTGCAAAGTGGGCAACAAAGGGCTTTTCTAATAGTCATACAGAAACGTGGTCTTTTACCCAGTGCAGGAGAATCGAAAACCAGAGGACAACAAGGGTGGTGGGTGAATAGAACAAGTTGCCAGAGGAGGTAGTTGAGGCAGGTACTATCAACGTGTTTAAGAAATATTCAGACAGTTCATAAGTTATAGGTGCAGTATTAGGTCAATGGTCCCATCAAGTCTACTCCGCCATTCAATCATGGCTGAAACAGCTTTCCCTCCCAACCCCATTCTCCTGCCTTCTCCCCATAATCCCTGACACCTTTACTATTCAAGAATCTGTCATTCTGTGCCTTAAAAATACTCAAATATGGGTTTGGAGGGATATGGGCTACATCAGGCAGGTGGGACTAGTGTTGATGGGGGCATGTTGGTCGGCATGGGCAAGTTGGGCCGAATGGCCTGTTTCCATCCTGTATATAGATGACATGAGATTTTAATACACATTTTCATTTGTTCCTTTAAAGTAAGAATGGTGTTACAATTTAATAATTTAAACCTGCAGATTCAAAATACTTTTGTAAATTCGTGGATGATTGTGCACTGTTGTTACTATAAATATGTTTGAGCAGGAGTCCAGACCTGAAACATAGCCTGCACATTTCCTCGAAAGATTTCTTAAACATTGTGATAATCCCTGTCTCAACTACCTCCTCTGGCAGATCGTTCCATACACTGTGTAAAAAAGTTGCCCCTCAGGTTCATATTAAGACTCCCCCCCTCTCACCGTAAAACTATGTCCTCTGGTTCTCGATTCTCCCACTCCTTTTATTGATCTCTTGAAGATTTAATTCTGCAAACCTGTTTCCTTTTAAACGAAAGCTAGGAGTCTTGCCAATTAAAGGAAAACCCTAAAAGAGTTAAAACAAAAGCTGATGGTGGACGAGTTTTAAGGAAAGCAAAAGAAAGAGACAGTAGGAGAGAGGGGAAATGAGGTGTAGGTGAATGGCCTGGTCAAGGAGGTTGAAAATAGCAGTGGCGAGGAGAGGGAAATCACACGGATGTACATGTACAGAGGTCTCCTTTGAGAAATAACTGGACAGGTTGCCATGGCAACACTCCAAAATGACAGACTGTGTTAGTGCAGGTCTTGCATTAAAGGACAAGAATAAACCGGGCCAAGTTAATTTGTGAAGTGTATGAAGTCCTGTAGAATAAAAGCTTCCGAAGTGCATTCAAGCTGAAAAAAATAGACCAGAACAATTCAAGTCACTTGGGCAGGTAAGGGCACAGAATGCTGCAGTATCTCATGATATGATAAATCATAATATGATAAATTTTACTCTACAAATTGAGAGGGAGAAGGGAAAATCGGAAGTGTCAGTATTACAGTATAGCAAAGGGGATTACAGAGGCATGAGGCAGGAGCTGGTCAGATTTGACTGGAAGGAGGCCCTATCAGGGAAGGCGGTGGAACAGCAATGGCAGGTATTCCTGGGAATAATGCAGTTGCAGGATCAATTTATCCCAAAAAGGAGGAAAGATTCTAAGGGGAGTAAGAGGCACCTGTGGCTGACAGGAGAAGTCAAGGACAGCATAAAAATAAAAGAAGTATAACATAGCAAAGAAGAGTGGGAAGCCAGAGGATTTGGGACTCTTTTAAAGAGCAACAGAAGATAACTAAAAAGGCAATACGGGGAGAAAAAATGAGGTACGAGGGTAAGCTAGCCAATAATATAAAGGAGGATAGTAAAAGCTTTTTTAGGTGTGTGAAGAGGAAAAATATAGTCAAGGCAAATGTGGGTCCCTTGAAGACAGAAGCTGGGGAATTTATTATGGGGAACAAGGAAATGGCAGATGGGTTGAACCGGTACTTTGGATCTGTCTTCACTAAGGAAGATACAAACAATCTTCCAGATGTTCTAGTGGCCAGAGATCCTAGGGTGACGGAGGAACTGAAGGAAATTCACATTAGGCAGGAAATGGTGTTGGGTAGACTGATGGGACTGAAGGCTGATAAATCCCCAGGGCCTGATGGTCTGCATCCCAGGGTACTTAAGGAGGTGGCTCTAGAAATTGTGGATGCATTGGTGATCATTTTCCAATGTTCTATAGATTCAGGATCAGCTCCTGTAGATTGGAGGGTAGCTAATGTTATCCAACTTTTTAAGAAAGGAGGGAGAGAGAAAACGGGAAATTATAGACCAGTTAGTTTGACATCAGTGGTGGGGAAGATGCTGAAGTCAATTATAAAAGACGAAATTGCGGAGCATTTGGATAGCAGTAAAAGGATCGTTCCGAGTCAGCATGGATTTACGAAGGGGAAATCATGCTTGACTAATCTTCTGGAATCTTTTGAGGATGTAACTAGCAAAATTGGGGAGAGCCGGTGGATGTGGTATACCTCGACTTTCAGAAAGCCTTCGACAAGGTCCCACATAGGAGATTAGTGGGCAAAATTAGAGCACATGGTATTGGGGGTGGGTACTGACATGGATAGAAAATTGGTTGGCAGACAGAAAGCAAAGAGTGGGGATAAGTGGGTCCCTTTCAGAATGGCAGGCAGTGACTAGTTGGGTACCGCAAGGTTCGGTGCTGGGACCGCAGCAATTTACAATATACATTAATGACTTGGATGAAGGGATTAAAAGTACCATTAGCAAATTTGCAGATGACACAAAGCTGGGTGGTAGTGTGACCTGTGAGGAAAATGCTATGAGGTTGCAGGGTTACTTGGACAGATTGTGTGAGTGGGCGGATGCATGGCAGATGCAGTTTAATGTGGATAAGTGAGAGGTTATCCACTTTGGTGGTAAGAATAGGAAGGCAGATTATTATCTGAATGGTGTCAAGTTAGGAAAAAGGGACGTACAATGAGATCTGGGTGTCCTAGTGCATCAGTCACTGAAATGAAGCATGCAGGTTCAGCAGGCAGTGAAGAAAGCCAATGGAATGTTGGCCTTCATAACAAGAGGAGTTGAGTATAGGAGCAAAGAGGTCCTTCTGCAGTTGTACAGGGCCATGGTGAGACCGCACCTGGAGTAATGTGTGCAGTTTTGGTCTCCAAATTTGAGGAAGGATATTCTTGCTATTCAGGGCATGCAGCGTAGGTTTACTAGGTTAATTCCTGGAATGGCAGGACTGTCATATGTTGAAAGACTGGAGCGACTGGGTTTGTATACACTGGAATTTAGAAGGATGAGAGGGGATCTTATCGAAACGTATATGATTTTAAGGGGTTGGGCACGTTAGAGGCAGGAAACATGTTCCCAATGTTGGGGGAGTCCAGAACTAGGGGCCACAGTTTAAGAATAAGGGGTAGGCCATTTAGAACTGAGATGAGGAAAAACCTTTTCAGTCAGAGAGTTGTGAATCAGTGGAATTCTCTGCCTCAGAAGGCAGTGGAGGCCAATTCTCTGAATGCATTCAAGAGAGAGCTAGATAGAGCTCTTAAGGATAGTGGAGTCAGGGGGTATGGGGAGAAGGCAGGAACGGTGTACTGATTGAGAATGATCAGCCATGATCACATTGAATGGAGGTGCTGGCTCGAAGGGCCGAATAGCCTCCTCCTGCACCTATTGTCTATTGTCTATTGACCAGCGATTGCCCATACACTAGTTTTATCCTACACACTGGGTGGCAATTTACAGAAGCCAATTAACCTACAAACCTACAGACTTTGGAGTGTGGGAAACTCCCAGAGCAGCCTGTGAAAACCCACATGGTCACAGGAAGAACGTGCAAACTCCTTACAGACAGCACCCGTAGTTAGGATCGAACCCTGGTGTGAGGCAGCAACTCTACCGCTGCGCCACCGTGCTATCTTCAATTGGTCTATCAATTATATCAATGATACGAAAATGCACACTCCATTGCAGAGATGATGCCTTTGGCTTTACCAGTTCAAAGCATTGCAATCTTCATTACTGCTAACAACTGCCTCTTTACATTGGTGATAATAGAAAACGTGACTGCTTGGTAAATTTAAATAGCTATATAATCCTTATACTGTTTAATCTTTCAACAGATTTGCACTGACTTTTTAACCTCGGGCTATTACCATACACTGACATTTCCAAATGAGGTGAGTCTGTTGGATGTCTGAAACCGCCTTACATCTACATAATTCCCCCATTTAAATCGGATGTAAAACACTGCAAACCAGACCGTTTGAATAGCGCACTGAGGAGTTGCTGCATTTACCTTGCGACATGATTGATCACAGGCGCAAAATTTGTGGGCCCATAAAGCTGGACTGTCTTGAGACTCTGATGATATGCTTCCAGAATTCCGTCAATGCCGTTACAATATGGATTCTCAGGTATGCCGTTCTGTTTAAAGAGAAACGTGTCAAATTTGGACACTGCCACATTGCACACATAGAACATAGAACAGTACAGCAGAAGAACAGTGGGACAGGCAGCATCTCTGGAGAGAGGGAACGGTTGATGTTTTTGGGTCAAGACCCTTCTTCAAGACTATGGATCATGTACAGGCGGATGAGACCAGTTTCACTTGGCATCATGTTCAGCCTACAATGTCTATGCCGAACATGTTGCAAAGTGAGACTGGTCTCATCTGCCTGTACACGATCCATAGTCTGAAGAAGGGTCTTGACCCAAAACATCAACCGTTCCCTCTCTCCAGAGATGCTGTCTGTCCCGCTGAGTTATTTTGTGTCTATCTTTGTAGTAAACCAGCACCTGCAGTTCCTCCCTACACACATCCCTCTATTCCTTGCACTTTCACGTTCCAGTCTAAAACCCTCTGAAACACCACGATCGTATCTGCCTCCAGCACCACCCCTGGCAGCATGGTCCAAGCCGCCACCAACCTCTGCGGAAAACTATCCCCGCACATTTCCATTAAACGTCAGGGTCTGAAGAAGTGTCCCGACCCGAAACGCCACCTATTCCTCTTTTCCCCAGTGATGCTGCCTGACCCGCTGAGTTACTCCAGCATTTTGTGCCTACCTTCGGTATAAACCAGCATCTGCAATCCCTTCCTACACCTACCCATTAAACGTTCTCCTTCTTAAGGTTATGCCCGCTAAGGTTGGACATTTCCATCCTGCGAGAAAGTTTCTGACTGTCCACCCTATCTACGCGCCACATATTTTATTTCATACCCTTTTCAACATTCGAAGGTCTGTTGCATTGATGTAAATTAAAAAAAAAATATTTTCTGTTTATTTGGTTTAATGACAAGTTCATGTTTTCTGTGCCAACCATCCACTACACAGCCTGGGTCTGTCTCAGCATCCTTTCTATTCATTAGAGTGTAATAATAGTCTTCAGTGCCATCACTAAAAGGCCACTGACCATTATCAGATGAAAAATAAAACAGTGAATGGCAAATTTGAATTGAAACTTGGCAAGGCTGCGTCACTGAGTTCGACCTCCTGTGTTTGATTGGAATTTTGCTATTAAACTGATTTTAATGCTCCAAAATGCATCTGTGTCACATTTAATTTGCATCACAAGATAACAAGCCCTGGTTCTCTACAAAGTGTGCCCTGTATACATAAAATTACCACTTTAAAAAAAAAGCTTCATTAGGAGATTTATATCATTGAATCAATCAGCTAGATACGCAATGGCACAATATGAAACAATTCCGCAAATTAATTCTCACATTCTTTTGATGGGGAACTCTGAGAAATCTGTTGGGAAAAAGCTCCTTATTAATGCAGGTTATTTAAAACGCAATCAAGAGAAAATGAATACACCTTGTCCTCTCTCTATATTTTCAATTCAAAGGGCACCAGGAAGCCAAACAAACAGATAGCGTCATACAGCATGGAAACAGGCCCTTCGGCCCACTTTGTCCAAGATGCCCCATCCCAGCCATTTGCCCATGTTTGGCCCATATCCCTCGAAAGCTTTCCTATCCAAGTATCTTTTAGATATTGTTATTGTATATATCTCAACTACCTCCTCTGGCAGCTCGTTCCATATACCCACTGTGTGAAAAGTATCCACTCAGGTTCCTATTAAATCTGTCCCCCCTCACCTTAAACATATGCCCTCCGGTTCTTGGTTTCTCTCCCCTGGGTAAAAGAATCTGCATTCACCCTTTCTATTTCCCTCGTGATTTTGTACACCTCTATAAGATCACCCCTCAGCCCCCTGTGCTCCAAGGAATAAAGACCTAGCCTGCCCAACCTCTCCCTGGAGCCTAGGCATTGACTCCCAGCAGGTTTACAACGGTCTGTTTTGCTCACTTCCCATGTATTTGGTTCCACTGAAGGGGGTGGGGGTAGTAAGCTAGAAGAGAGGAGAGGCAGGGCAAAGCCTGGAAAATGACACAGGTGAGGGCATTTTTTTGAGAGGCAGATGGCTGGACAAAGGCTCGAGATGGAAAGAGAGAAGGTGTGAGACAAAGGGTTAAAGATTTACAAATTGTGAAGCTAAAGGAAGGAATGCAGGTAGAAGGGCAAGGGAGATATTGGTGTGTCCAGGTGGGGCACAAGTGAGGGGGTGGGGAAGGAAAGGGTGGGGGAGGAAGAGCGAAGGGGGATTTGGTAGTTATCTAAAATGAGAGAATTCAATGCCATTGGATTGTGAGCTACCCAAGCAGAATATCGGGTGCTGTACTTCCAGTTTGTGCATGGTCTTAGCATCTTGCAATGGAATGTGCATTCTTATGAGGATGTTGCCAGGAACCATGGGCCTGAGCTACAGGGAGAGGTTGAGCAGGCCAGGACTTTATTCCTTCGAGCACAGGAGGAAGAGGGTGATCTTAGAGATGTTTAAGATTATGAGAGGAATAATGAGGGTAAATGCACACTTTTACCCAGAATGGGGGATTTGAGAACCAGAGGACATTGATTTAAGGTGAGGGGGGGGGGGTGGGAGGGTGGTGGGGGGGAGATTGAATAGGAATCCGAGGGGCAACTTTTTTACTGCAAAGGGTGGTGGGTGTATGGAACGAGCTGCCAGAGGAGGTAGTTGAGGCCGGTACGATGAAAAAGTTCAAAGAACATTTGGACAGCTACATGGATAGGATAGGTTTAGAGGGATATGGGCCAAGCTGGCAGGTAGGACTAGTGTAGATGGGACGTGTTGGTCGGCGTGGACAGGTTGGGCGGAAGGGTCTGTTTCCGTGCTGTATGGGTCCATGACCCTATTGTCAATGGAGAGGTCCCAGAACAACACTTTAACATTACTGGGTTCACAGTTGCTTCTCGATGGGATGATTCTTTCTGCCATAATACAGTGGTGGAGGAGCTCAGGAGGGCAGGCAGCACCTGAGGAAGGAATGGACAGGTGATGTTTTCAGTTGTGATTCTTCTTCAGATAGTCTTCTCCAGCCTGAAGAAGGGTCCCGTCCCAAAGCATTCCCTCCACAGATGCTGCCTGACCTGCTGAGTTCCTCCAGCACTTTTGTGTTTTGCTCACGATTCCAGCATCTGCCGATCCTTGTGCCTGCACTCTTTCTGGCATTAAGAAGCATTTCGACAAGTACATGGATAGGACAGGTTTAGATGGGATACGGGCCAAACACAGGCAGGTGGGTCTAGTGTAGATGGGACATGTTGGTCGGTGAGGGCACGGTTGGGCCGAAGGGCCTGTTTCCATGCTGAATTCAGCGAAGTCAGCACCGGCGACAACCTATGTCACCTGGCGACAACCTACGACAACGCCTACGTTAGGATACATCAAGCTACGCCCATTGGCGCCAAACCCACTGCCGCTGAAATTTTTTCAAAATTCTGAAAATCCAGCGGCGACCAGAAAGATGCTACGACTCTTTGGAGACGAGTCACGACCATACAGGCGACACCCTGGCGACCGTGTGGTGACAGCCTAGTCACCTGTAGTCGCCTGAAAAATCACCTGTGGGACAGGCCCTTTAATACTTGAATCTCTGCCTCGGCAAATCAAAGATGAGACTGCTCATACGAAATGCAAAAGTCAAATCAGCTGATATTAGGAACATATTAGATTCTGATTCTGCTAAATTGGCAAAAATAATAGTTTGCTATACAATTGCCAAACAATTACCAATAGCATTTCCCTCCAGGATAATGTAAGATGGGAGACACACTTTTGGGAACTGATTTATGTCCAGAGTGTGTGAAAATGTGCATTTTCCCTCTCTTGTTCTTAATTGGATTTATTTCTTTATAAATCCCAGCTGAGAAAGTGCAAATGTAATTTCCTCTCAGGCCTCTCCCGGTGTTAATCTTAAACTTGCAGCTCGGAAATAAGCAATCTAACAAAGTAGTCACGACGCATTTCCATTTTCGCTTCCTCCCACAGGGAACGGCAGCACGTGGATTTAGATGGAAATAACTTGTTTTTAAATAGCATCTTCCACAGGCTTTGCAACTCCCATGAAATCACTGAAAGGCTTCAAGGAGTAAACATGAAAATCTTGCCCATATCTTTCTACGTTGAGTTCAATGTTTTTGAAATGTTGTTCCCAATGTAGGAAACACAACATTCAATCGCTGCACCACTGGCCCCGGCAGATTGCTTCAGGGGTAAATATTAGGCAGAAAGAACATTCATGTGTTTCAAAATAATGAGCTTTAGACTTTAGAGATACAGCACAGAAACAGGCCCTTCAGCCCACCGAGTCCATGTCGACCAGCGATCACCCCATACACTAACCCTATACACTACGGACAATTTACAATTATACCGAAGCCAATTAACTTACAAACCTGTACGTCGTTGGAGTGTGGGAGGAAACTGGAGCACCCGGATAAAACTTACACAGTCACAGGGAGAATGTACAAACTCTACAGAGAGCATCCACAGTCAGGATCAAACCCAGGTCTCTGGCGCTGTGAGGCAGCAGCTCTTAGCCTGGTGGCTCTTTGGCACTGCCTCCACTAACTGTTGCTGGAGATACAAGGAACCGCAGATGCTGGAAACATGAGCAAATCACAAAGTGCAGGAGGAACTCAGTGGTTCAGGCAGTATCTGTGGATGGAATGGACAGATGACGTTTCGGGTTGGGACCCTTCTTCAGACATACGATGAATCTGGGTCAGAACATAGTTGAAGAGCAGGTGAGCAGCAGGAATCACAGAGGGGAGTTGTGAGAGAGGGTCTCACAGAACTCCAGTCAGAGAGAGGAGAACTTCAACAATGTCGTCACACTTTGAGGAGATTTTGCAGTGGAGGGTAAAATGAAGACACAGGTTCTATAGAGGCCGGAATCTTGATCAAAACAGAAAGTGCTGGAGTAACTCAGCAGGTCAGACTACATTATTGCTGTTTCCATCCACAGATGCTACCATCAGGACTGAGTCTGAAGAAGGGTCCCAATCTGAAACATCAGCTATCCACGTTCTCCAGAGGTACTGCCTGACCCGCTGAGTTACTCCAGCACTTTGTGCCACACTTTCTATTTCCTGGCACTCCCAATTGATATTTTGCTCCTGTTTCTTTTATCACAATGTTGGAGGGAATTTTACGTTTGGCCAGCAGCACACAAAGACAATCTCGTCGAGCAGTGGTGAGTTTCCCAAACAAGTTGGTTTGTTCAAAGCCTTAACACTGTGTAATGGAAAATGCTCGGATAGAACCCAGAATATTTCAGTGATTCATAACACACATGGTCTTCTTATATTCTCACCACACAACGGCCATATGTGAATTTTACAGTTTTGAAATAATTCATCAGTGATCAACCTTCAGCTTTCTCTTCCCTCTTGATCAGAAAACCATTCCCCCATTTCTCTTACGAATAGGTGTCAAAAGTGACTTTTTTAATCTCATGATTTATTGCCCCCCCAGCCTGGTTTACAACCTCCTATGTTTATCTTTACTTCAACCACCTATGTCTTGGAGTCTGAACACCTCCTAAATTTATCTGTAGGGAGGAACTGCAGATGCTGCAAAATAAGTCAGACGTTCAGGGTCGGAAGAAGGGTCTCGACCCGAAACGTCACCCATTCCTTCTCTCCAGAGATGCTGCCTGTCCCACTGAGTTACTCCCGCATTTTGTGTCTATCCTAACTTTATCTATTGCCGCTCCAAAAATGACCTTCATGTTACCTTCACTATGTTGGCCTCTTTTCCCATGATGTTTCCCCAGTATATATACTCCGGGGTAACACATATTAAAAACCTTACTATTTCCAGCATTTCCTACATGGTTTAGTCTAGTTTATTATTGTCACGTGTACCAAAGTACAGTGAAAATATTTTGTTTGTATGCAATCCAGTCAAAGAAAAGACTGTACATGATTACAATCAAGCCGTCCACAGTGTACAGACACAGGACAAAGGGTAGAACATTCAGTGCAAATATGTTGCCAGGACTCGAGGGTCTGAGCTATAGGGAGAGGTTGAGCAGGCTGGGACTCTATTCCTTGGTGCACAGGAGGATGAGGAGTGATCTTATAGAGGTGTATAAATCATGAGAGGAATAAATCAGGTAGACGTACAGGTAGACAAGTTTCTTGCCCACAGAAGGGGATTCAATAACCGGAGGACATAGGTTTAAGATGTAACAGAAAAGATTTAATAGGAATCTGAGGGGTAACAAAGGTTGGTGAGTGCATGGAACGAATTGCCGGAAGAGGTAGTTGAGCCTGGGACTATCCCAACATTTAAGAAACAATGAAACATGTACATGGATAGGATAGGTTGAGAGGGATGTGGGCAAATGCAGACAGGTGGGTCTAGTGTAGATGGGGCATGTTGGTGGGTGTGGGCAAGTTCGGCTGAAGGGCCTGTTTCTACACAGTATGACTCTATGATTCTATACAACATTGAAAATGCAAAATAACACCGAGACCCTTCAACAACACCTTACACAACATAAACAGCATGCACAGAGATATTGTTTTACCAAAGCAAACTCATGTGAAACTCTTCCATCGGGAGGTAGTTTAGCACCAAAGCCCAGCGCTGGGAACATCTTGTCACTGTCGTAGTCCTGAATGATTTCACCTACTGCCTTCAAAGCCATTGCATAAGCATTCATCTGATAAGGGTTCATGTAATGCAGGGATGTGGACTGAGATGGGTTTCCTGATGAAGCAATGAAAAGAAAGAAGACACTTACTTTAGCGATACGATATTATTAACCATTTTGTGGTCATCCAGAAGGTGTGTAAAAAAAACCTGACCTGCACAGCTCCTTTCACACTTTAACCCTCTCCATCAGAACTGAGCAGTGCCTTTAAAAAGATGATGCAGTAACATCGCAAAACAAAAGCATAACAGTACTAGAGGCAATTGATTAACATTGCCAAGGTAGTGTTATTGTCAGAGATTAGTTTTGAGCAAGTTTTTAATATATGCTCGTAATATTTCTTTCTGTAAAACAACGGAGTTAGGAAAGCATTTTAGTTTCCTTTCGCTCCGTCTGTCTTAAAATATTGGCATCGTTCTTTTATTTAAACTTCTGTAAATATTTACAACTAAACGCCATCAAAGCAAGCAGTAAATTACGCAAGGGCCACAACTGGTTCAAAAATCAATATGAAAGCAGCAAACAAATGTTGATTTTCCTTTGAGGACGTTGTGATTTATGATAGGATATTTAACAAGGTTTAGTATCCAAATAATCAATTGATAAATTGTCAACTATTTGATTAAAGTCATAAATCTGCAATTAGTGACCACCTATGCAAATACCATAAACTCACTCAGTAGCGGAGATTATTTGATTAAGGACTTACCATTGGAAGCCGTAAAATCAATAGCCACCGTAAAATTTATCTGTGTTCTGCAAGATTAAATGAAGAGAGAATATTTTATTTCAACTACATTTTCCGAACATGGTTTTCTTTTAGTTTTCATTTCCATATGTGTAAACAATCATCTGGAGAAGGGTCTCGACCCGAAACGTCACCCATTCCTTCTCTCCTGAGATGCTGCCTGACCTGCTGAGTTACTCCAGCATTTTGTGAATAAATACCTTCGATTTGTACCAGCATCTGCAGTTATTTTCTTAAACAATGTCTCTGATCGATTGTAGACACTGCAAGGTAAAGACTATTTCTTATGAAGAACACTAAATTATTTAGTATCTGGCCAAGATTTGTGGCTCAAAAAACACCTTGAATTATAGAAAAACAAAAAACTGCAGATGCTTGTTAATAGACAAAGGTGGCACAAAGTGCTGGGGAAAGTCAGCAGGTCAGGCAGCATCTCTGGGGAAAATGTACGGATAGGTGCCATATAGATAGTCTGGGCAGGCAGAGATGCAGCCTGACCTGCTGAGTTACTCCAACACGTTGTAATCAAGTATAGGTTAGCTGCACCACTGCTCAGTCTCTAGATGAACCTGGGGACACGTAACTGCTGGAATCTTGAGCAAACAGTCCTGCCGCAACTCAGGAGGTCAGGCAGCATCTGCGGAGGGAGTGGATAGATGACGTTTCCGTTCGGGACCCTTCTTCAGACTGATGGAGTAGAGAGGAAAAGGCTGGAAAAAAAGAGGTGGGGGTGGGTAAAGGTGTGGCAAGTGATTCAGAGAGGGTTCAGAAGGATATGTGTCAAATGCATGCAAATGGGAATAGACCAATATGCCAACTTGATCAGCCTAGAGAAGGTGGGCCGAAGGGCCTGTGTCCGTGCTGTACAGCTCTGTCTAAGCTCAGGATTACCTAACCCATCCCTTTTCTGGTCAACATCACTAACTTGGTAAATCACAGAAGCTACGTTCTATTTAAAAAAATATATAAATGATTATTATTAATGATAAAGTGCTGCATTGGAATGGATAATGTGTGTCTGTAGCTTATTCAGAGGACTGGGCAACCATTATCATAATACCTAACCCTTGTCCTCGACATATGCAATACACTGAATTATTCAAGGAGATTATAGTTTTTATTCCTCTGATTGCTTACAATAGATTCAAAATTCAAAATCCCTTTCAAGGCTGATCTGGGATAACAGTGAACTAGGAATAATATGACTAATACAATCATTTTCCAGGTCAAGTTTAAACAAACATTTTAAATTGGATTCCATAATGACATAAATACTAAAAGAAATATTTACTATCAGTATGACACTTACAGAGCCACGCAGTGGGGACCAGAAAGATGTATATAAAACTAGACCAAGTGGACCCGTTGGGCCCAAACCTCTCCTGCATTGGTGCAGCACCCTGTCCTACCCCCCTCCCCTCTCTCCTCAACCCCCCCTCCCCTCTCCCCCACTCCCCCTTCCCCCCTCCCTCCCTCCTCCCCTCCCCCTCCCCTCCTTTTAAACTTTAAAATGTGAATAACTTTAACAATATAACGCCGATTTCAATAAAACGACTTGCATTATCACTAAAGTGACAATGGTGAGTAAGGTGGGCCTAAAATTGTCGTGCTATCGTGTACCGTTTTGGCTGAAGTTCAGTCACAAACAAGATAACAAACGAGAGTTTTAGTATATAGATGAGGAGAGGCATGGATAGGGTAGAGAGTCAGAACCTTTTTCCAAGGAAGGGAATATCGAACTTGACAAAAGGGAGTGCAGATGCTGGATTGAAATAAAAGACACAAAGTGCTGGAGCAACGCAGAGAGTCAGGCAGCATCTCTGGAGAACATGGATATGTGATTTTTTGGGGGGAAAAAGACCCTTCTTCAAACCCGAAGCGCCTCGACTGGAAACATCACCTATCCACGTTGAGTCAAAAGAAAGGTCCCGACCCGAAATGTCACCTGTCCATGTTCTCCTGAGATGCTGCCTGACCCGCTGAGTTACTCCAGCACTTTGTGTCTTTTTAGGGAAATATCAAATGCCAGAGGGCAGAGCTTTGAGGTGAGAGGGGCGGTTTAAAATAGACTTAAGTGGAGAGCAATCCAATTTTTTTTTTACACAGAGGGTGGTGGGTGCTTGGAACACATTGCCAGGGATAGTGGGGGTGGGATAAGGATTCCGTGCAGGTAGATAGGTTTGACTTGGCACCATGTTCAGCATGGAAATGTGGGCCAAAGGGTCTGTTCCTGTGCTGTACTGTTCTATGTTCTATGATCAGCAAGCCTTTTAAGCAGCAGAGCCAAGCGAAATCTTGCAGAAGCAATGTGAATACATCTGTTGAATAGACCTCCTCAGTAATCCCTGCAGTAATGATTCTCTTCATCTATGGGTGGAATGGAAAATGCCCAAAACGCCAATGTGTATAAATAATACACCCAATTTCCAACCATTATCATAACAAAAGCTATTAATTGGCTAAGATTCACTAACTAACACACTCGATCATGTCAATATTCAGAAAACATTCCAGTCTGATGGGTAATGGAGTCATCTAATATTAATCCCCGTGATACAGCATTGTCCTCATTAAGACCCTCTCACTTGTAATTAGTTTTTCCACGCTGCATTCCCAGAGCTCATCAAAATGGCTTAATTTGTCTTAGTTCTCATTTGATCTGCATTACTGAATCATTCCCTTCCATCTCTGAGCCACGCTGTCTGTTCCATGTCAAGCGAGGCTGAATTTTTCAAAACCTCACATCAGCATTGGACACAGCAGTTTCCCTGGGACTCGGATTGGATTGAATTGAAGGACTCAGCATTGAAACAGGCCCTTCGGCTCACCGAGTCCACGCCCATCATCCATCACCCGTTCACACTAGTTCTATGTTATCCCACTTTCGCATGCACTCTCGACGCTCGAGGGCAATTTACAGGGATGATGCCAAGATCAACTCTTTTGTGCCTGCACATAGTCCATATCCCTCCACATCCATATCTCTATCCAACAGTCCCTTAATGCTACTGTCGCAACTGCCTCCACCACCACCCCCGGCAGTACGTTCTAGCCACTCACAAACTCTGTGTGAAGAAACAACTTGCCCCACACCTCTCCCTAATGCATCATTCCATGAAACCTCTTCTGCACACTTTCCAAAGCTTCCACATCCATCCTGTGATGGGGCAACCAGAACTGCCCACGATATTCCAAATGCGGCCGAACCAAAGTCCTCCCAAGCTGCATCACGACTCCCTGACTCTGAGACTCAATGCCCCGACCAATAAAGTCACGACTGCCATTTACCTTCTTTATCACTCTACCTACTTGTGACACCACTTGGACTTGGACCATAAGACCCCTCTGCATATACAGGTACAAGGAAGTGCAGATGCTGATTAACAAAAAAGACACAAAGTGCTGGAGTTACACAGTGGGTCAAACAGCAATTGCCTTATGGAAAGAAAGGTATAAACCTTGACACAAAGTTGCTGGAGTCATCTCAGCTGGTCAGGCAGTATCTCTGCGGGATATGCATAGGTGACGTTTCAGATCGGGACCCTTCTTCAGGCTGATTGTGGCTAGGGGGGAGGGGGAGGGAGGGGAGGGGGAGGGGGAGGGGGGGTGGAAGAATGAGACTAGAGGTGGGTTGATTGGTAGATGAGTGGATTGAATGCTCCACCCGTCTGCCAATCAAACCCCCTCATCTGTATCCACCTGTCACTTGTTAGACTTTGTCCCGCCCCCACCTCTCTTCCAGCTTTCTCCCTCCTACTACAATCAGGCTGAAGAAGGGTTCCGACCCGAAACGTCACCTATGCATGTCCTGTAGAGATGCTGCCTGCCCGGCTGAGTTACTCCAGCAACTTTGTGTCAAGGTTTATACCCTTGTTTCCATAAGGCAATTACCTTTGTTGCTTTAGAATTTCCTTCATGGAGATTCAATATCATTTTCTAGTAGTAGTTTTAGCTTCGAGATACAGTTTGGAAACAGGCCCTTTGGCCCACCGAGTCCATGCCAACCGGCAATCACCCATACACTACTTCTACGCTACACACTAGGGACTATTTTACTGAAGCCAATCAACTTATAAACCACACATTTTGTTAATGTGGGTACAACAACCCCAAAAGGAAAATGCCAAAGTCCTTGGTGCAACCAAAACTGGATTATATTTCATGATTGGTGTTGTGCAGTGTTCAAGAACCTGATGGTTGCTGGGAAGAAGTGGTTCTTGAATCTGGAGGTCATTTTTTTTCATGCTCCTGTACCCTCTTCCCAATGGTAGCAGCAAGATGAGAGCGTGGCCAGGGCGGTGTGGGTCTTTGGTGATGCTGGCTGCTTTTATGAGGCAGCGCCTCCTGTAGATCCCTTCGATAGTGGGGAGGTCGGTATCCATGATGGACTGGGCAGTGTCCAACACATTTTTTAATCTCCTTCGTTCCTGGGTCTGATTTGACTGCATCCTATCTGTTATAATACAATGCACCTGGCATTCCAGTCCATTCAATTGCTGATCATATTTGTTAGAATCATAGAGACGCAGTGTGGAAACAGGCCCTTCGGCCTAACTTGACCACAATGACCAACAGGTCCCAACTGCCTGCGTTTGGCCCATACCCCTCTAAACCTGTCCTATCCATGTACTTGCCTAAATATCTCTTCTACGTTGCGATAATACCTGCCTCAACTACCTCCTCCGGTAGATGGTTCCGTACATCCACCACCCTTTGTGTAAAAAAGTTACCCCTCAGGTTCCTATTAAATCTTACTCCCCCCCCCAACCCCTCACCTTAAACCTATGTCCTCTGGTTCTTGATTCCCCTACTCTGGACAAGAGACCCTGTGAGGTTCTTTATTTGGCAACCATACGCAGATCACATTCCTCCAGCAGAGCATCTTTTAGAAATAAAATATGGTATTCCAGCTGCTCAATGTAGGGCTTCAAAGGGAACTCTGTCCTGCTGCGATTCTTCAAATGAAAATGTATTCTCATTGACTGACATGGCATCACCTCTGATGTATGGACTCGTGCAGAGTAATCATTAATTGATAATGTCCTCTTATTTCCCTGGCTAATGCCCCTGCCCAGAAGATCAGGCTTGGTCTCCTTCCTTACCGCTGTAGGGTTCCAGACAGACACTGCCTCTGTCGGGCGGCACAGTGGTGCAGCTGGTAGAGTTGCTGCTTTACAGCGCCAGAGACTCGGGTTCGATCCTGACTACGGATGCCGTTTCTGCGTTATCTCTGTGACCTTGTGGGTTTCCACCGGGCGCTCTAGTTTCCTCCCACATCCCAAAGACATGCAGGTTTGTAGGTTAATTGGCCCTCTGTAAATTGTCCGCTGGTGCGTAGGGAGTGGATGGGAAAGTGGGATATCATAGAAGTAGTGTGAACGGGTGATCGATGGTTGGCGTGGACTCGGTGGGCCCAAAGTCCTGTTTCCACCGTGTATCTCTCAACTAAACTAAACAATTGTGAGTGGCCAATCCAAGTTCTTAAAACAACTGAAAGTCCACTCCTACTGGTGGCATTAATCAGTCTGCTGGCAAGGGCAAGGTCTCGCCAGCAACATAAAAGTCTCCACAAAGTAGCCCGGGTTGTCCAACTGATCTAACGACATGGTGCACAAGATGGGGTCCACACAAAGATAGATGCAAAGTGCTGGAGTAACTCAGCGGCTCAGGCAGCATCTCTGGAGAACATGGATAGGTGACGTTTCACAGAGTGCTGGAGTAACTCAGCGGGTCAGGCAGCATCTCTGGAGAACATGGATAGGTGACGTTTCACAGAGTGCTGGAGTAACTCAGCGGCTCAGGCAGCATCTCTGGAGAAAAAGTAATTAGGGTCCCAACCCAAAACGTCACCCACCCTGAATCTCCTAAGATGCGGCCTGACCTGTTGAGTTATTCCAGCACTTTGTGTTTCTGGTATCAACCAGCATCTGCAGTTCCTTTCTGCATTTTTGGGTTCACACAGGTTTAGCTTAGTTTAGATTAGAGATCCAGTGCGGAAACAGGCCATTCGGCCCACCATGTCCATGCCGACCAGCGATCACCCTAGCACTAACCTACACACTAGGTGTTCCTAAAGCAAGCTGTGATGCAAGCCGACAGTATGCTTTCTATGGGGCGCCTGTAGAAGGAGACATGCTGGATCATTGCTGAATGTCCTCAGTCCCCTGAGGAAGTAGAGGCGTTGGTTTGCCTTCTTGGCTGTCGCATCAACTGCCTGATGTTGAGGCAACCTGCAGTCTTCAGTAGTCGGGGAGGGTCAAGAGTTGAGTCAAGAGTCAAGAGTGTTTTATTGTCGTGTGTCCCAGATAGAACAATGAAATTATCACTTGCAGCCGCACACCAGAAAATGTAAATATAGTACACCGTAAACAATATAATAAATGAGAAAAAAAAGTTCAGTGGGTGGCGTAATATATACACATACCCACATATACATATAGTATATGTGTACACATATATATATATATATACATATATATATATACACACACACACACACACATATATATATATATATATATATATACACACACACACACACACACACATATATATATATATATATATATATACACACACACACACACACATATATATATATATATATATATACACACACACACACACACACACACACATATATATATATATATATATATATATATATATATATATATACATATATATAGAATACAGTATAGGAAGGAACTGCAGATACTGGTTTAAACCGAAGATAGACACAAAAAGCTGGAGTAACTCAGCGGGACAGGCAGCATCTCTGGAGAGAAGGAATGGGTGACGTTTCGGGTCGAGACCCTTCTTCACACTGGTTAGGGATGGTTAGGGAAGAAGGGTCTCGACCCAAAAACGTCACCCATTCCTCCTCTCCAGAGATGCTGCCTGTCCCGCTGAGTTACTCCAGCTTTTTGTGTCTATCTTCGGTTTAAACCAGCATCTGCATTTCCTTCCTGCACATACAGTCTGGTGGTGGATGAAGGCCCAGCTAATGTGGTTGCAGCAAATAAACCACATCAACAGCAAATGTGACAAGTTCGACATGAGGTCTTTAGTAAAGCCTGCTGTTTCTGAAATAATGTGGAGTTTCACACGGGCCTGTCAGCGCTGGCTTTTAAAATGACAGTGGGGAATTGCTTGCTATTTTTATGAAGCTTTTAAAAACATTGTTAGGGAGACACACGATGATGATCCTACATTGACAAAAACGGCCTCTGGGCCATTTGTATTTTTACTTTATTATATGTTTTCTCTGGAGAAGTCAAGGTGATTTATAAACTGGGTAATTCAAAGAAATGGCAGTCAAAGTAGCATAGCTTGTTTGATTCTATTGAAGCTGTATATATGAGAGTGCCTTTGTCCAAATAATGCCCTATATTATGATGCGGAATTCATTTGTTGGATAGATATTGCTTATATTTTTAACATGGGTGCTCATTGGTAGGTATGGATGACATAGAGGTAGACAGTACAGAAACAGGCCCTTCAGCCCAACTCGTCAATGCTGACCAAGATGCCCCATCTACGCTAGTCCCATTTGCCCGATATCCCTCTAAACCTTTTCTATACAAGTACCTGTAACTTCTGTAATTGGATCTACCTCAACTAGTCCCTCTGGCAGCTCGTTCCATACACCCACTTGCACTTTAAACCTATGTCCTCTGGTTCGTGATTTCCCTACCGTAAGTGAAAGACTCTGGGTAAAAGACTCTGCATTCACCCTGTCTATTCCCCTCATGATCTTATACACCTCCATAAGATCATCCCTCAGCTTTCTGAGCTCCAAGGAATGAAGTCCTAGCCTGCCCAACCTCTCCCTGCAGCCCAGGCCCTTGAGTCCCGGCAGGTTTACAGCCGTCTGTTTTGGACAATAGACAATAGGTGCAGGAGGAGGCCATTCGGCCCTTCGAGCCAGCACTACCATTCACCGTGATCATGGCTGATCATCCACAATCAGCACCCCGTTCCTGCCTTCTCCACATATCTCTTGACTCTGCTATCATTAAGATCATTACTCACATCCCATGTGTTTGGCTCCACTGAAGTCATTCAAAATAAATGTAAAGAACGGAATACAAGTGGTATCCGGACTGTCTGCTCATGCTTGCCACTTGCAACCAAAAATATGTTTTGCAAAACCCTGTGCATTCACCCTATCTATTCCCCTCGAGACCTCATGCACGTCTACAAGATCAGCCCTCACCATGTGTGGTAAGTTGATGGGCCTGTTTCCATGCTTTGCATTTCTATGACTTTATGACATGTTTTCTGTTCAAAAACATTGACAATCTGATTGTTGGTCATGTCAATATGACAGGTAATCTCCAGCAGCGTGGAATGGAATCCTGGCCAATACTTCTGCAATGATGCCTCAAGCTCACTTTATAATTAACTTAACCTTTTATCTTTTTAACTGATATTTTTGATGGTTGACTGAACAAGAACAGCTGATAAACCTTAGGAGGTGGGGGGAAATGGGACAAAAATAATTGAAACCTCAACAGTGAAGCTTATTTCATATTTTGTAATGGGGCAAAAAAAAAAGGCCATTCAGTCCATCGTGTCTTGCCGACTATCAGATCAATATTATTCCTCCACTAATATCCATGTAACTTATTCCCTCTCACCATGATGTTCTGATCACCTGTTGTCACATTAGGTGCAATTTATACAGCGCGGAAACATGTCCTTCGGCCCACCGAGTCCAAGCCGACCAGCGATCCCCACACACTAGCACTATCCTACATACTAGGAACAATTTACAATTTTTTACCGAAGCCAATTAACCTACAATGTCCATACGGCTTTGGAACGTGGAAGGAAACTGGAGCTCCCAGAAAAAACCCATGCGGTCACAGGGAGAACGTGCAAAGTCCAAACAGACAGCACCCATTGTCAGGATTGAACTCGGGTATCTGGTGCTGCAAGCCAGCAGCTCTACCGCTGCGCCACCGTGCTGCACCACATCGACCATTTACAATGGTCAAGTAACATAAAACGTAGAACAAAGAACAGTACTGCTCTGGGACAGGCCTTTGGCCTACAATGTCTGTGTCGAACATGATGCTGTTAAACTATGCCTGCCCGTAATCCATATCCCTCCATTCCCTGCATATCCGTGTGCCTATCAAAACGCCTCTTAAACTTCACTATTGTATTGGCCTTCACCGCCACCCTTGGCAGAATGTTCCAGACACCCACCATCCCCTGTGTAAAAAACTCACCTGGCACATCTCCTTTAAACTTTGCCCCTCTCACCTTAAAGCCATGCCCTCCAGCTTTTGATATTTCCACCATGGGAAAAGAGTTCTGACTGTCTACCCTATTGGAATTCTACATTCATCTATCAAGTCTTCCCTCAATCTCTGGCATTCCAGAGAAAACAATCCATGTTTGTCCAACCTCTCCTTATAGACATTACCCTCTAATCCAGGCAGTATTCCGATAAACCTCTACAACCAGAAACTAGCTGAATAGGAACCTGAAAGGTAACGTTTTTACACAAAGGGTGGTGGGTATATGAAACGAGCTACCGGAGGAAGTAGTTGAGGCAGGTACTATCATAAAATTTAAGAGAGGTTTGGACAGGTACATGGATATGATGATGATGATGATTCTTAAGGACAGCATATGGGCCAAGCGAAGGCAGGTGGGATTAGTGTAGGTGGGGCATCTTGGTCAGCATGGGGAAGTTGGGCCAAAGGGCCTGTTTCCACACTGTATGACTCTGCCATTAACAACTAGCACACCTTTGGGTTGTGGGAGGAGACTGGAGCACCTGGGGGAACTCACATGGTCAAGGGGGGAACGTGGAAACTCCGCACAGACAGTACTAGAGATCAGCCTTGAAGCTTGTTCTCTGAGACTGAGAGACAGTGTCTGCTTCACCACTATACCCAACAGCAGCAGTCGACATCTCTCGATCAGAAGCTTTTGCTGATCATGTTTCAAGTCTGTTTTTTCTACTTGGTTCCTCATGACAACAGGATCGGTGCTGAGCTACAGTGAAAAGCATTTTTGGTGCGTGCTATCAGGTCAGCAGTGTATTAGAGGCTACCTTACATATGTACATTCGAGACAATATTGGCTGGTTCCAGCATGGCCTGCTTTGGCAACTCGAACGCCCAGGAACGAAAAAGACTGTAAGAAGTCACGAACACTGCCTGGTTCTGACCTCCCCACCATCGAAGGGATCTACAGGAGACGCTGCCTCAAAAAGACAGCCAGTGCCATTAGAGACCCATTCCGGCCACGCTCTCATTTTATTCCTGCCGTCGGGAAGAAGATATAATGGCCTGAAAACTGCAACATCCAGGTTCAGGGGCAGCTTCTTCCCTATAATCATTCGGCTCTTAAACATTATAATCTCCAAATAGGGTCTGAACTACAGATAATTTGGGGCATTAATTTTGTCCTTTTAGACTATTATTGTTGTGTGTGCATGCATGTGCGTGTGCGTGTGCGCGTGCGTGCGTGCACATGTGTAGAAAACGGAACGTTTCTTCATTTATTATATTGTTTACAGAGTACTATGTTTACATTTTCTGTTGTGCTGCTGCTAATAAGAATTTCATTGTTCTTTTAGGGACATATGGCAACGAAACACTCTTCATTCTTGACTCTTGAAAGACTATACATGATTACAATCAAGCAGCCCACAGTGCATAGATATATGATGAGGGGAATAATTTTTAGTGCAAGATAATTCAATATAATTCAAGATAATTCGTTATTCATTTCCTCTCTCTCAAGAACTCAAGAAATGACACCAATGCTTAAGATGAAAAAGAAGCACTTTGATTGAATATATTAGCATGGCATAACAAGGTATGAATAAGAATTATGAATAAAATGCCACGCATGAATAATTCCAGAGTACGTAATCCTCTCTTGTAATTATACTTAAACAAGGAAAGCCTTCATTTCTGGTCATGATGCATTTTATGGCATCTGCCATGTCCAATTGCTACTGCATGTATAGATATAGTCAGGTTTTCTGTGGGGTAGCTTGTTGAAAGAATGGCACTACGCATCATGAGGGAAAAATATATCCACGCATGAATGGGGATTTCCTAAAGCACATTCATGGAATGTGAATTAACCAGACTTTGCAATCTCCAACAACAATCAAAAGCTTCAGAGGTGCAACGCTACGCATGCAACAGATTGTTTTTATCTGGAACATTGGAGGTTGAGGGGAAACCTGATAGAAGTATAGAATATTATGAGAGGCATCGAAGGGTAGACAGTCAGAGCCTTTCACCCGGGATGGAAATATCAAATACTTGAGGGCATAGCTGTAACGTTGCAGGGGCAAAGTTTAAAGGAGCAGGTTTATCACACCGAGGGCGGTGAGTGCCTAGAACGCGCTGCCAGAGGTGGTGGTGGAGGCAGATACGATAGTGGTGTTTGGGAGGGTTTTGGATGGGCACACGGATATGCAGGGAATGGAGTGATATGGATTACGTGAGGGCAAATAAGAGTTTATAGTAGAATGTAGGATGAATGTAGGATGAAGGGCAGCACGGTGGCGCAGTGGTAACGTTGCTGCCTCACGGCGCCAGAGACCCGGGTTCGATCCCGACTACGGGTGCGGTCTGTATGGAGTTTGTACGTTCTCCCAGTGACCGCATGGTGTTTCTCCAGGTTCTCCGGTTTCCTCCCACGTCCCAAGGATGTGCAGGTTTGTATGTTAATTGACTTCTGTAAATTGTCCCCAGTGTGTAGGGTAGGACCAGCGTAAATGGGATGGCGGTCGGCGCAGACTCAGTGGACTGAAGGGCCTGTTTCCATGCATGTATCTCTACACTAAAGTAATAACAATAATGAACAAAGATCATGTTGTGTAAAAGATATGTAGATTAGAAAATGGTCAAATGTTAATATTTTACAGAGGGTTTAATTCATATCTAATATTATAATGACGTATTACTATAAATCACATCAAACATTATTATAGTTACAGTTCCAAGAGGCCAGGTAGGTAACTATAAAATAACTACATTATATTATAGTTACCTGCCTGGACTCTGAGAAGTATTAGAATAATTAGATCAAATTAATCAAACTTCAAATTTTATATAAATTGATTTATACAGTATTCCTTTTTTTTGGAGAAGCTTCTTATTTGATGAGTTCTCCAGGTCCAATTTAAGACAGTTCTCCCTGGCCTGTAAGCTGATCAAGGCTGTTGGTTACTTTAATGATCAAACAACATCTTGCCCACTTAGACAGATAAATCTCTGCTAAGACAGTTTATGTTACTTGAGCTTCGCTACTCATGCGAGTTATTTTGTTCATCTGATTCTTCTACCTCAGAGAACGCAATCACGTGGCAAGAGCGGCAGGATATTATTAATATGGAACTGCATGTGAGCAGTTTCAAACAATACTCACCCGCCTTTAATATAATCAAGGAATGTGTGCTCCGATTCGACTGTGAAAGACAGCAAGGTGACCTGTGGGGAAAGAGGAAGCACGGTCAGCTGTGGAAGATGCCAGATGGAGCTAACATTATCAAACAAAAAACGTAGAAACATTGAGCTGAGGTGATATGAAATGCAGAGTCACGACCGTGTGGAGCAGTGGCACAGCTGATAGAACTGCAGCTTCACAGCGCCAGAGACCCGGGTTCGATCCTGACTACGGGTGCTGTCTGTGTGTGTAGTCTGCACGTTCTCCCTGAGACCATGTGGGTTTTCACTGGGTGGTCCGGTTTCCTCCCACACTCTAACACGTGCAGGTTTGTAGATGAATTGGCTTCTTTAAATTGTAAGTTGTCCCGATTGCGTAGGATAGTGCTAATGTACGGGCTGATCACTGGTCTGCACGGACTTGGTGGACCGAAGGGCCTGTTTCCGCATTGTATCTCTAAAGTAAATCACAGAATACCTGAGAGTGAAGGACTTATTTTAAATGTACAAGTGCTTTCTTTTCTTTACAAAGCAGAATTCAATCGGCTGAGGATATTTTTGATGTTGTTTAAGAATAGCAGATAGAAAAGATTTTTATGACATCTTGTTTTCCTGTTTTGAATACGGTGTGATTTAAACTGAATGATGTTTTTTTTCTGTGCTGCTCGGAGGTATTCTAACAAATTAATTGCAAGGAATTGTGTCAATGTTGGAACAACATCCTTCCTACATCTTGGAGTTGGAAGTCTGTTCAAAGGCATCAGACTGACGTACTTAGAACATAGAACAGTGCAGCATGGAAACAGGCCTTTCAGCCCACAACGTCTGTGCCGAACATGGTGCCAACTTAAACTAATCTCCTCTGCCTGCACACAATCCAATTAAAAAAAAAACTATTGTTTCAAACATTGCAATTTGATCATTTCAAGGAAATGATTTGACAGTCAAGCATAAATAGAGACACCCCTACACCACCTAACCTATCCCTTGTACTGCCCCACACTCACACTAACAGGTTTGGTTTAGTTTAGAGATACAGCATGGAAACAGGCTCATGGGCCCACCGAGTCTGCACCGACAAGCGATCCCTGCACATTAACACTACCCTACACACACCAGGGACAATTTACATTCATACCAAGCCAATTAACTGACAAACCTGTATGTCTTTGGAGTATGGGGGGAAACCGAAGATCTCAGAGAAAACCCCATGCGGTCAAGGGGAGAATGTACAAACTCCGCACAGACAGCACGGATCGTAGTCGGGGTCGAACCCGGGTCTCTAGCGCTGAAAGCGCTGTAAGGCAGCAACTCACCGTGCCGCCACACCTGCCAATCTGGAGGCTGTGGGAGGGGTACAGAGGAGGTTTACCAGAACAATGTCTGAATTAGGGGGTAGTAGCTAGAGGGAGAGAGATTGGACAGACTTGGATTGTTTTTTTCTGGAACATTGGAGGTTGAGGGGAGGCCTGATAGAAACATAGAAAATAGGTGCAAGGGGAGGCCATTTGGCCCTTCGAGCCAGCACCGCCATTCATTGTGATCATGGCTGATCATCCACAATCAGTAACCCGTGCCTGCTTTCTCCTCATACCCCTTGATTCTGCTACACCCTAGAATTATATAAAATTATGAGAGGCATAGAAAGCGTAGACAGTGGGAACCTTTTTCCCAGGATGAAAATATCAAAGACTAGGGGGCATATCCTTAAGGTGAGAGGGACAAAGTTTAAAGGAGATGTGCGGGGCAAGTTTCTATCACACAGAGGGTGGTGAGTGCTTGGAACTTGCTGCCAGGGGCGATGGTGGAGGTAGGTAGGATGGTGGCGTTTAAGAGTTGTTCGGATAGACACATGGATGTTCATAAATTAGGTAATTTGGCTGATCACGTCTGCAATTCAACCATGGCTGATCTATCTTTCCCTCTCAGCCCCATTCTCCTGCGTTCTTCCCATAAGCCGTGATGCCATTACAAATCAAGAGTCTGTCAATCTCCGCCTTCAAAATATACATTGACTTGGCCTCCACAGCTGTCTGTGGCAACGAATTCCACAGATTCATCACCCTCTGACTAAAGAAACTCCTCCTCATCTCCTTTCTAAAGGTACGTCCTTTTATTCTGAGGCTGCGCCCTCTGGTCCTCGACTCTCCCACGAGTGGAAACATCCTCTCCATCCAGGCCTTTCACTGTTCGGGGAATGTATGGGAACTATGCAGGGAATGGAAGGATATGGATTATGTGCAGGCAGATAAAAGTTGGTCTTGGCATCATATTCGGCACAGTCTTTGTGGGCCGATGGGTCTGTTCCTGTGTTGTACTGTTCAATGTTCAACCCTGTCACGACATTCTTATGACGTGGTAAAGACAAGGCACCCTTGCTTCCCGAGCCTAGAATCTTAATTCCATGTAACCCATGAAAATCACAATAACAATAAATACTCACAGTTCCTGAATGGACATATTTCTTCTTCTTTATTTTCTTTTTGGGGTTTATTACCTATAAAGAAATAAAATGAACAATATCTGTGACCATATCAAACGCAGCAGGGACTTCAGTGAAAGTATATTCTCATTTGTCTGTGTTATAGGTTTAATATTTTTTATCACATGTGCATTGCAAGAATATTTGCATTCGGTATTTTTCATTTAATTATTATGCTTTATAAAGTGAGGGAAAAGGGGCAACTTGATGGGTGAATCAGAGGTAGTCGGTATCAGGCACCCATTTGTGCATTCAACACACTGCCTGGGAGAAGCTAGCAACTGCCTATGCTCTGGGACCTGTTCGCTAGGCATCTTTCCAACAAGGTCCCAGCCAAATACAGGCCTCACTCATTTGATGCCATTTTAACGAGCCTCCTAATCAAATTCAGAAAAGTTTACTACAAGAAATTGAGTTATTTGCAGATAAGTGCGAGGTGTGGTATTTTGGGGAATCAAACCAGGACAGGGCAGCACAGTGGGAGAGCTGCTGCCTCACAGCACAAGAGACCTGGGTTAGATCTTGACCTTGGCTGCTGTCTGTATGGTGCTCGTATGTTCTGCCTGACCCACCGAGTTACTCCAGCTTCCTATGTCTTTTTTTAAGCCTTTCGTTAAATCTTTGCGTCTATCATTAAATCTTTCTTCTCTCATCTTAAAACGACGCTCTCTAGTTCTTGATTCCCCTGCCCCTGGAGAAAGACTCTGTGCAGTCCATGTGTATTATAATGGACATTATAATGTTTCATTCCTATTACTTTCAGTCATGTAGCACTGAAAAAAATAGATCTGTGCAATTTAATTTCCAGGCATAGATTTCACATGACAAATGCTGGTACAAAATGTTCAGCGAAGATGAGATTTTCATAAGACCCTTGTTAAAGGTCACAAAATGTATTAAGTCGAGGATTGCAGAATCGGCGAGAAACAGTAAAAAAAACTGGTTAGCTGGCTGAATGATAGCAAGCAATGAAACAGGGCTGAAGACTATAAATTAGAATGGCAAATGCTGGGTATTTGGATTATTCAAGGATTAGTATTAGGACTATATATTTTTTCCACTGTATATATTTAGTTCAGTATAGTTTAGAGATACAATATGGAAATGGGCCATTTGGCCTACCATGCACGGGCACTATCCTACACACTAGGGACAATTTGCGACTTACAGAAGCCAATTAACCTACAAACCTACACATCCTCCAGATGTGGGAGGAAACCGGAACACCCGGAGAAAACCCACGCAGTCATGGGGAGAACGTGCAAACTCCATACAGACAGCAACCATATAGTCAGGATCGAGCCCGGGTCTCTGGTGCTGTAAGGCAGCAAGTCTACTGCTGCGCCACCTTGCCATCCTAACAATTTAGAATTTAGAATCCAAAGCACAACCTCCTAATTTGTAGATGTGCCGACTTGAACAAACTTGCAAAATAGCTGACAAAACAATTTCATCAATGGTAAAATAGTTTAGCGCAAAGATAAGGATGTTCCCTGTCTCCTACAAATTAAGCATCTAAATGGGATACATGGAGAGGAGTTTGCACGTTGTCCCTGTGACAACGCAGATGGGTTTCCTCCGGCTGCTCCGGTTTCCTCCCATATTCCAAAGACGTGCGTGTTTGTATGTTACTTGGCTTCTGTAAATTGCTTCTGGTGTTTAGGGAGAGGATGCCAAAGTAGGATAACATACAACTAGTGTGAATGGGTGATCGCTGGCTGGCTTGGACTCAGAGGGCCGAAGGGGTTATGACGTGTGCTGTATTTGTGTGCACAGTTTAAGAATAAGGGGTAGGCCATTTAGAACGGAGATGAGGAAAAACTTTTTCAGTCAGAGAGTTGTGAATCTGTGGAATTCTCTGCCTCAGAAGGCAGTGGAGGCCAGTTCTCTGAATGCATTTAAGAGAGAGCTGGATAGAGCTCTTAAGGATAGCGGAGTCAGGGGGTGTGGGGAGAAGGCAGGAACGGGGTACTGATTGAGAATGATCAGCCATGATCACATTGAATGGTGGTGCTGGCTCGAAGGACCGAATGGCCTCCTCCTGCACCTATTGTCTATTGTCTATTGTCTATCAGTAAACTAAACTAAATCAATAGCTGCCACAGGCAGTGGTGGAGGCCAAGTCATTGGGTATTTTTAAAGCAGGGATTGACAGGTCTTGATTAGTAAGTGTGTTGGGTTAAAGGTTATGGGGAGAAGGCAGGATGGGGTTGAGAGGGAAAGACATATCAGCCATGATTGAATGGTGGAGTAGACTTGATGGGCCGAATGGCTAATTCTGCTCCTCTGCCTTATGAAACTAAACTAAACACATTAACTGAGCAACATCAGATGAAAGGGAAGATTCAGAAAGCCCATCTTTAGCCGGAGAACAGAAGGAATATGGCGCCAACTATTATGGGGAGTAGGAAGAGCAATGAGTACAGATGCATTTTAGGGGGAAGCAAGTATACGAGGGAGATGGAAATAGTGCTATGTTAATAGCATTAGATGGGGAAAGGTGACAAGGGACATAAATGGGGTGTAAATGCAGGCCTGAATTGCCTGGGATCACACCTGCTTCCTTGATTTACGATCTATACATTTCGGTCACGAAGCAAGTCTCTGAAGTCACAAGGTGAAGTGTTTGCTGAGTTGATTTGAATTCACTTTTGGCATTCTGATTCACTCAGAGTGTAATGGCTAAACAGTGAATTACTTAAAACAGGTGAGGTTAAAAAGCGATTTCACATTGAGATTTACACTAGATTAGCATTATGCCATAAAATCCACTGCAGAAATATCCTCAGCTACACCACAGCCATTCATATGAACCTCTCTCTCTCTGTTTTTTAGGGGCACCGCATCTGAAAACACCATAGAATTTGCTGTTCGTGTTTTGCAGTTATTCATTGAATTAAGTGATCGATAAAACAGAATTAATCTTTGTTACTCCAAGAAATTCTGGGTCTGTCTGTCATATTTTGATCTTTACAGGTAAAATCCCACCAATATATCTCCTCTTCTGCCACTTTACATTTTGTGGTCAGTCTGAAACCAAAATCAAATCTGTCCTGAATTAAGATTGACAGTGAACCGTTAATGGAGAAAAATATGGATTGTCGAGATCAAAAGGGGGGAAATCTGATTATTGAACCGCCTGGCCTTGTGATCAACAGCAAAATTTAGAAAGGCACCTGGGGAAAAATACTTTTTGACCATGTTCAGTCAAGGCACATGTTACCACTGTCGAGTAAAATAATCTTTAGTCATAACAATAAAATGTATATTCATTTAAGGGATATGGGACAAGGTCAGCATCTACTTACTCTCACTAATTACACACTAGAAGTTGCCAATGTCACCACTAAGCCATTTGAAACACAACAGCCCTTTAAGTAGAAGCTGGTAGAAAGGTATCGGGCAACTGAACCGTCCTTTCACCAGCTAGAGAGCGGTCCTGGCCTCCCACCTATCTCATTGGAGACCATCAAACTATCTTTAATCGGACTTTATCTTGCACTAAATATTTTGCCCTTTATCCCGTATCTGTACAGAGTGGACAGTTTGGTTGTAATCATGTCTGGCCTTTTCTTTGACTGAACAGCAGGCAACAAAACCTTTCATTGTACCTCGGTGCACGTGACAATATTAAACTAAACCAAAGGCGGCACAATGGCACAGTTACTGCCTTCCAGCACCAGAGACCTGGGTTCGATCCTGAATATGGGTGTTGTCTTTACAGAGTTTGTGTGTTCTCCCTGTGACTGCGTGTGTTTTCTCCGGGTGCTCCGGTTTCCTCCCACATCCCAAAGATATGCGGGTTGTAGGTTAATTGGCCCACTGTAAATTGCCCCAAGTGTATAGGATAGAACTTGTGATTGTGGATGGCATGGTCTTGGTGGGCTGAAGGGCCTGTTTCCTAGCTGTATCTCTAAACTCTATATGTTATACCCTTCATCCTGTATCTGTACATTGTGGATGGCTCGATTGTAATCATGTATAGTCTTTTTTCTTTGACTGGATAGCACGCAACAAAAGCTTTTCACTGTACCTCGGTACACATGACAATAATAGACGGAACTAAACTAAACTTCCCTCGCAGTACTGTAAGGGTAGGGTGTTCTAGGAAACACACTCTATGGTGGCAAAAGATCTATAATAACATAGAGCTCTACTACTGTTTTTCAGCTCTATTATTTTCACATACTGCTTGTTCCACAACCTAAAGATTGCTGAAGGCACTCCAATGGTGAATTTAACTCTTTCATAGACAAGCTCAGAATAGAATAACAAAAAGCTGAAGATGTAGGAAACCTGGAATTAAATCAGAAAATGCTGGCAACACTCAGCAGGTCAGGCAGCATCTGCGGAGAGAGAAATAGCGTTTAAGTTTTTCGGACCATAGATCCCTCGTTGGAACTGGAAGAAGGAGAAAGAAAGTTCACTGTGACTCGCTGAGAAAGTAGGTGAGTGATGGATCGAGCTGAGGGGATATTGTCAGGCAAGAACTATCATACAGATAGGTTGTGGAGAATGTCGGGTCGAAGGGTTGTTTGAGAGGCAATAAATAGAGAGGAGTAATGGAACAAAGAGAAATAATGGAAGACAGCTGTGAGATGAGGTCAATTAGAGGAGAAATCAAACAAAGAAACATGAAGAGGTACAAAAGCAAGCTGTAGGGGAAAGGGAAAAATCTATCGCAAATAGATGACTTGCAGCAAAAAATGGCCAAATGTAACAGTAATTATAGAACTTCAGGTGACTGGCTCTCTTATCTGCTTTCTATGTATACATAGAACAGTACAGCCTACATTGTCTATGCCGAACGTGATACCAAGATCAACTCTTACCTGCCTGCACGTAATTCCTATCCCTCCATTCCATGCATATCCACGCCAAGCCAAAAACCTCGTAAACGCCACTATTGTATGTGCCTCCACTACCACCCCTGGCAGCATGTTCCAAGCACCCACTGCCCTCTGTGCCACCCATCACCTTTAAACTTTGCCCTTCTCACCTTATGGACATAGATGAGGGGGCAAAGGAGAGCCGAGAATTGTCAAGCATATTGAACGCCATTAAAGACGTCCGAAGGGCAGTGTGTGGAGTTGTGGAATGGGTGGAGAACTCCACACAGGGATTCTTAATTGGCGTGTACTAACCAAGCCTCGCCTGGAGAAAAGTCCTGACCCACAATGTCACCTATCCATGTCCTCCAGAGATGCTGCCTGACTCACTGAATTACTCCAGCACTTTGTGTCTATTTCTGTAAACCAGCATCTGCAGTTTCATGTACCAACAATTAATCTCCTGGACCAATTTTAATTGAAAGGGATGGAGAATTATATTCTGATCCCCCCCCTCAAATTGGCCTTGGGTTGGATCTGTTTTAATGGAGGCCAAATTTGGAGGCCAAAGAGGGCTTGGATAAACTTGGATTATTTTCTCTGGAGCTTCAGAGGTTGAGGGGAGATCTGATTAAAGTTTATAAAGTCATGAGAGGCATAGATAAGATAGACGATCAGACTTTTTCCCCCGGGTGAAAATGTCAATGACTTCAGGGCATTGTTTTAAGGTGAGGGGGCTAAAGTTTAAAGGAGGTATGCGAGGCAATATGATTTACAAAGTGGGTGGTAGTGGAGGCAGATACAATCGTGCCCTGTAAGAGGCCTTTAGATAGGTGCATGGGTATGTAGGGAATGGAGGAATGTGGATCACTTGCAGGCAGAGGAGATTAGTTTAATTTGGCATCATGTGCAGCATTGATATTGCGGGCTTAAGAACCTGTTCCTATGCTGTACTCTTGTATTTAGTAGAGTTTAAATTTGTGGCGCAGGGGAGGAGCCAGCGCTGCCGTCGCAGCTGCGGCTTGCCTGCAGTCCGTCTGTCTTTTGTGTTTTTTGTTGTTTTTGTCTGAATTGTAGTTTAATTTGATGTAGTGTTGTATGTTATGTTATGTTTTGGGGGGGGGACGGGAACTGTAACTGTAACATTCTCTCTCCCGAACGGAGACGCGACCTTTGTTTCTGTGTTGTGTCTCCGTTCCCGTTGCGGCCTACCACCACCGGCCATGCACCTGGGACCACCTGGGGCTCTGGTTCGCAGAGCCCACGGCCCGGACTCACCACCTGTGGCGCTGGCTGCCTGCGGATGCTGCGGGAGCGGCTGCAACTCGTCTCCGGAGGCTCCGGCGCGGGCCGCGTGGACGTCGGAAGCCCGCAGGCCCCTGGATGGGGGCCGACATCGGGAGCTCCGGCAGCGGCAGCGGCAGCGTGTTCGCTCGCCCCGAATCGCGGGGCTTGGGTCGGCCCGTCACGGACCTTTCACCGTCCGGCGCAGCCTGAAATAGGCCGTGGACCTTTCACCGTCCAGCGGCGGCTTCAATATCGGGAGCCCCGACCGCCCCGACGTGGCAACTCCAACAGCCTGACCGCAGGACAAGACGGCAGGGAGGAGAAAAAGACATTGTGGCCTTCCATCACAGTGAGAAGGGACTGGAGGAGACTCACTGTGATGGATGTTTCTTTTTGTTTGGTGTTAGTTGTGATTGTATGTGTTATTGCATTTTTATTGATTAATCTTATTGGTCTTATTGTTCAACTGCGGGTAATGTTTCATTTTACTACACATTTATGTGTATGTGACAAATAAACGACTATTGACTATTGACTATTGACTAGAGCTGCTGCCTCAGAGAGCCAGAGGCCTGGGTTCGATCCTGACTATGGGTGCTGTCTGTATGGAGTATGTACGTTTTCCCTGCATGGGTTTGCTCCGGTTTCCTCCCACGCTCCAAAGATGTACAGGTTTGTAGGTTAAGTGTCTTTGGCAAAATATTGTAAAATTGTCCCCAGTGTGTAGGATAGTGCTAGGCAATAGACACTAGATAATAGGTGCAGGAGTAGGCCATTCGGCCCTTCGCACCAGCACCACCATTCACTGTGATCATGGTTGATCATCCACAATCAGTACCCCGTCCCTGCCTTCTCCCCATATCCCTTGACTCCGCTATCTTTAAGAGCTCTATCTAACTCTCTCTTGAAAGCATCCAGAGAATTGTCCTCCACTGCCTTCCGAGGCAGAGAATTCCACAGATTCACAACTCTCTGGGTAAAAAAGTTTTTCCTTATCTCCGTTCTAAATGGTCTACCCCTTATTCTTAAACTGTGGCCCCTGGTTCTGGACTCCCCCAACATCGGGAACGTGTTTCCTGCCATGCAGGACACTGTCACTGCACTGAGTAGCTCCTTCAGTGACAGACTCCTTCACCCCAAGTGCGTGATGGAGAGATATAGGAGGTCCTTCCTTCCCGCTGCTGTGAGACTGCACAACCAGCACTGCTCCCAGCAGACGAGTCAACAATAACAAGAACACACAGAAAACTGATGACAGTTTATGTATCTTTTATTTATAATGAGTGATCTCTTGCTCTCTTGCTATCCACTTTGCTGCTGTAACACTGTAAATTTCCCCGGTGTGGGACGAATAAAGGTGTATATTACTATTATTATATATTACTAGCGTATCCAATCCCTTAATAATCCTATATGTTTCAATAAGATCCCCTCTCACCCTTCTAAATTCCAGTGTATACAAGCCCAGTCGCTCCATTCTTTCAACATGTGACAGTCCCGCCATCCCGGGAATTAACTTTGTGAACCTACACTGCACTCCCTCAATAGCAAGAATGTCCTTCCTCAAATTTGGAGACCAAAACTGCACACTCCAGGTGTGGTCTTACAATGGCCCTGTACAACTGCAGAAGGACCTCTTTGCTCCTATGCTCAACTCGCCTTGTTATGAAGGCCAACATGCCATTTGCTTTCTTCACTGCCTGCTGTACCTGCATGCTTAGTGTATGGGGATTGCTGGTCGGCGCTAACTCGGTGGGCTGAAGGGCTTGTTTCCGCGCTGTATTGTCCAAACTAAAATTAAACTAAGCTAAACAGAAGGGCAAACGAATTATACAATGATGATTTGTAACACAGTTGGACTGCAGTGTGGACAAAAAAAGCACCAGTTTTGGAAAACAGAATGTTCTACCAATAAAAAGGCAAATCATTTTCTGTATTAGGTGCCAGGGATCCACGTAGTTAAGCCTGATATGAGAAAACAATTCTTTCCCAACATTGCCAATGATGACATAGGAATTATCGTGGAAACCCTGATTGAGATTCGTCAGGCAAATAAACCCAAATGTTTGCACTGATCTGAACGTCAAAATCAGGACTACCCGCACCCTCAGGACCCTTGCCAACCGTCACTGCTGACATGCACCAGGCACGACACTTTCATAAGTTCATGCTCAGAAGTTTTAGGAGCAGAATTAGGCCATTCAGCCCATCAAGTCTACCCCACTATTCAATCATTGCTGATCTATCCCCCCTCAACCCCATACTCCTGCCTTCCCCTCATAACTCCTGACACCTGTACTAATCAAGAATCTAGTCATCTCTGCCTTAAAATTATCCGTTGACCGCCTCCACAGCCTTCTGTGTCAATTAATTCCACAGATTCACCACCCTATGACTAAAGAAATTCTTCCTCATCTCCTTCCTAAAGGAACGTCCTTTAATTTTGAGACTTCTGGTCTTGGACTCTCCCACTAGTGGTAACCCCTCTCCACGTCCACTCTCGGCCTTTCACTGCTTGGTAATTTTCAATGAGGTCCCCCCTCATCCTTCTAAACTCCAGCGAGTAGAGGCCTGTTTAATTTGCACTACAAAAAGTCAGCAAAACATCGATCTGCAAAACGAGGAATCTTTCATTTCGGATAAATGTGACTTCTGTATTCACAGCTAGAAGGGGCATGTAGTTGAATTGCAGGGCTTCCAACCGTACAGGTATTTGTAGAAGGCAATCACACCATTATAGTCACATTTTGGACAACTTCCTACATGGAGCATAGAACAGTACAGGCCCCTTCAGTCCACAATGTGCCAAACATGATGCCAAGACCATCACTTATCTACCTGCACATAACCCACATCTCCCCATTCCCTGTACATCCATGTGCATGTCCAAAAGTCTTTTAAATGCATCCAATGTTCTGTGCTGAACATGATGCCAGAACAGACTAATCTCACCTGCCAACACATGATCCATTTCCCTCCATTCCCTGCATATCCATGTCCCTATCTAAAAAAACTCTTAAATGACACGACCATATCTGGGTTGACCCTGGCAGGGGTTTTTAAGGCTCTCACCACCCTCTGTGTAAAAATCTTGCCCTGCACATCTCCTTTAAACTTTGATCCTCGCGCCTGAAATCTGTGCTCTCCAGTACATGACTTTTTCCATCCTGGGAAAAAGATTCTGACTGTTTACCCGATCTATGCCTCTTATAATTGTATATACTTCTGTCAGGTTTCCCTGCAACCTCTGACGTTCCAGAGAAGACAATCCAACTGTGCCAACAACTCCCAGTAGCCAATGCCCCCTAATCCAGGCATAGTTCTAGTAAATCTCCTCTGCACCCTTTTCAAAACCTCCACATTCTTCCTGTACCAGGGTGACCAGAACTGCACACAATACTCCAAATGCAAAAAAATATATACATTTCGCTGGAAGAACTCAGCAGGTAAGGCAGCATCTGTGGAGGTAAAAGGATGGTTGTCATTTCTGCTCTTAATTCCTCCTTGCCCCTCTTTCTACCATGGGCTCATTCCACAAGGAGAATGTTCTCGCTGTCTACCGTTCTGCAGAACCCTCTGCTGGTTCCGTTTCTGAGCCAAGGATGGAGAATTATTTTTTGAATGTATTTTCCCCACAAGTTGGCCTGGGACATAATCAGTATTGCTGTCACTTCCAAGAGGCTAAATTGCTTTAAGAAAGGGCAAGCAGAACTTTATCAACACATAGAGGGGAGTGGCACGGTGGCGCAGCGGTAGAGTTGCTGCCTTACATCGCCAGAGACCCGGGTTCGATCCTGACTACAGATGCTGTCTGTAGGGAGTTTAAACGTTCTCTCCGTGACCGCGTGGGTTTTCTCCGGGTGCTCTGGTTTCCTCCCACACACCAAAGCTGTGAAGGTTTGTAGGCTAGTGTGCAGGATAGTACTAATGTGCGGGGATCACTGCTCGGTGCGGACTCGGTGGGGCATAGGGCCTGTTTCCACACTGTATGTCCAAACTAAACTGAACTAAACATGGCATGCCTACTATGGTAGCATCCAGCCATGACTCCTTAGTAACAGAGTACTGGGATATCGTGGTTAGCCCTTTAAGGGCTACTTGTTGAGATCATAACCGTGAGCAAGAATACCATCAATACTGGTCCTCGCTTGTGCCCACTGTTCCCAAAACAGTGCAGAGCTCCACGAGGGACACAGCTAGTGCCGTTTTAAACTGGTATAAATCAAGTTTGCAAATATCATAAAAGCTTTATGAAACCACATTAGGAAGAATATAGTTTTAACACGAGAACAGTGCAGCAGACAAATTTTCTAGACTGCATATTTTCAATCTAAGAGTTTTCATGGCGCAGCGGTAGAGTTGCTGCGTCACAGTCCCAGAGACCCCGGTTCGATCCTGACCTCGGGTGCTGCCTGTGTGTAGGTTGCACGTTCTCCCTGTGACCTCCTCCCCCCCCCCCCCCCCCCCCCAAGACGTGTGGGTTTGTTGGTTAATTGGCCCCCTGTAAATTTTCCCTAGTGTGCAGGGAGTGGATGAGAAAGTGGGATAACATAGAATTAGTGTGAACAGGTGGTCGATGGTCGGCGTGGATTTGATGGGCTGAAGGGCCTATTTCTAGGCTGCATTTCCAAACTAAATTTGTAAAACAACTCATATCTGATCGCAGTTACTGACTGTGACGTGGTGGACATTATGTGGAGGCATACATGCCATTCTTAGAATTACTGCTTCAACATGAGGGAGGCTTTAAATAGAGAAAGAATTGTAGACGGGCAGGTTTAAAGGTTCATGCCATTAAGTATGTGATTGCCTACTCTTTGCATTTGTGCAGTGGTATTTTTCAGTCTCGTTGACATTTTGAATTCTGCTGACAGATGATAACGATGTGTATTCCTGGAAGTGTTTAAGGAAATGGCATTCACCTTAAATTGATTGAGTGACCCAGTCTTGTTACCTTTGACAAGTCCCACTGGAGTCGCTGCCTGTGTATTATCAAAACAACCTCATTAATACACAGGAATGCACAGTTGACTATTGGTTTTCAAAATCAAACACATTCAGTTCTCAGTTTTAGTCACTTTACACAGGGTACAAATGAAAGGCATTGCAACATTAACTGAAAACATTTTTGAACTTTGTGTGCTGTGTTGCAGAGTTGTCAGCAATCCTTGCTGTGGGGAAGGTTTGTTTTGATTCTGGTTACCATTCGCACTGCACAAGCAAGAATATTTTCATCAAAGGAAACACTTGACATTAGTATTTGAATCTTCTACTCCTAGTCCAGGAGCTTAGACTTTATCGGCCTGGAAAAAAATGTTTGGCTGCCTATTGGTTTTGCAAAGCTAAGAAACATAAAGAACCAAAGATAAGAAAGGGGGGAGGAGGGGACAAACACACACACGCACACGCACACACGCAAACACACACGCAAACACACACACACACACACACACGCGCACACGCGCAAACACACACGCAAACACACACGCAAACACACACACACACACACACACACACACACACGCACACACGCGCAAACACACATACACACATACACACACACACACACACACACCAAAAAGAAAATGCAGCATTACAATCAACTAACAATTAATCTACAATTAAACAAAACCTGTAGAGGTAAACAAAATGATGCTTATTGCAAGTATTTCTACCCACACATTATAATACTCCTATTTTATTTGAGTTTGAACTGATTGTATCCATGTGGGTGGCACAGTGGCACAGCAAGTAGAGATGCTGCCTCACAGCGTTAGAGTCCCAGGTTCGATCCTGACTACAGGTGCTGTCAGTAGGGAGTTTGTACGTCTTCCCTGTGACTGTGTGGGATTTCTCTGGGTGTTCCAGTTTCCTCCTACATGCGAAAGATGTAGTTTGTAGGTTAATCGGCTTCTGTAAATTGCCCCGTGAGTAGGGTGTGAAACTGGGAATAACATAGAACTAGTATACTGGTGATCAACGGTTGGCATGGACTCGGTGTGCTGAAGGGCCAGCTTCCACACTTTGCCTCTAAACTAAACTAAACTAAACTAAACTAAACTAGCATTCCTGAGCAATCATGATTGAAGACCCTCGGACTATCTTTAATCGGACTTTCGCTTGCGCTATACTTTAGTGCATTGTGAATGGCTCAATTGTAATCATCTAATTAACTTTCCACTGACTGGTTGGCGTACGACAAAAAGCTTTTCACTGTATCTCGGTACACGTGACAATAATAAACTAAACTAAAACTAAACTGGATCAACAAATATCACTTTATTCTGGGTATAAAGAACTACAGATGCTGGTTTACAAAAAAAGACACAGTGCTGGAGTATTTCAGTATACCACGCAGCATTTCTGGAGAACAGGGATATGTGACATTTCAGGCCAGGACCCTTCTTCAGGCAGATGAAGGGTGACAACCTGAAACGCCACCTGTCCATGTTCTGCAGAGATGCTGCCTGACCCATTGAGTTACTCCAGCACTTTATATCACCTTATTCTGCAATAGCGGGAGAATCTAGGTCCCCGGGCACAACCTTACAACAAAAGGACGTACCTTTAGACAGGAGATGAGGAGGAATTTCTTTAGTCAGAGGGTGGTGAATCTGTGGAATTCATTGGCACAGACGGCTGTGGAGGCCGTCAATAGACATTTTAAAGGCGGAGATTGACAGATTCTTGATTAGTACGGGTGTCAGGGGTTATAAGGAGAAGACAGGAGAATGGATGAGAGGGAAAGATACAGTGCATTCAGAAAGTATTCAGATCCTTTCACTTTTTCCACATTTTATTATCGTGTTAATGAGAGGTATAAGATGTAAGGAAGTGAAACTGATCATAAAGTTTCTATGTTTGTCAAAAATACATATGGAAATTTCAAGTTCAGACCATGATGAGGTGCTGTTGGCACATTCCAGCATCACGCCAAGATACAAGAAGTCGTAAAGAACTGCAAATCAAGTCCCATCAAGTCTGAAGAAGGGTCCCGACCTGAAACTTTACCTGTCCATTCCCTCCGCAGACGTTGCCTGACCCGCTGAGTTCCTTCAGCACTGTGTTCTGCTCATAAAGAAAGGTTGGCTTGCAGGAGTGACCAAGATACTGGGCCAGTGAAGAACGCAACAGTAAGATCTGAATTTTTGCCCACTGTTTTGCAACAGGTTCACAAGGTGGGCCAGGCAAATCAGTTGAAAGTGTGGCTACCATACCTATGGAGCAAGTTAGTGATGGACATCCTTGCAAGGATTGGTATTATAAATAAATTGTAAATTGTCTGTCGTGTGTAGGCTGGTGCTAGTGCAGAGGGTTGTTGCTGGTCGGCACGGACTTGGTGGGCCGAAGGGCTTGTTTCCATGCTGTATCTCAAAAGGCAAAGGCTCGGATTTGTGCCAATGTTCATTGTAAGCCATACTGTCAGACCCATCAATGGCACTTTCACATGCAGGCCTTGACTGACCCAATGGTCTTTACTGAGTGGTAGTGATTGAGAATTATACTGGCGTAAGGACTTGAAAATGGCATGAACACCAAAATGATGTCATTGGGTTTTTCTTTGAAGATATCAAGTTGCAAACTGCCAGATACCCCAAAGCACGGGCCACAAAATGATTTGTTTATTGAATTTGATTGATGGATGCCAAGTGGGTTTTCCGATTAAGGAAAAGCAATTGGAGACATTTATTGATCCACATATTTACTGGACTTTATCTTGCACATATTATTCTCTTCATATCTGTGCACTGTGGACGGCTTGATTGTAAACATGTATAGTCTTTCCGCTGACTGGATAGCACTCATCAAACATACCTCTTCATTGTACTTCGGTACACGTGACAATAATAAACTGAACTAATCTTTTATTGTTTATTATTTATGCAAAGGCTTGTATCGTCTATCTTCTTGCACATTTCGCTTCAAGTCAATCCTCCTTGGCTCAGTGAAAACTAAGAAACTGGACAAAGAAATCTATTTTCCATTGAATAAAGAGATGTGTTATAATCTATATACTAAAACTCTCGTTTGTTTGTTTATTTGTGATCGAACTTCAGCCAAAACGGTACACGATAGCTTGACAATTTTAGGCCCACCTTACTCACCGTCATCACTTTAATGGTAAAGCAAGTAGTTTTATTGAAATCGGTGTTATATTCACATTTTAAAGTTTAAATCTATCTCCTAGCGAGGGAGGAGGGAGGGAGGGAGGGAGGGGGAGGGAGGTGGGGGGGAGGGAGGGAGGGAAGGGGGAGGAAGGTGGATAAGGGGGGTTGAGGGGGATGGAGAGGGGGAAGGGGAAGTGGAGAGGGGAGGGGGAGGGGGGGGGGGGGGGGTGGGAGGGGGAGGAGAGGGAGGGGGGAAGGAGAGGGTGCTGCACCAATGCAGGAGAGGTTTGGGCCCAACGGGTCCACTTGGTCTAGTCTGCACTAAAAGTTCAATATCAGAACAAAAGTCTTTCAACAAGATGGTGGACAGGTACATGGATAGTAAAGGTTTAGAGGGACATGGGCTAAATGCGAGCAGGTGGGATTAGTGTAGATGGGCAGGGGCAAGTTGGGCCGAAGAGCCTGTTTCCATGCTGTATGACTCTATAATCCCATACACAGTCCATAGAAGATCACAGTTGCTGAGGTTAGGGTTGTGCAGTGTTCAAGAGCCTGATGGTTGCTGGGAAGAAGCTGTTCCTGAGTCCGTCAGGGAAACAGAGCCTGTTTCTGTGCTCTTTGACTATGTTTTATGTTCTTTTTAATAAGCGAATCGTTGTTGTTAATAGAAATGAATAGTTAATACTAATGAACAAACCACGTAAAAATCTCAGTAAGATGCTTTGCAGATATACATTATGTATCTTTCCCCAGTGAAAAGATACAGAAATGAAACAGGGAATCTTCTCCAACATGACCAGTTAAATCATAAACTTGGCAACATTAGTCGATGAAATTATATGGGAATGAATAAACCAAGCCAAGTATATCCACACATACACATAAATAAGCCACTCGTCAAACATACTGTGGCTGAAAATGATTGTTATTCCTCCTAATAAGATGGAATTTTGAAGAAACATCACTCGACATGAACTGCTTCAATCTCCTCATCTTGCTGTAAGGATGACCTGAAACTGTCATATACAATCATGAGCAAAGTGCAGCCTCGAGACTCAGACAGAGATGGAAGAACTGACAGTGTGGAGAATCAAAGAACCATCAGATCACATCGCATCACAATCAAAGCAGTTTTCACATACATAAATATATTTTACAATAATAATTCAAATATTTTTTTTAAGTTACCTTTAACAAAATTAAATATTTCATTTGGGGACTTATCACTTTTGTCTTTGAGTCGGGTATTTTGGACAAAAGCTCATTTGAATGTGAGGTACTTTGGGTGTCAGCCTTAGCTCAGCTGGAAGGTGCTTGTCTCTTCGTTAAGGAGCCACACGTGCCAGTCCCATACCAGAGTTTGGATGAATTTTGAGAAACAGACCCTTTCGGCCCACCGAGTCCACATCAACCAGTGGTCACCAGTACACTAGTTCTATCCGACACCGAGGAACAATTTTACAGAACCCAATCAACCCACAAACTTGTACATCTTTGGGATGCAGGGGGAAACAGGAGCACCTGGGGAAAACCCAAACAGTCACATGGAGAATGTGCAAACTCCACACAGACAGCACGAGTGGTCAGGATCGAACCTGGGCCTCTGGCGCTGTAAGGCAGTAACTGCTGCCCTGTGAGCAGTTTCGTATTTTTCTGCAAAGATCTTGCCAATTGCGACGGAAACATTCTCTGAAGGTCTTTGGATGACAGCTCAGTGTAGGACACCTGAATCGTGCTGGTTGTCAATATAATTTCCCTTCTCTTCTCTGTCAGCAGAAACAGCAGATGCTCAGATACTGTGAACGAGGCAGGCAGTTTCAGTTCAGTTATTCCACAGCCACGTCTTTGGCTCCCACAGTGTCTTACTTTGCAATTTCCAATATGTTATCGCAGTTTACCTCTCAACGGTGAACAATTACAGTTGGGGTGGCACAGTGGCAGAGCGGCAGACCTGCTGCCTTACAGCACCAGAGACCCAGGTTAGATCCTATCCTGCATCTGGCCCAGATCCCTCTCAACCTGTCCTATCCATGTACCTGTCCAAATGCATCTTTAAAAATTGTGATGATACCTGCCTCAGCTACCTGTCTCAGGGCAGCACAGTGGTGCAGTGGTAGAATTGCTGCCTTACAGCACCAAACACCCAGGCTCGATCCTGACGACGGCTGCCGTCTGTACGGAGTTTGTACGTTCTCCCTGTGACCGTGTGGGTTTACTCTGGGTGCTCTGGTTTCCTTGCACACCCCAAAAACGTACAGGTTTGTAGGTTAATTGGCTCTGGTAAAAGTAGTAAATTGTCCCAGGTATGTAGGATAGTGCTAGTGCTTGGAATAATCGTTGGCCGGCGTGGACGGGGTGGACTGAAGGGCTTGTTTCTGTGCGGTATCTCTGAAGTGAAGTAAAGCTCAATGCGCATTAGAAGTTTGCGTTCGAACTTTGCAAAAGTTGCCACATAGAGTGAAACAAAGCAGGGCAAGATGAAACAGCTGTCAATTTAGTCCCATGGAGCTACAGTCATACAGCATTGAAATAGGCCCTTCGGCCCAACTCATCCCCAACTTGCCTACCAAGATGACCCATCTAAGCTAGTCCCATTTGCTAGCATTTGACCCATATCCCTCTAAACCTTTCCTACCTATGAACCTGCCCAAAAGTTTTTTAAATGTTGTTATATGACCTGCCTCAACTACCTCCTCTGACAGCCCATTCCGCATACCCACCACCCTCTGTGTGAAAATTTGCCCCTCAGGTTCTTACTAATTCTTTGCTCCCTCACCTATGCCCTTTGGTTCTTGATTAACCTACCCTGGAAAAAATACTATGCATTGACTCTATCTATTCCCCTCATGATTGTATACATCTCTGTAAGATCATCTCTCAGTCACTTGCGCTCCATGGAGTAAAGTCCTAACCCGGTCAACCTCTCCCTACTGCTCAGGCCCTCGAGTTGAAAGACTGGAGCGACTAGGCTTGTATACACTGGAATTTAGAAGGATGAGAGGAGATCTTATCGAAACGTATAAGATTATTAAGGGGTTGGACACGTTAGAGGCAGGAAACATGTTCCCAATGTTGGGGGAGTCCAGAACAAGGGGCCACAGTTTAAGAATAAGGGGTAGGCCATTTAGAACTGAGATGAGGAAAAAAAATTTCAGTCAGAGAGTTGTGAATCTGTGGAATTCTCTGCCTCAGAGGGCAGTGGAGGCCAATTCTCTGAATGCATCCAAGAGAGAGCTAGATATAGCTCTTAAGGATAGCGGAGTCAGGGGGTATGGGGAGAAGGCAGGAACAGGGTACTGATTGAGAATGATCAGCCATGATCGCATTGAATGCCGGTGCTGGTTCGAAGGGCCGAATGGCCTCCTCCTGCACCTATTGTCTATTGTCCAGGCAACATCTTCGTAAATCTTCTCCATACTCTTTCAGGCTTAATGACATCCTTCCTACAGCAGAGTGAGCTAAACTGAACCTCGATCTCTGCCATTCTCTTTTAGTGCAATAAACTGGGGGAAAGATCATAAGACTATAAGACCTAGGAGCAAAATTAGGCCATTCAGCCCATTGAGACTGCTCCGCCATTCGATTATGGCTGATCTATTTCAACCCCATTCTCCTGCCTTCTCCCTAGAACCTTTGACACCCGTACTTATCATGAACCTGTCAATTTGAACTTTAAAAATACCCGATGACTTGGCCTCCACAACTGCCTGTGGCAATGATTTCCACAGATTCACCACCCTCTGGCAAAAGAAAGTCATCCTCGTCACCATTCTAAAGGTGCGTCCTTTAGTTCGGAGGCTGTGTACAATGGTTCTAGACTCTCCCACTAGTGGAAACATCCTTTCCACATCGACTCTATCTGGGCCTAATGTTCTGGCAAGCGGGACATGGCAGCTTCCGGGAGCTTCTCGGCCTTTCCTCTGTCATTAGGCAACCATCTGCCAATGAAACCCCTTCCCCCTCACCTGTACCCACCAATCACTCGCCAGCCTTTGCCATGCACCCACCTCTCTTCCTGATTTCTCCCCCCCCCCCCCCCCCCCCCCCCGTCCATCACAATTAGTCTGAAGAAGGGTCCCAACCCGAAACGTCACCGATCCGTGTTCTCCAGAGATGCTGCCTGACCCGCTGAGTTACTCCAGCACTTTATGGGGTTTTTTGGTGACCAAGTAAATTTTTTTCACCTCAGGACCATGGCAGTGTGGCACCCAGAACTACTACAAGGCCCGACATGCCTACCGGAGAGGTTATAATTCTAAAAGCGCCTGACCATGAATCTGCTTGGGTGGAGATGCATGAAATTATTTTCTTATATACACCCTAATCTTCACGGGGCCTCAGAGAAGCAGCCAATGTAATCAAAGATCATTACAACCCAAAGAGAGGTGGGAGCGGGGCAAAGCCTGGCACGTGATAGGTGGAGGAAGGAAATAACTGCAGATGCTGCTTTACACCGAAGATAGACTCAAAATGCTGGAGTAACTCAGCGGGGCCCGCTGAGTTACTCCAGCATTAAGTGATAGGTGGATACTGCAGAGGGGGGGTTGATTGGAGGATGGGGCAACAAGAGTTGCTAAATTAGAATGGCTGGCATCACACAAAGAACTGCGATGTTTGTAGGCTATGATTCTACGAGGCTGCGAAAAACAGGAAAAACATATTGGAAGTTCAACAACTTTTCTGCAGGGTAAGCAACACATTTGAAGTATGGCAGAGCTTACAAATATCACTTATCTGCATCAACTCTTTTCAGTGTGGAGACTGTGATCGCCCCCCTCAATAAAGTACAGAGACTTGGCATCTTTACGAGTGGATGTGACTGCACATTTAACACTTCTATCTGCCTTCTCTCTATCTCGCAGTAAGCAATCTTTTTTTATTGCTGCATGAAGAAAGGCTTAACGTTTCTTCAGAGCTGTCTTTGAAGTTGTAAATTTATTCAGAATCTATCTTGAAAGAGAGTCACTCTCGAATAGGATAGCTCCTCACCTCCTGTCTTAGATACAGTAATTGGTGCTTCAGAGAGCGGTGAATTTAGTTTAGTTTACAGGCACAACATGAAAACAGGCCCTTCAGTCCACCGAGTCCGCACCGACCAGCGATCACCCGTACACTAGTTCTATCCTCTACTCTAGGAACTATTTACAGAGGCCAATTAACCTGCAAACCTGCACGTCTTTGGGATGTGGGAGGAAACCGGAGCACCCGGAGGAAACCCTCACAGTCACAAGGAGAACGTACAAACTCCGCACAGACAGCACCCGTAGTCAGAATCGAACCTGGGTCTCTGGCGCTGTGAGGCAGCAACCCTACCGCTGCGACACCATGTCGCCCGGCCGCTCTTCAGTATATGGCGGTGCATCAGGAGGGCATTGTGTAGAGCAAACTGTAGCTGATAACTCACAAACGTCCACGTTATCAGGACTTGTATTCAACCACTCTTCCAAGGTGTTGAAGGCTAGAAGATGTCACTATGCTATGAGATGTAAAAAAAAACAAGGAACTGCAGGTGCTGGTTTACAAAAAAAAAACACACAAAGTGCTGGAGTAACTCAGCGGGTCAGGCAACATCTCTGGAGAACATGGACGTTTCGGTTTGGGACCCTTCTTCAGACTGATTGAAGGAGTGGATGAGCAGCAGGAATCACAGAGGGGGAGCAGTGAGAGAGGGTCTGACAGAACTCCCGTGGGAGATAGGAAGAGAGCTCCTACAACATAGGCATTTCGCAGTGGGGCAGTAATAATAATAATAATAATACAATATTATGTAAAATGCAGTAAAATGTAGAAACAAGGAAACAAGATGCTGGTTTATCAAGAAAAGACACAAAATGCTGGAGTAATTCAGTGGGTCAGGCAGCAACCTTGGAGAACATAGATAGGTGACATTTGGAGTTGGGACCATTCTTCAGACTGATTCAGGTCCCGACCTGAAACGTCACCTATCCATGTTGTCCAGAGATGCCGCACGACCCGCTGAGTTAATCCAGCACTTTATGTCTTTTTTTCACTATGCTTTGATCCTTGTTCGGTATGGTCCAAATACAAGCCTTTACAAGACTTTGCAAAACGTTGAAACTAGTGTTGACTGCATCGACAGATAAAGAAGGATGAATCATGGCAGCGGGGGAGATAGCAAACGGCAGAAAACTGCTGTTAGGGGAATCTCATAAGGAAATCTTTCTTGGTACATGATACCATCTGCACATTGGTGGCTCATCCAGCTGGAGGGATGATCAATTAAGTTGTGGATGACGGCCAGGAATTTTGTTTGCATTTTGTGCATTAGTTTTAGCTTATTTTTTTAATTTTTTAGAGATACAGCAAGTCATTTGGTCAACCAAGTCCATACCGACCATTGGTTACCCGCAAACACTAGTTCTATGTTATCCTACTTTCTCATCCACGCCAGTTTCAGTTTAGTTTATTGTCACGTGTACCGAGGTACAGTGAAAAGCTTTTGTTGCGTGCTAACCAGCCAGCAGAAAGACAATACATGATTACAATCGATCCATTTACAGTGGATAGATGTATGATAAGGGAATAATGTTTAGTGCGAGGTAAAGCCAGCAAAGTCCAATCAAGGGTTGTCCGAGAGTCATCAAAGAGGTAGATAGTAGTTCAGCACTGCTCTCTGGTTGTGGTAGGATGATTCAGTTGCCTGATAACAGCCCTACACAACTTTTACAGAGGTGGATTGACCTACAAACCCACACGTCTTTGGATTGTGGGAAGAAAGCAGAGCACCCAGAGGAAACCCACGCTGTCACAAGGAGCACGTACAAACTCCACAATGACATTGGAGAAATTGTGAAGGTTCAAAGCTCCTAAAGGATTTTCCAAGAGTTTTGTGGTGAATTTTCATATATTCCTGAGGTGGGTCTCACATTTGAAAAGGTAGATGGCAGAAGAAAATCAAGTTTTACATCTAGTAAGACCCGTGGTTGATATTCGTTCACATGTTTATTCCCGAAGATCAAGATGGGCGGCACAATGGGCTGCAGTGAGTTGCTGCTTTACAGCGCTAGGGACCTGTGTTCAATCCTGACTACGGGTGCTGCCTGTACAAAGTTTGTACGTTTTCCCTGTGACTGTGTGGGTTTTCTCCGGGTGCTCCGGTTTCCTCCCACACTCCAATGACGTGAAGGTTGTTGGTAAATTGCCCCCTGTAAATCTTCCCTAGTGTGTAAGATAGAACTAGTGTACGGTCGATCACTGGTCAGCATGGACTCGGTGGGCCGAAGGGCCTGTTTCCATGCCGTATCTCTAAACTAAACTAAAAAAATCAATCCAAATATCACCATGAAACAAAATTAGAAAAACGATTTGTGTCAGTAACCAATGTAAAGGCTGCATCCAGCAAAAACTGGTTGAACTTCATAAACCCAAGCAACACGGTCAATGCTTTCTTCATAACTTGTGAATTTGTTACATTTGCAAGTCTGTTAATTAGTTTCACACTTTCTTTAAATGAAAGTAGTGTTGTAGATCTACATATGTGTCATGTCATTAACATTGTGTTTGAGCAAAACACAACGTGCTGGAGGAACTCAGCGGGTCAGGCAGTATCTGCGGAGGGGATGGACAGGCGACGTTTTAGGTCGGGAGCTTTCTCCAGGTTGATGGAGGTTCTGAAGAAAGGTCCCGACCCAAATCGTCACGTGCATTCCCTCCACAGGTGCTGCCTGACCCGCTGAGTTCCTCCAGCACTTTGTGTTTTGCTCAAGATTCTGGCACCTGCAGTTCCTTGCCTCTCCAATGTGTTTGAGCATGGTAGAAGGAGTTGGATAGTGATAACTACTTTGGCTAATTTGCCCCCTGCAATCTCAGATTAGAAGATCAATTTGTTACCTGAAGTCCTGGTGCCTGAAGACGTGCGTGTTTGTGGGTTAATTGGCCACAAATGTGTAGGGAGTGAATGCAAAAATGGAATAACATAGAACTAGTGCGAATAGGTGTTTGATGGTCGGTATGAACTGGATGGGCTGAAGGGCCTGTTTCCATGCTATATCATATCATATCATATATATACAGCCGGAAACAGGCCTTTTCGGCCCTCCAAGTCCGTGCCGCCCAGCGATCCCCGAACACTAACACTATCCTACACCCACTAGGGACAATTTTTACATTTACCCAGCCAATTAACCTACATACCTGTACGTCTTTGGAGTGTGGGAGGAAACCGAAGATCTCGGAGAAAACCCACGCAGGTCACGGGGAGAACGTACAAACTCCTTACAGTGCAGCACCCGTAGTCAGGATCGAACCTGAGTCTCCGGCGCTGCATTCGCTGCAAAGCAGCAACTCTACCGCTGCGCTACCGTGCTGCCCTATCTCTAAACTAAACTAAAAGTTCAGCTTAAGAAGCACCTCAAATAAATCTGATACCTGTTTTAGATCTGTGGTTCCTGTGTTTTACTTTGCACGTTTTACTGAACACCTAACTTACCCGAGGATATATCTTTTAGACAGAAAACCTTCTATAAGCATAGGCTGTTCCAAAATATTTTCCAACTTGGAACTAGAGTTGCTGTTGGAATAGAGGCAATATGGCAGCCATCTTTATGCAGCTTGGGGTGAATCAATCCAGTCGATGGCACATCATAGAACATATTGCTCAGGAAAAGGCCCTTTGGTCCATAATAACTGATGTCAAATTAAACTGATCTCTTCAGCCTGCACGTGATCCATACCCCTCCATTCCCCTCATATCCTTGTGCCTATCTAAAAGCCTCTGTATCATGAGCGTTTGGTGGTTCTGGGCCTGCACTCGCTGGAGTTTAGAAGGATGAGAGGGGCCTCATTGAAACGTACCACATAATGAAAGGCATGGATAGTGGATATGGAGAGGATTAGTGAGAGAGTCTAGGATCAAGAGGGCACGGCCTCAAAATAAAGGGAGGTGCCTTTAGAAAGGAGATGAGGAGAAATTCCTTTAGTCAAAGGGTGGTGAATCTGTGGAATTCATTGCCACAGACAGCGGTGGAGACCAAGTCATTGAGTATTTGTAAAGTGGAGATTGTCAGGTTTTTGATTAGTAAAGGGGCCTGTCCCACTTAGGCGTTTTTTTAGGCGACTGGAAATAGTCATAACAGGTCACCGAATAACTGGCGACTGGACACCCCCCCCACGACAATGTCTATGACAAGCTACAACAACCTACCACCTAGTCGACGTCAAACTAGGGCAAGCTACCGACATCCGGCGACCCAGTCGTCGGTCACGACTTAGGACGTCCACCTACGACCGAGCCACAACAACCTACGACCAAGCCTACGACAACCTACAACCACGCAGGCAACAACCTACGAGAACTGAAGTCAACCTACGTCTACCCGCGACAAGCTACGACAAGCTACGACCCTGTCGGCGACAACTGAAGACAATTCACCTCATTTTGGCCTCCGGTTTTGACGCCGGTTGACGTAGGTAGTCGCCAATGGAATTCCCCAAAGTCAGCACCGGCGACAACCTACGTCACCTGGCGCCAGCCTGGCAACAACCTACGTCACCTGGCGCCAGCCTGGCGACAACCTACAACAGCAGCTACGTCAGGAGACGTCAAGCTGCGACCGTCAGCGTCTAACCAACAGTCGGCGAATATTTTTAAACATTTCAAAATCCAGCGGTGACCAGAAAAACGCTACGACTCTTTGGAGACGACTCACGACCGACTATACAGGCGACACCCCAGCGACCGTGTGGCACAGCTGTAGTCGCCTTGAAAATCGCCTAAGTGGGACGGGGGTTTAAGGGTGTCAAAGGTTACGGGGAGAAGGCAGGACAATGGGGTTGAGAGGGAAGGATTTTGGCCCTGTCAGCTTAAAACTATTCCCCCTACCTATCCTTCGACAATTCCACCCTGGGAAAATGATTCTGACTGTCCACCTTATCTGTGCCTCCCATCGTTTTATACACTCCCGATTTGTCAGTAATAAGCTGCTCAAAATACGGATAAGTAGTTTGTAAATGTACTGTAAATCCCTGTAGGCGGTGGGGAGATTGCATCAAGTCCAGATGCTTAAGTTCTGTGATTGTATTTTTAAGTTGTGCTGAGCTGCACAGGTGATCAGTCGTTGTATGGGGAGTTCCCCATATGTCTGTTCTCCAGAGGAAAGGAACGACTTAAAGGTCAGGGACAGTCTTCCAGGCTTATCTTTTAATTTTAAATACAAGTGTAACCAGCCGATGTCTCATTACAGCTAGATATAACTGCCGCACTTTACCAGAGATAATGGAGAAACACGTTGGCCTTAATTTACTGATAGAAATCCCCAGGTTAATGTTCTCGGTGAATCTTTCATTCAGACCTGGATAGCAGCAGAACATCAAGACATTCAAAGATAGACACAAAATGCTGGAGTATATCAGCGGGACAGGCAGCATCTCTGGAGAGAAGGAATGGGTAACGTTTCTGAAGAAGGGTCTCAACCCGAAATGTTACCCATTCCTTCTCTTCAGAGATGCTGCCTGTCCCGTTGAGTTACTCCAGCATTTTGTGTCTATCTTCGGTTTAAACCAACAACTGCAGTTCCTTGCAACACATCAAGACATTCAATGCAGTTGTTTATGCCCATGGTGTTACAGTCTACGGTGGTGAAGTGTCAAGACAAATTGATAGACGTGAAGTGTGTAGGAAAGAATTGCAGATGCTGGTTTAAAACCAAGATAGACACAAAAAGCTGGAATAACTCAGCGGGTCACACATCATCTCTGGAGAAAAGGAATAGGTGACGTTTTGGGTCATCAAGTCTACTCCGCCATTCAATCATGGCTGATCTATCTTTCCCCGTTACCTCCCTTCTCCCCATAACCTCTGACACCCGTACTAATCAAGAACCTATCTGTCACTGCCTTAATATATCCACTGACTCTGCCTCCGCGGCCTTCTGTGGCAAAGAATTCCACAGATTCACCATCCTGTGGCCAGAAACGTCAGCTCGACACCACGTCTCGACCAGAAACGTCAGCGATTGCTCTTCTCCAGAGATGCTGTCTGACCCGTAGGTTTACTAGGTTAATTCCCAGAATGGCGGGACTATCATATGTTGAAAGACTGGAGCGACTAGGCTTGTATACACTGGAATTTAGAAGGATGAGAGGAGATCTTATCGAAACGTATAAGATTATTAAGGGGTTGGACACGTTAGAGGCAGGAAACATGTTCCCAATGTTGGGGGAGTCCAGAACAAGGGGCCACAGTTTAAGAATAAGGGGTAGGCCATTTAGAACTGAGATGAGGAAAAACTTTTTCAGTCAGAGAGTTGTGAATCTGTGGAATTCTCTGCCTCAGAAGGCAGTGGAGGCCAATTCTCTGAATGCATCCAAGAGAGAGCTAGATAGAGCTCTTAAGGATAGCGGAGTCAGGGGGTATGGGGAGAAGGCAGGAACGGGGTACTGATTGAGAGTGATCAGCCATGATCGCATTGAATGGCGGTGCTGGCTCGAAGGGCCGAATGGCCTACTCCTGCACCTATTGTCTATTGTCTATTGACCCGCTGAGTTACTCCAGCTTTTTGTCAGACATGAAGATGGTTCAAGGACACTTCAGGCATGTGAGAGCTCAACCAAGAACGGAGAGGAAATGTGGCCGCAGTAACAGACAGCCTTGGCCCCTGCACTTGTATCAGTTTATTGCTGTCACAGGTACTGAGATACAGCAAAAGGCTTTTGTTTGCATGCCATCCAGTCAAGTCATACTATACTTGAGTACAATCAAGCCAAACACAAGAACAAAAGGTACTGCAAACACAGAGAAAAGCACCAGAGTGCAGAAATATAACTTTTCAGCATTGTTGCATTATAGTTTAGACTTTAGAATTTAATTTCGACTTTAGAGAGGCAGGGCGGACACAGGCCCTTCGGCCCATCGCGTCTGTGCCGACCAGCGATCACCCTATACACTAGCACTATCCTACACCCTAGGGACAGTTTATCATTTCATCAAGGCCAATTAACCTACACACTTTTACGTCTTTGGAGCGTGGGAGGAAATCGGAGCTCCCATGCGATCACAGGGAGAACATACAAACTCCGTACAGACATCACCCATAATCAGGATCGAACCTGGGTCTTTGGGGCTGTAAGGCAGCAGCTCCACCAGCTGCACCACTATGTTACTGCTAATATTGAATGACAACATCAGACTTTGTCAGGCTTTACATTGGACTAAATGTTGTACTCTTTATCCTTTATCTGTGTACTGTGAACGGCTTGATTGTATTCACGTATAGTTTTTTTGACCTGATAGCATGCAATAAAAAAGCTTTCTCCAGTACCTCGAACAATGTGACAATAATATACTAAACTAAGCAATAAGTATTTTCTGTTTCCAAATCAAAGTTAGGTTAATAGATGAGGGATAAAAGTTTCTGTGCTGATCCTAGTAAATGCACATTTGTTTTCCTGTAACCCTTACTATTGTCTCTTGTTAGTTTAGAGATATTGAATAGAAACAGGCCCTTCGGCCCGAGTCCACACTGACATTAATTCTATGTTATCCCACCTTCTCATCCATTCCCTACACACTTGGAGGCAATTTACAGAGGACCAATTGACCTACTAATCTACACCTGTTTGGGATGCAAGAGGAAACTGGAGCACCCGACGGAAACCTAAGGGGTCACAGAGAGAAGGCACAAACTCCACACAGATGGCACCTGAGGTCAGGATGGAACCTGGGTCTGTGGCGCCTGAGGTCAGGATGGAACCTGGGTCTGTGGCGCTGTGAGGCAGCAGCTCTGGAAGGTGCTTTATTGTCACGTGTGCGCTGCACAGTGAAATTCTTTCAGCATAGCTCACACAGGCATAAGTCGCCGTACTTCGGCGCCATTTACAAAAGTCCAAAGTCCGGTCCATGCGCTCGATGTTCTGGAGCGGCTCCAGATCCAGGTAAGCCCCAGGCCGCTGCAGGACCTCCGCAGTTGCCCTCGACCCGCTCGGCCTGCGGACAGACGTGCTTCCAGCTGTGCCTCCTTGCTGCGTCTAAGACGTCTAATGTGGATTCGTGTTATCTCTCACATTAATTTGCTTCTGTGTCATCACCCGCCCCCACAGTTGTACAAGGCAATATTCTCTTGGTGTGTGAAGCTCTTGGCTTTTTGGAATGCAAATGATTTCTGCATCATTTTAAATACTGATGTGAACCCCTCCCACTCATCTGTCCTTCTGCACATCAAGATATTCATGACCAATGCTCTCTCTTCACATTGAAGTTTAGTTTAGTTAGTTTGAGTTTGAGTTTTTTGTCACATGTACTGAGGTACAGTGAAAAGCTTTTGTTGCGTGCTAATCAGTCAGTGGAAAGACAAAACATGATTACAAAGGAGCCATTCGCAGACATTGTACAGGCACATGATAAAGGGAATAATGTGAATAACGTTTAGTGCAAGACAAAGACAGTAAAGTCAAGTCAAGTCAAGTTTATTTGTCACATACACATACAAGATGTGCAGTGAAATGAAAGTGGCAATGCCTGCAGATTGTGCAAAAAAAATTACAATTACAAATACAGCATAAAAATTAAAATTAATACAGAAATTTTTTTTAGTCCCTGGAGTTATAATAGTTAACAGTCCTGATGGCCTGTGGGAAGAAACTCCGTCTCATCCTCTCCGTTTTCACAGCGTGACAGCGGAGGCGTTTGCCTGACCGTAGCAGCTGGAACAGTCCGTTGCTGGGGTGGCAGGGGTCCCTCATAATCTTGCTTGCTCTTGATCTGCACCTCCTGATGTATAGGTCCTGCAGGGGGGTGAGTGTAGTTCCCATGGTGCGTTCTGCACTACTCTCTGCAGGGCCATCCTGACCTGGGCAGAGCTGTTCCCAAACCAGACTGTGATGTTGCCGGACAGGATGCTCTCCACAGCCCCAGAGTAGAAGCAATGAAGGATCCTCAGAGACACTCTGAGGATCAAAGACCGATCAAAGATAGTCCAAGGGTCTCCTATGAGGTAGATAGTAGTTCAGGACTGTTCTCTAGTTGATGTAGGACGGTTCCGTTGCCTGATAACAGCTGGGAAGAAACTGTCACTGAATCTGTCAGTGTGTGGTTTCACACTTCTATAACTTCTGCCGATGGGAGAGGGGAGAAGAGGGAGTGGCCAGGATGCGACTCGTTCTTGATTATGCTGCTGGCCTTGCCGAGGCAGCGTGAGGTATAAATGGTGTTAATGGAAGGGAGGTTAGTTTGTGTGATGGTCTGAGATATGCCTACAATTCTCTGCAAACCTGGGTAAATGGGGAACACTGTCATCTGGGGACTAGCCTGCAGGTTTGTTGGAGAGTGCAGATACTGCATGGCTCGCTTCGTGAAACTGGAAGTCTTTCTGGGGACTTGCACAAAATAACATCAGTCGTAATTGTTTTTCTAATTAAGTCCTATTGTACAGGGGGACATGAACATAGTTTAATGTGATAACATTTCCAGGCCAAGGCTGTGACAAATATTGCAATCGCCACATCATAAAGCAGCAACATATTTTTGTTTACATCAAAAAACAAACGCAGATGAAAAAATACCTCCAGATTCAGGGACAGTTTCTTCCCATCAGTTATTAGGCAACTGAACCACAGGTAGAGAGCGGTCCTGAGCCACTGTCTATCATATTGGAGACCCTGGCTCGGAATATCTTTGATAGGACTTTACCGGACTTTATCTTGCACTAAATATTATTCACATTATTCACAATATCATGCACACTGTAATCATGTGTAGTCTTTCTGCAGCCTGGTTAGTACACAACAAAAGGTTTTCACAGTATGTCGGTTCACGTGACTATAAACTAAAATAAATATTTGACAAATAGTAAGGCGGCATATGTTGGAAATACTAAGCAGGTTAACTCTGTTCCTCCTTCTGCAGGTGCTGCACAACCAGCATGTTATCTTATTATTCCAGAAGGTTGCCCTGTAATCTAGTTTTCCAAGGTATTCACAGAAGGTCACCCTTTCCAAAGCCTCTGCTTCCTTCCTGTAATGGGGGCGACCGGAACTGCGTGCAATACTCCCAATGTGGCCTAATAGTCCTGTGGCCCTATCGTCCGAGAGAGCAGCATCATGACTTTCTGACTCCTATACGCAATGCCCCAACCACCTTCTTTACCACTCTATCTACTTGTATTGCCACTTTCAGGAAGCTGGGGGTTTGGACCCCACTCTGTCTGAGCAATAAGGACGGCACGGTGGCACAGCGGCAGAGTTGCTGCCTTTACAGCGCCAGGGACCCAGGTTTGATCCTGACTGTGAGTGGTGTCTGTACGGAGTTTGTACATTCTCCCTGTGACTGCACGGCTTCCTCCAGGTCCCAAAGACGTGCAGGTTTGCAGGTTAATTGGCTTCTGCAAATTATAAGTTGTCCCTAGTGTGGAGGATGGTATTAGTGTACGTGGTGATCGCTGGCTGGCTTGGCCTTATTGGGCCGAAGGGCCTGTTTCCACGCTGTATCTCTAAAGTAAAGTAAAGTAGAGTAAACCAAGCTAATAAACTGAAACTTGAATCTTGGTGAGGGGATGTTATTCGCTGTATGTGAAGCAATCTGCAAATGAAGTTCAAATGCAGTTTGCTGCATCTGGCCTGGATCTTCAGTCACGATGCAGCCTGCAAGGATTGGAGGAACCAATATGGCTCTCCCCTGCAATACCTCCCTCAGACTTGCCACATTAATTTTTCATAATGCAATCCAAAGCACAATCTGCCAAACCAATTATTCAGCCGTCATCTCTTTCTCAGTGTTGCAGCCGCTGGCACACTTTAGTGACCGGCAGCTGTGTTTTGTTCATGCATCAGCACTAACTGGTTTAAACACCAACCTAAGCTAACGTCTCCTTCATGAAATAGGAGTGCACGGTTTCACAAAGCTGTTCCCAGCTGTTATCAGACAAATGAACCATCCTGTCAACAACTAGAGAGTGGTCCTGACCTCCCATCTACTTCTTTGGAGACCCTCGGACTGTCTTTAATTGGACAATGCTGGACCTTACCTTGCACTAAACGATATTCCCTTTATCATGTACATCTACACTTCACGCTGCCTTGGCAAGGCCACCAGCATAATCAAGGACCAGTCTCACCCCGGTCACTCCCTCTTCTCTCCTCTCCCATCAGGCAAGAAATACTGAAGCGTGAAAATGCACACCTCCAGCTTCAGAGACAGTTTCAGGCAATTGTTTTAGGCAACTGAACCATCCTACCAACAACTAGAGAGCAGTCTGCCTAATTGGGGACTTTGAACTACCTTTAATCGGACTTTACTGGACTATATCTTACACTTTAATCGGCCTTTATCTTACACTAAACGTTATTCCCTTTATCATGTATCTGGACACTGTGGACGGCTCGATTGTAATCATATATCGTCTTGACCACTGACTGGTTAGCACACAACAAAAGGCATTTCACTGTACCAATAAACTAAACTAAAGTAAAGACGTCACTGTGCAACTTTGAATGCAAGTCAGAGTAATGAGTCGCCATAGATATCCTACACCCCACGTGTGATTTTTCGTGGTCCATTTACAGATGTGGATGAGTTAATAACATTCACAGGCACTTGCAATATTAACATGCCATTTGCGGCAGACTTGAGAGATTGTTAAACACAGCTGAGATCCCTGTTTCGAACAATAAAAAATGCCTTTATTTAGCACCAAAGTCAAAAATATTCCTAGATGCATCTATGATGTATAATCAGATAATAGTCAACACACACATAAAGGTGACACGAGGAAGGATAAATTTATATCATATGTGATAGGAGCAGAATTAGGCCCTTCGGCCCATCAAGTCTACACCATTCAATCATGGCTGATCTATCTCTCCTTCCTAACCCTATTCTCTTGTCTTCTCCCCATATCCTCTAACACCCATACTAATCAAGAATCTATCTATCTCTGCCTTAAAAATATCCACTGACGGCCTCCACAGCCTTCTGTGGCAAAGAATTCCACAGTTTCACCACCCTCTGACTAAAGGAATGCCTCCTAAACACGTTCCTAAAAGAACGCCCTTTAATTCTGAGGCTATGAACACTAGTCCCAGACTCTCCCACTAGTGGAGACATCCTCTCCACATCCACTCTATCCAAGCCTTTTACTATTCTCACTATACAGCTCATTTCACTATACATTTCACTACACAGCTCAAGACTCTACATAAGAACAGCGATATAAAGAGAGGATGGTGATAATAAGGGACAGAAAAAAAGGTTGCTGTGGTCAAACTGACATTTGTAATATCTCCAACAATTTACAACCCAAGGTCTCAGTATTAAAATTGTTCGCTTTCTTAGCAAGGCAAATTGAATAATGGTCATTCACAATTTTCCTTCCATTTCCTCAGTAATTACTTGTTTAACCATTGCACCTAACTTTCTGTTGCAAGATTAATGGGGTAACAGAATGAGTAAAGGTTACACAAAGTAGTTTAGTTTAGATTGTTATTGTCACGTGTCACCGAGAAACAGTGAAAAGCACTTGTTTGCCAATATTTCAGTCAAAGAAAAAGCTAAATATTATTACAATCAAGCCATTCATTATTAATACTATGATTATGCAAACAGCAGAACTATAGGTAGCAAAAACGCACTGAGTCCTTTGCCCAGAGGAAGGGAATCGAGAATCAGAGGACATACCATAGGTTTAAGGTGAGGGGGGAAAAGATTTTATGGGTACCTGAGGCAACTTTCTCACACAAAGGGCGGTAGGTATATGGAACAACCTACTAGATATGGTAGTTGGGGCTGGTACGATCACAACATTTAAGAAATAAGCATTCAAGTACATGGATAGGGTAGGATTAGAGGGATATCGACCAAATGTAGGCAGGTGGGACTAGTGTACAAGGGGCATCTCGGCTGGTATGGGCAAGTAGGGCTGAAGGGCCTATTTCCGCGCTGTTTGACTTTATAATTCTATACTATATCTGTAGTAATCCAATCTCAGAATTCCTGCCAGACAATTTTCAACTCGATAAAGACAGGTGACATTCACAAGTTGTTAAATTTCAGTAACATCTGGTCAATCATCTTTAACATTTAGAATAATCACATTCAAAAAGCAAGTTGAGAATCAAGCAGCCTAGAATGCAACTTTTTGAGCTGTACGTTTAAACAGTCATGTATGATCTTAGTTTAGTTTAGAGTAACAATGTGGGAAAAATGCCCTTCAGCCCACCAAGTCCATGCCGACCATCGATCACAACAGTTTTATGTTACACTACTTTCCCATCCATTCTCCACACCACACGGGGCAATTTACAGAGGGCCAATTAACCTCCAAACCCGCACACCTTTGGGATGTGGGAGGAAACGGGAGCACCCGGAGGAAATCCATGTGGTCACAGGGAGAACGTGCAAACTCCACACAAACAGCACCCGCGGTCCAGACCAAACCCGGGTCCCTGGCACTGTGAGGCAGTGGCTCTACCCACTGTGCTACCGTGTTTTCTTTTTTGTTTATTTTTCTTTATGACACTCCAGTGGATTGTAATTTAAGGTGAAGGTCTTGTGAATCACACGCAGGAGGTTTCACAATGATTTGTTGTTTTGTCTCACTCGCTTATTTATACCAGATATCCCCAATATATCTCTAACAAATCATGTTCCCTTTCAAAGGCCATTTACAATCTTTACTGAAGTCTGAAGAGAGCCATAAGTACAAGAAACAAAGATTTTATTTATTGCTGGCCACAAAGTCCTTAACATTTTCCTTTATTACTTCACGATTCCTCATTAATCTGCAAGGAGTGCAGAGGAGATTTATGAGGATGTTTGCCAGAACTCCAGGGCCTGAGATATAAGGCGAGGTTGGGCAGGCTAGGACTTTATTCCTTCGAGCGCAGGAGGCTGAGGTGTGATTTTAATGGAGGTGTATAAAATCATGAGGGGGAATAGATAGGGTAAATGCACAGAGACTTTTACCCAGGGTAGGGGAATTAAGATCCCGAGGGCATATCATATCATATCATCATATATCTACAGCCGGAAACAGGCCCTTTCAGCCCACCAAGTCCGTGCCGCCCAGCGATCCCCGTACATTAACACTATCCTACACCCACTAGGGACAATTTTTTACATTTACCCAGCCAATTAACCTACATACCTGTACGCCTTTGGAGTGTGGGAGGAAACCGAAGATCTCGGAGAAAACCCACGCAGGTCACGGGGAGAACGTACAAACTCCTTACAGTGCAGCACCCGTAGTCAGGATCGAACCTGAGTCTCCGGCGCTGCATTCGCTGTAAAGCAGCAACTCTACCGCTGCGCTACCGTGCCGCCCATAGGTTTAAGGTGAGGAGTAAGATTGAATGAGAGCCTGATGGCCATTTTTTTTTCACACAGAGGGTGGTGGGTATATGGAACGAGCTGCCAAATGAGGTCGTTGAGACAGGTACAATAGCAACATTTAAAAGACATCTGGACAGGTGGAGTGTAAAGGTTTAGACGGATATGGACCAGACGCGGGCAGGTGGGACTAGCGAAGATGCAGCATGCTGGTCGGCATTGGCAAGTCGGGCTGAAGGGCCTGTTTCTATGCTGTGCGGCTCTATGACTTGACAGTGCTGACCCAGTTGGCACTCTGGGCATCGTTTTGGCATCAAAGATATTTTTGATAAAGGGTATGTTCCACTTGCTCTGCGGTTTACCAAGGACCCACACAGTCCTCATTATTGTGTGATACTATCTATTTGTTTGATTGCCTGATGCCCTTTGAATAGAAAATAGAGAGAGAGGACAACATGTATTCATTTTCTCTTTGTTGCATTTCAAATGGCCTGTGTATATAGTTGGTCCGAAGGGCTTGTTTCAATGCTGTATGACTCCATGACTCTAATTTGTCACACTCATTCCCTTCCTAACACTCACGATCATGAATTGTATTTCGTGTTTCATGTACTTCCTCATCATTAACATCTTCTCTACCTCAGTGGAATGAATTCTCACTGAGATGCACTGCGACGTGAAAATCTACTGATGCATTACCGCAAGCCTCCATGCACGACAACGTGCTTCGGTGAATCTTTGCCAATCTCCGTGCCCAGTCTGCAGCACTTCACACAAATCAGCAAAGAAAATGGATTGTTAAAACGACTGTGTGAGTCTCAGGGCGAGTAATGAAATTCAATCAGTGCAGGATAAATGTTATCTTTGTGGCGATTGGACTGCGGCAAATGGCTGGAGGCTGGATGTGACTGATTGAGAAACCGTCAAGTCGATAAAATAACGAGATACAAGGAAATGCACGGCATGGTGGCGCAGCGGTAAAGTTGCAGCCTTACAGCGTCAGAGGCCCGGGTTCGATCCTGACTACAGGTGCTGTCTGTACAGAGTTTGCACATTCTCCCTGTGACCGCGTGGGATTTATCCGGGTGCTCCAGTTAACTCCCACACGCCAAAGACATTTGTAGGCTTCAGTCAAGATTGTAAATTGCCCCTAGTGTGTAGGATAGTGTCAGTGTACCGGGATCGCTGGTCATCGAAAAACTGGCAAACAGCTCATTTGGAAGTGACCCAACAACACTCCGCACTGCAGCCCCGGTGCTCTGTTCCTCAGTGGCAGAATATGCAAGCCCTGTCTGGGGCCGCTCTAAACATGCACGCAAGATGGACTCTGCATTAAACAATGCCTGCAGGAAAATCACAGGATGCCTGAAGCCGACAAGGGTTGAACATCTGTACGAGCTGGCTGGCATCGACCAACCATCTCGAAGACGAGATTGATCGGACAGCTGCAGTAGAACGCTTCAATGCGGACACAGACCCCCATCATCCCTTGCACAATCACCAACATGCCAAGAAACGCTTGAAGAGTCGGAACAGCTTCATGGAACTAGAGCCAACCGCCAACAGAGGCACCAAAACCAAACAACAGATGGCACCAGGACACCACCTGCCTTATACTACCTGGAAAGCCCTAAACCAACTCCGCACTGGAGTGAGATGTTGCGGACTCAACCTGAAGAAGTGGGGCTTCTCGGACTCTGACAAATGCAACTGTGGAGAGATACAGACAATGGCCCACCTACTGACTTGCGGCAGAGAGGCATGCACTGCGGACGATCTCCGCAGGGGCACGGATGTGGCACTGGCTGTGGCAAAGTGATGGAGGGGGGAGTGGGGGAGGAGAGGGTGCTGCACCAATGCAGTAGAGGTTTGGACCCAACGGGTCCACTTGGTCTAGTAGTATATAAAACTTTGAGAGACGTAGAAAGAGTAGACAATCAAAACCTTTCTCCCAGGGCGGAATTGTCCAACACTAGAGGGCATGGCTATAGAATGAGAGGGGGAAAGTTTAATGGAAATGTGCTGGACAAGATTTTGTTTAACACACAGAGTGGAGGGGGTCTGGAACGCATTGCCAGGGGTTGTGGTGGAGGCAGAAACGATAGTGGTATTTGTGAGACTTTTAGATAAGCACATGGACATGCAGGGAATGGAGGAATATGGATGATCTAGAGCAGACATGTCCAAAGTCCGGCCCGGGGGCCAATCACGGCCCGAGGTCAGATTTTATACGGCCCGCAGCATCCGGCTTAAAATGTATTATTTATGGCCCGCCAGCACTGACTAACAGAATGAAGGTAGGGGGAGGGGGAGGGGAGAGGACGACTACACCTCCCGGCGGTCAGCGCTACCCGACCCCCCCTCCCCCCCGAGCGGGAGAGGCGACGGCGACTACACTTCCCGGGGTTGGGGGCGTGCGGGGGGGGGACGGGAGAGCAACAGCTGAGCTCTCCTCACCCCGCACGCTCATTGGCAGGTGCTCCCGTCAGTCGGGCGGGTGCCGCATCCCCCCCTAACACCTCCCGGCGGTCAGCGCTGCCCCATCTGCGGATTGTCAGACGCAAGGTCCGGGGGGGGGGAGGAGAGCGCATTAGTTAAAGGTTCGGGGGAGGAGAGCGCATTAGTTAAAGGTTCGGGGGAGGAGAGCGCATTAGTTAAAGGTTCGGGGGAGGAGAGCGCATTAGTTAAAGGTTCGGGGGGGTTGGGGGGGGTTGGGGGGGGGAGGAGAGCGCATTAGTTAAAGGTCCGGGGGGGAGAGCGCATTAGTTAAAGGTTCGGGGGGGTTGGGGGGGGGGGAGGAGCGCATTAGTTAAAGGTCCGGGGGGGTGGGGGGGGGAGCGCATTAGTTAAAGGTCCGGGGGGGGGAGCGCATTAGTTAAAGGTTCGGGGGGTTGGGGGACCATTGGCCCTCGGGTATTTTCACATTATCAAATCTGGCCCTCTTTGAAAAAAGTTTGGACACCACTGATCTAGAGATAGATACGATGAGTTTAACTTGACATCATGTTTGGCACCAACGATGTGGGCCGAGGGGCCGGTTCCTATGCTGTACTGTCCTATGTAACGTCATTTACAATCCTCATTCCCACAGACATTTTACCATTTCTCCTGCTTCTCATGGTATGTGATTTCTTCTATATTTGTATATTTGAAGGGATGGCACAGTGGCGCAGTGGCAGAGTTGCAGCCTTACAGTGCCAGATCCTGAGTTCAATCCTGACTACAGGTGCTGTCTGTACGGAGTTTCTACATTCTCCCCGTGACCTCGTGGGTTTTGTCCGGGTGCTCCGGTTTCCTCCCACATTTTAAAGGCGTGCAGGTTTTATAGGATAATTGGCTTGTGTAAATTGTCCCCTAGTGTGTAGGATATGGGGATCGCTGGTTCGATGCGGACTCGGTGGGCCGACCGACCTGTTCCCACGCTGTATCTCTAAACTAAACTAAATGGCTTAAAAGACCATCAATATGCAGACGAGACAGTACCATAACACCCATCTAATCCCCATCGCCATCCATACATTGAAACAATGTATGCTCCAGATGTCAACTTATTTGCATCGGCGAAACCAAACGCAGGCTCGGCGATCGCTTATCTCAACACCTGCGCTCCGTCCACGTTAACCAATCTGATCTCCCGGTGGCTGAGCACTTCAACTCCCCCTCCCATTCCCAGTCTAACCTTTCTGACCTCCTCCAGTGCCATAGTGAGTCCCACTGGAAATTGGAGGAACAGCACCTCATATTTCGCCTGGACAGCTTGCAGCCCAGTAGTATGAACATTGACTTTTCCAACTTTAGATAGTTCCTCTGTCCCTCTCTTCCCCTCCCCCTTCCCAGATCTCCCACTGTCTTCCTGTCTCCACCTATATCCTTCCTTTGACCCGCCCCCCTGACATCAGTCTGAAGAAGGGTCTCGACCCGAAACGTCGCCCATTCCTTCTCTCCTGAGATGCTGCCTGACCCGCTGAGTTACTCCAGCATTTTGTGAATAAATACATTGAAACAGGATCCTCTGGGCAAGTGGAGATAATGGGTGGAAAACGTGAGCTGATGAAATGAACAGATCTAACTGGTAAAGGAGAAAAGAGGAGAACATACAAGAAGAATGTCGGCAAAATTTAATCCAGAACCAAGAGTACAATCAAACAGTTTTAAATGGGTGATAAGTGTTGGTCACAGCAAAGGCATTCACAATGCATTACTGAATAAATTCAAACGAATTCACCACCAAAATAATTTACAGAGCTCCAACACTCCAATTTTAAATAACATTGTGGGAGGAGACCAGAGCAACCAGAGAAAACCCACGCAGTCACAGGGAAAACGTACAAACTCCGTACAGACAACATCCGTGGACAGGAACGAACCCGGGTCTCTGGTGCTGTAGGGCAGCAACTCTACCGCTGCGCCACTATGCCGCCCAGTTTGTGTTTGATCATCGTTGCCGTTTCACAGGTGGAATTCCCATTTTTCTTTAACACCCATGACCATTCAAACATATTCTCAAACCACAGACCACAAACTGTTATACAATCTGCTCCATCCACCTTCTCTCTGTCTCATTCTGTCCTGACATCAGGCCAGTAATTATCCCATTAACACTTGGCATCTTTCAACATGTTAATTGCTTAAGTCATGGCAACTTGTTCGTGTCGATCAACACAGTGAAGCTAGTTTATTTATTTCATCCATTAATTGTTGTTATATGATACTTTTTTAGATTTAGTCTTCAACAAGCTATTCATCAAGATTTCCTGAGCAATTCAAATAACATTGCTTGATCAATGCTTGATTCATCCAACGTTAACTTCCTTTCTTTAGATATGGCGCTGAAAGTTATTTATCAAACAAAAACAATCAAACTAAAAATTAATTTTACGCAATGTAGCGGATCCGAGAACCAGAGGACATAGACATAGATAGGAGAGAAAGATTTCATCTGAACTTGAGGGGCAATTTTTTTAACACCAAGGGTGGTGGGTGCGTGGAACTAGCTGCCGGAGAAGTTAGTTTACTTTAGACAGACAGTGTGGAAAGAGGCCCTTCGGCCCACCGAGTCTGCACTGACTTACGATCTCCCCATAAACTAGCACTATCCTACACACAATGGACAATTTACAATTAAAAGAAGCCAATTAACCTACAAACCTGGATGCTTTGGAGTGTGGGAGGACCCGGAAAAAAACTCATGAGGTCACAGGGAGAACGTACAAACTCCGTACAGACTGCATCCATTTCCAGGATTGGCGCTGCAAGGCAGCAACTCTATTGCTGTGCCACTGTGTCACCCTGAGGCAGGTAGTTGAGGCATGTACTATCACAATGTTTAAAAAGCATTTAGACAGGTACTTGGACAGGATAGGTTTGGGGAGATATGGGCCAAACGTAGGCAGGCGAGACTAGTGCAGATGTGGCATGTTGGTCGGTGTGGGCAAGTTCCACGACAAAAGAGGAAGTAGAATTACAATTCAATGCGAATATAAAATCTAGGGCGTTTCTGATGCGTTGATATCAAATACTAGGCCCAGCTTACCTCATAGACATTGAACTGACTCTGTCCTCTTGCAAGTTCTCGATAGCTTGTGGTAAACTCTCCAATGAAGTCATGACTGAAATCACAGAGACAAAAGTCACATCCATCTCAGCAGTAAACAACAACAATGCAAAAGCCTTTTACAAAGCTTCAAAATGCTTTACAGTAAAGGTGGTATAGTCTGCAACAATCACAGTAAGATATAGCATAAATATTCATTTGACAGGTTTAGGTTATTCTGCATTCTATATCTTCTCCTTTGCTCTTTCGATTGTACTTGAGTTTGTACGAACTGTACTGATTGTAGCTTTGGACTTATAAACTTGAAATACAGCGCAAAAACAGGCCCTTCAGCCCTCTGAGCCCATGACAACCAGCGACCATCCCGTACACTCGCACTATCCTACACACTAAGGGCAATTTACAATTTTACCGAAGCCAATTAACCTACAAACCTGCATGTCTTTGGAATGTGAGAGGAAACCGGAGCACCTGGAGAAAAACCACAGGGAGAACGTACAAACTCCGTACAGACAGCACCCGCAGTCAGGATTGAACCTGGATCTCTGGAGCTGTGAGGCAGCTGTGAGGCAGCTGTGAGGCAGCAACTCTACCGCTGCACCACTATGGCGTCATTATTTAAAATCAGACATTTCTAACATACACTACAGTGTGGGGGAGATTTATGTATACATTTTGGCATCTCCAAGGAACTGCTCATTTTTATAATTTCATTTGCCAAAATCTAATAGATTTTGTAACATCATTAACCCACCAAGCCTGCCATCTGTTTACTGCTTGTGTCTCCTGTTCTAAATCCTCGCCTGCAGGGTGCAACATGATAATAACTTGATGTTCACACTATGCATAGACTCAAGGATCGTTCTAATGTCTTGTCATAAATTCCAATTAATTCTGGCTGCAAAATTTCAGCTCAATAAGTCATAAGGTATAATTAAAATCAACCCCCAATCTGTGCAAGTGGTTCCCTTTTCTTTCCTCTGTCCTCTCCATTTGCAGGTAGAGTTGACTAGTTAGTTAGTTCACCTGAAATAATTGGAGTCACAGAGTGATATGGCAACGAAACAGCCCTTCGGCTCACCTTGTCCATGCCGACCAAGCCGCCCCATCTATCCGTCCCACCTGCCTGCATTTGGCTCATATCCCTCTAAACCTTTTGTTTCCGTGTACCTGTCTAAATGTCTTAACTGTCTCTTCTGGCAGCTTGTTCCATATACCCACCACCCTCTCTGTGTGGGGAAAAAAGTTGCCCCTCAGGTTCCTAGTAAATCTTTCCCCTCTCACCTTAGACCTATGTGTTCTGGTTCTCGATTCCCAGGGTGAAAGACTGTGCATCTGCCTTATCTATTCCCCTCATGACCATGTACACCTCTATAAGATTGCCCCTCATCCTCCTGTGCTATATGGAACATGGGGAGAAGGCAAGAAAATGGGTTTGAGAGGGAAAGATAGATCAGCCATGATTGAATGGTCAAGTGGACTTGATGGGTTGAATGGCCTCATTCTGCTCCTATCACTTGTGAACCTATGAACATTGTCGTAAATCCTCACCGCACTCTTTCCAGCTTAACAACATCTTTCCTATAGCAGGGTAACCAAAACTGAACACAATACTCCAAATGTGGCCTCACAAATTTTGGAAACACTTCCAAGTTGGATGAGTTCTCTTGAATGTAACCAAAACAGAGGGAGTACATCAACATTCATGGTTGAATTTAAAGTTTTAAATATAAAAATCCAAGGATGGAGCTTCAAAGGCTGAAACAGCTTTGGACATCAAATGAAGACACAGAGTGCTGGAGTAACTCAGCAGGTCAGGCACCATCTCTGGGGAACATGGATAGGCGACATTTCACAGAGCGCTGGAGTAACTCAGCAGGTCAGGCACCATCTCTGGGGGACATGGATAGGCGACGTTTCACAGAGCGCTGGAGTAACTCAGCGTTTTAGGCACCATCTCTGGGGAACATGGATAGGCGACGTTTCACAGAGCGCTGGAGTAACTCAGCAGGTCAGGCACCATCTCTGGGGAACATGGATAGGCGACGTTTCAGGTCGGGACCCTTCTTCAGACTGATTGGAGGGGGAAGAAGGCTGGAAGAGAGGGGCAGGAGAAAACCTGGCAGGTAATAGGCCAAGAGAGGTGAGAAGGGCTATTTGATAGGCAGATGGTTGGACAAATGCCAGAGACGTAAAGACAGAAGGTATGAGACAAAAGGATTGAAGAGTTGTAAATTGTGAACCAAGAGGAAGGTAATTGGGTGGAAGGGGAAAAGGGAAATAAGTGCGAGTCCATGTGGGGATAGACATGCTGGAGTAACTCAGCGGGACAGGCAGCATCTCTGGAGAGAATGAATGGGTGACGAGATGGGTCGAGACCCATCTTCAGACTGATGTCAGGGGAGCGGCCTAGAATCCATGTGGGGCACAGGGAAGAGCAGGCTGGAGGGGGGGGGGGAGGAAAAGAGGGGGTTATATGGGAAAGAAGGAGGGGGGACGTAGTTAGCTCAAAATGGAGAATTCAATGTTGGGTTGGAAGCCTCCCAAGCGGAAAATGAAGTGTTGCTCCTCCAGTTTGCACGTGGACTCACTCTGGCAGTGGAGGAGACTCAGGACTGAAAGGTCGGTGTGGGAATGGGAAGGGGAAGGACATTTTAAACGGTGAGCAACTGGGAGATCCAGCAAGTCTTGGTGGACATCAAATGATTGAATTCTATTGCATCAAGAGAAATACTTCAGATGCAATTGAACAGTAGGGCCCTTGGGGAGTGTTGTAGAGCAGAGGGATCTAAAAGTACAAGAGCACAGTTCCCTGAACATGGCATTGCACATGTATAGGGTGGTAGAGGAGGCTTTTGGTGCATCAGTCAGGGTATTGAGAATAGAATTATTCACAAAATGCTGGAGTAACTCAGCAGGTCAGGCAGCATCTCGGGAGAGAAGGAATGGGTGACGTTTCGGGTCGAGACCCTTCTTCAGACTGATGTCGGGGGTGGGACAAAGGAAGGATATAGGTGGAGACAGGAAGATAGAGGGAGATCTGGGAAGGAGGAGGGGAAGGGAGGACTACACTTCTTCCCACCCGGTCCCCTGCAAAAAATCTATCCCCTACTCCCAATTCCTCCGTCTACGCCGCATCTGCGCCCGGGATGAGGTGTTTCAGACTAGGGCTTCCGAGATGTCCTCGTTCTTCAGAAAACGGGGCTTCCCCTCCTCCATTATAGATGAGGCTCTCACTAGGGTCTCTTCTACATCCCGCTCTTGCTCCCCCTCCCCCCACTCGCAACAAGGACAGGATCCCCCTCGTTCTCACCTTCCACCCCACCAGCCAGCGGATCCAACATATCATCCACCAACATTTCCGTCACCTACAACGGGACCCCACCACTGGCCATATCTTCCCATCCCCTCCCCTCTCTGCGTTCCGCAGAGACCGTTCCCTCCGTAACTCCCTGGTCCACTCGTCCCTTCCTACCCAAACCACCCCAACCCCGGGCACTTTCCCTTGCAACCGCACGAGATGCAACACCTGTCCCTTTACCTCCCCCCTCAACTCCATCAAAGGACCCAAACAGTCTTTCCAGGTGAGACAGAGGTTCACCTGCACCTCCTCCAACCTCATCTATTGCATCCGCTGCTCTAGATGTCAACTTATTTATATCGGCGAAACCAAGCGCAGGCTCGGCGATCGCTTCGCTGAACACCTGCGCTCGGTCCGCATTAACGCAACTGATCTCCCGGTGGCCCAGCACTTTAACTCCCCCTCCCATTCCCAGTCTGACCTCTCTGTCATGGGCCTCCTCCAGTGCCATAGTGAGGCCCGCCGGAAATTGGAGGAGCAGCACCTCATATTTCGCCTGGGCAGTTTGCAGCCCGGTGGTATGAACGTCGACTTCTCCAACTTCAGATAGCTCCTCTGTCCCTCCCGTCCCCTCCTCCTTCCCAGATCTCCCTCTATCTTCCTGTCTCCACCTATATCCTTCCTTTGTCCCACCCCCGACATCAGTCTGAAGAAGGGTCTCGACCCGAAACGTCACCCATTCCTTCTCTCCCGAGATGCTGCCTGACCTGCTGAGTTACTCCAGCATTTTGTGAATAAATCGATTTGTACCAGCATCTGCAGTTATTTTCTTATACTATTGAGAATAGAAGTTGGGACATTATGTTGCAGTTGTACAATACGTTTGGTGAAGGCACCCTTGGAGTATCGTGTTCAGTTTTGATGTCCCTGCTATAGGAGAGATACCATTAAGCTGGAAAGGGTACAGAGAAGATTTATGAGGATGTTGCCAGGACTGAGCTGCAGAGAAAGGAGAGCAGGCTAGCACTTAATTCCTTAGGGCACAGGATGCTGAGGGGTGATGTTATAGAGGTGTACAAAATCATGGAGGAGTAGATAGGGTGAATGCACAGAGGCTTTTTCCCAGGGTAGGGAATCAAGAACGAGACAGCATAGAGGAGATGAGAGGGGAATGATTTAACAGGAACCTGAGAGGCAAATGTTTCACTCAGAGGGTGGTAGGTATATGGAATGAGCTGCCAGAGGAAGTAGAATGGGCAGATACAATAACAACAGTTAAAAGACAGGTACATGGATAAGAAACGTTTTGAGGGATATGGGCCAAACACTGGCAAATAGGACAAGCTTAAATGGGGCAGATTGGTTTAGTTCAGAGATACAGTGTGGAAACAGGCCTTTCCACCGCACCAACCAGCAATCCCCCTTACACAAGTTCTATCCTATATACTTGCGGAAATTTACTGAAGCCAATTAACCTCCAAACCTGTACGTATTGGAATGTGGGAGGGAACCGGAGCACCTGGAGAAAACCCATGTGGTCACGGGGTGAACGTACAAACTACGTACAGACAGCACCCGTAGTCAAGATTGAACCTAGGTCTTTGGTGCTGCGAGGCAGCAACTCTACTGCTGCGCCATTGTGCCACGCTCAGTGCTGTATAGCTCTACGACTGTAAATCAAACATGGTCCATCCACTACGTGCCCCAATTGTCAGCATTACCATCAATCTGAATAGTTGATGTTACCACCCAAACTGCACACTTCACTTCCCCAAAATTCCAGCTGTGTTTTACGCTTTAGTACATTGTATGTTGTTTCAACTACATTCCATTTTCACACATTCATTATTCATAATAAGCAGATTCCTGGCATTAACCGATCCAGTCTGCTTCAGGAGTGATTGAGAAAGGATAGAGATTCTTGTTTCTTTTTCACGGCAAACATTAGCACTCCAGGATTTCCACTGGAAAATGGTGATAAATGACTCTCCTGAAATAATAGTAATTTCATGCCCCCTTAAGTAGCTTATTGAGCACTTGTTTATCTGTTAATGGCCACAGAAATTAATCCCATTCTGCCGAACAAGAGATAATTGGAATTTAAACAGAGCTGTAAATACTGTTTACCTGAACAGCCATTTCTTGATGTTGAAATGAATCCCTCAATTTCAACACCAAAACATTAAGCTAAAATAAAGTGCAGACGATATGGATTCTACGCGACTACTTTTGATGTTAAAATTCAAGTGTAGTGCCGATTATGCTTATTATTTAGTTGAGTTTTGAGACACAGCATGGAAACAGGCCCTTTGGCCCATCGAGTCCACGCCGACCATCAATCGCCCATTCACACTAGTTCTAGTTAGGCAGAGGTTCACTTGCACCTCCTCCAACCTCATCTACTGTATCCGTTGTTCAAAGATGCAGACTCTTATACATCGGCGAGACCAAACATAGACTGGGCGATCATTTCGCTGAACACCCACGCTCAATCGGCCTGGACCAACCTGATCTCCCGGTTGCTAAACACTTTAATTCTCCTTCCCATTCCCACACGACCTTGCTGTCCTGGGTCCCCTCCATTGTCAGAGTGAGGCTAAATACAAATGGGAAGAACAGCATCTCATATTTCGCTTGGGCAGCTTACAGCCAGTGGCGTGAATTTTGATTTCTCTAACTTCAAGTAACCCTGGCATTCATGTTGTACTTTAAGTAGGTAAAATTAGACTGAAATAAACCAAGTCTTGTCACTTTAAAATCCCACACAGGCTGCAATGACACAAAGAAGCAGATTTGACGGAATCTAATTGTTCAGTGTCTTACTTAAATTGATAATACTAATTATAATTTCACTTAGTAATTTTATTTAGTAAAAAAGCTGATATCTCATGGAGATCACGTACAGTAATTGGCTAAAATGTTTATATTGCTGAGATTACAATTTGACACTTTCATGCATTGATGCAAAGCTAAAAATTCCTTCATTAATTCTGCTGATGCTGTTATAATAAAACCAGAAGAAATAGGAATTGAAATAGATCATAATGCCCCTTTCGCTTTCACTGCCATTGAATGAAACCATGGCCCATCCAGTCTCAGCCTTAGCTCAGTTCTCTTGTCAGTTCTCCAAACCCCTCACTACTTTGAGAATCTGTAATATATTTGGTCTTCGGGCACGGAACAGTACAGCCCAAGAACATTGGTCCTTTGTCCCACAAAGTCCGTGTGGGCACATAATGCAAAATCAAACTGCAGTCAATGTCATCACAGACCCACACAATCCTGACCACATTTTCATTTTGCTACTGCCATCGGGAAGAAGGTTCAGGAACAGCTTCTTCCCGGCAACCATCAGGCTCTTGAACACTGCACAACACTAACCTCAGTAACTGTGATCTTCTATGGACTGTGTCTTTGGTTATAGAATCATAGAGTCACACTGCATGGAAACAGGCCCATTGACCCAAATTGCCCACACTGACCCATCTACGCTAGTCCCACCTGCCTGCATTTGGCCCATATTCCTCTAAACGTATCCAACCATGTACCTGAGTTAAATGTTTCTTAAACATTGCGATAGTACCTGCCTCAACCACTTCTTCCAGCAGGTTATTCCATACACCCACCACCCTTTGTGTAAAAAAGTGACCTCTCAGGCTTTCTATTAAATCTTTCCCCTCTCATCTTAAACTTATATCCTCTGATTCTCGATTCCCCTACTCTGGGCAAAAGACAGTGCGTTTACCCGACCTATTCCACACATGATATCACAACTCTATAAGATCACCCCTCATTCTTCTGCACTCCAAGGAATAAAATCCTAGCCTGCGCAACCTCCTCCTATCTGTCAGGCCCTCTAGTCCTGGCAACATCCTCGTAAATCTTCACTGCACCTTTTCGAGCTTGACAACATTTCTCCTATAACAGCGTGACCAGAATTGAACCCAATACTGTAAATGTGGCCTCACCAACGCCTTATCTCACATCAAAGGTCTTTTATTGTCACGTGTACTAATTAAGGTACAGTGATGTGTGAATTACCATACAGCCATACTAAAAAAGCAACAAGACACACCACTACATAAAAGTTAACATAAGCATCCACCACAGCGGATTCCCACATTCCTCACTGTGATGGAAGGCAAAGTCAAATCCTCTTCCCTCATTTTTTTCTCACGGTCAGGGCAGTCGAACCATCTGTTGGGGCGATCAAAGCTCGAAGCTCTCGCGTAGGGGCGGTCGAAGCTCTCGTGTCGGGGCGGTCGAAGCTCCTGCAGCTTGGAGCTCCCGAAGTCGGTCTCTGACAAGAGACTGCGAGCTCCACGATGATAAAGTCCGCAGGCTCCCTCAGTAGAGCTCAGAGGTCGATCCCTGGCAAAGGTATCGTGGGCTCTGCAATGTTAAAGTCCCGCGGTGGAGCTCTCGAAGTCGGTCTCCATCAAAGGCTGTCAACTCCTTGACGTTAGGCCGCAGTGCGGATGGAGATACGATATGCAAATATATCACATCTCCATCAAGGTAAGAAATGAGAAAACGTTTCCCCCAGCCCCCTCCCCCACCCCCCACATAAAATAAGCTAAAGAACACTAACAACATACATTTAACACATACTAAAAAAATAACGAAGAAGAAAGGAACAGACAGAGGAAACGTATAAGATTATTAAGGGGTTGGACAGGTTAGAGGCAGGAAACATGTTCCCAATGTTGGGGGAGTCCAGAACAGGGGGCCACAGTTTAAGAATAAGGGGTAGGCCATTTAGAACTGAGATGAGGAAAAACTTTTTCAGTCAGAGAGTTGTGAATCTGTGGAATTCTCTGCCTCAGAAGGCAGTGGAGGCCAATTCTCTGAATGCATTCATGAGAGAGCTAGATAGAGCTCTTAAGGATAGTGGAGTCAGGGGGTATGGAGAGAAGGCAGGAACGGGGTACTGATTGAGAATGATCAGCCATGATCACATTGAATGGCGGTGCTGGCTCGAAGGGCCGAATGGCCTCCTCCTGCACCTATTGTCTATTGTCAGACTGTTGGCGAGGCAGCCATTGCTGGCGCCACCCGGTGGTTAACATTAATGTGATCTGCCAACTTCTACATGTAGGAAGGAACTGCAGATGCTGGTTTATCCAGAAGATAGACAGAGTGCTGGAGTAATTCAGCTGGTCAGGCAGCATCTCTGGAGAAAAAGGATGGGTGGCATTTCAAGTCAGCACCCTTCTTCAAACTGAAAGTTGATTCCTATATTATGTTGCACAATGGACCGGATTTTACCCTATTATGGTCACCCAGTATTACGGTTATTAATTTATTGTATTTTTGATTATTATATATTACATGTGCGTTATTGTGTTTGCAGGCCTGTTAAGCTGCTGCAAGTAAGACAATTTTATTCTTCCATTGCTAGTATATATGACAATTAAACACTCTTGGCTCTTGACAAGTGTAGCCCCTCTACCATCCTATCCGATCATGAGCGGCACAGTGGCACAGCGGTAGAGTTGCTGCCTTATAGTGCTTGTAGCGCCGGTGACTCGGGTTCGATCCCGACTACAGGTGTTGTCTGTATGGAGTTTAAACGTTCTCCCCGTGACCGCGTGGGTTTTCTCCGAAATCTTTCGTTTTCTCCCACATTCCAAAGACATACATGTTTGTAGGTAAATTGGATTGGTATAAGTGTAATTTGTCCCTAGTGTGTGTAGGATCGTGTTAATGTGTGGTAGGCACGGACTCAGTGGGTCGAAGGGCCTGTTACCGTATTGTATCTCTAAACAAAAACTAACTAAACTATTACAACAAAGCTTCCCTAATTTTTACAATGAAAAGTAATGTCCAATTTGCCTTTCCGGTGTATTGCCACGTCAGCTGTCTTTGTTTTACTCCCCCTGTACAGCAACATTTGGGAGTATTGCCCTGTTTATGGAATATTCTACTTTTCCAATCTTTCTCCCACATCTGTTCTCACATGTCCTGAGAACAGGCCTTCATTTGAAATTAGTATAAATCCGCAAATATATCAGTTTAGTTCATGGTTTATACATACAGCGTGGAAACAGGCCCTTCAGCCCGCTGAGTCCACACAGACTAGCCATCACCCAGCACTATCCTACACACTCGGGGCCATTTACAATTTTATTGAAGCCAATTAATCTACAAATCTGCACGTCTTTGGAATGTGGGAGGAAACCGGACGCCCGGAGAAAAAAACGAGGTTACAAGGAGAATGTATAAACTCCACACAGACAGCACCCGTAGTCCGGATCGAACCCGGGTCTGTGGTGATGTGAGGCAGCAACTCTACTGCTGCGCCACTATGCGACCCCCAATAGATATAGAAAAATCATAAATCTCACCCTTTCATTTTTAAGAACATTAAAATTGCTCCCATTCAACCACCTATGCACAATGACCTTAAGAACATGTGACCAGCAGAACCTTTACATTTTTAATGTTATTTACACTTTTGGCTCCATCATGAGTTGATGGAATCAGAAAATAGTGTGCAGTTGTCAGTCGGGATTATTTTTTTTTATGTGACTCAAAAATTGCCGTATCTGTTAATCTGGCAGCGATATAGATAATACCTGAGAAAGGTCGTACAGGAAGCTGCAACTATTCAAAGCTATCTGCACAGTTTTACTTTCGACTTTAGAGATACATTGCAGAAACAGGCCCTTCGGCCCACCGAGTCCACACTGACCAGCAATCACCCCGTACACTAACACTATCCAACCCACTCAGGACCATTTACAATTTACTGAAGCCAATTAACCTACAAACCTGCGCGTTTTTGGAGTGTGGAAGGAAACAGGAGCACCCAGAGAAAACCCACGCAGGTCACGGGGAGAACGTACAAACTCCATACAGACAGCACCCGTGGTCAGGATCGAACCTAGGTCTCTGGCGCTGTGAGGCAGCAACTCTACTGCTGCGCCACCGTGCCACCCATAGTTGAGGATGTAGTTACTCACGTATGAAGCAGATGGAGGCCATTTGGCCTATCAAGTTCCATGTTGGCTTCAAGATCGCAGGGGGAACATGCAGACTCGTCACAGAAAGCACCAAATATCAGAATTGAACCTGGATCCCTGACGATGTGGGGCACCACTGCTAACATTTGTGCCATCAAGCCAGAGGTACAGCAACATTCAAAGAGTCATAGAGTCATTCAGCCTTTCAGCCCAACTTGTCCATGGCAACCAAGATTCCCCATCTAAGCTAGTCCTTTTTGTCCAATTTGGCTCATATCCCTCAGAATCTTTCTATCCATGTACCTGTCCAAATATCCTTTAAAGATTGTTATTGCATCTGACTTAACTACCATCTCTGGCAGCTCGTTCCATATATATACTGTGTGAAAAGGTTGCCCTCAGCTTCTTAATAAATCTTTCCCCTCTCATCTTAAATTTCTGCCCTCTCGTTCTTTATTCCCCTACCTCGGGAAAAAGACTGTATTCACCTCGTAATTTGATACACATCTTTAAGATGCTGTAAGACTAATGATGCAACGATGAGGCAAAAGTCATAATTATAGAATCATGCAGCATGGAAACAGACCCTTCAGCCCAACTCATCCATGCCGACCAAGATGCATCATCCAAACTAGTCCCATTTTGCTTGCATTTACCCCATATATCCCTCTAAACCTTTCCCATCCAAATGTCTTTTAAATGCTGTGGTGGTACTTACCGGCTGCCTGTTAATAAAGGTAACGTGCGTGTTTTTGAACAATAATGATTGAATGGAAGTGGAAAGCAAATATTTAGAGAGTACAGAAAACACACATTTAATGAGGGAGAAGAAGCACATTTGACAGATGGTCGACAACGGAAAGATTGCTCATGATGGTAAGTGCAGATGGAAAACCATCTATTATTTAGATCTTGGTAAACTGCATGTGATTTTGCCTGTAATAAGTTGATGAAAATACATTATTTATGTGGAGGATAGTAGAGATTTGAGAGAAATCCTTCAGTAATCCATTCTCAGAGTTGGGGCAATCACATTGTGATATTTTATGCAATTTAAGGAAAATTGCACTTCATAATGATAAACATTGACAGTTGGGGTGGCGAAAATAGAAAATGCTTAATGGATACAAAATATATGCACTTTGCACATGCTCATTAATAATATATTAACGCATAACAAATTACAAACCAACTTGGATGCAGAGATTTAAACAGTTGACAATCACTGGATGGTGAATAATAGTTTTATGTTTTTCTTTGTATGGTGTCTGCAATTAACATATCACTTTCATCGGCCTTCTTTAGTTTAGTTTATAGATAGAGCATGGAATCAGGCCCTTTGGCCCATCGAGTCCAAGCCGACCACACTGGTTCTGTTATCCCACTTTCCCATCCAGTCCCTACACACGAGGGGCAATTTACAGAGGGCCAATTAACCTACAAACCCGCACGTCATTGGGGTGTGGGAGGAAACCGGAGCACCCAAAGGAAACCCACTCGGTTACAGGGAGAATGTGCAAACTCCACACAGACAACACCAATGGTCGGGATCAAGCCTGGATCTGAGTGGGAGGCACGATGGCGCATCGGTCAAGTTGCTGCCTGACAGCCAGGGACCCAGGATTGATCCTGACTGCGAGTGCTGTCTGTGCGGAGTTTGTACGTTCTCCACGTGGCCTGCGGGAGTTTTCTCTGGGATCTCCGGTTTCAGGGATCGCTGGTCGGCACGTACTCTGTGGGCCAAAGGGTCTGTTTCCGCGCTGTATCTCTAAACAAAACTAAATCTCTGCCGCTGTGAGGCAGTGGCTCTACCAGCTGTGCCACGTAAAATCAATCCTATTATGTTTTAAATAAATAGTATGCTAGATATGTTAAGAAAAGTCTTTACTGGTACAGGCAGTGCAGTTGAATTGAAGCCTGGCTCACTGGCTTTTTTCAAGGAATTAATTTAATATTTTTGTCTCCATTTGTATGATTTTGAAGACAAACATCAGACTATTACCATCATCAATTAATGAATTATACTTCCCCATAAATCGTAACGTACTGATCTAAAACAAGATATTCCACCTCGTTGGTACACTTTTTAGCAGTAAGCTAATCTATGACAGTTGTAAGTGGAGAAGCAGTTTGCAGTGGCCACGGCTCATGTAAGTGAAAAATTGGACCTTCTCTGCGATAAAGAAGGAGAGGAACTATACAAAAACGGTGCCGAGAATCCTGACAAATAATAATTTTCAATTTATCTAGGTGACGGAAACAATGAAAATGTCCCAAATGCATATACATTTGCCTTGTTTTTCCAACAAAAGAATAGAGATAAGTTGTGCAAAGTAAATTGCAATGATGCAATTAAGTTAATGTAATTAATGTAATGTAAACTGCAGATGCTGGGATAGACACAAAGTGCTGGAGTAACTCAGCGGGTCAGGCAGCATCTCTGGAGAAAATGGATAGGTGACGTTTCAGGTCGGAACCCTTCTTCAAAATGAAGGTCTTCATTAAGTTCTGCAGTCTGAAGAAAAGTTTCAACCCAAAACATCACCTATATATTTTCTTCAGAGATGCTGCCTGACCCGCTGAGTATACTACTGTTGGTTGAAATGCAAACTTTATTAATTAAGCCATCAGAATATATGTACGAAAAGGAATACAAAAGGAACTGCAGATGCTGGAATCTTGAGCAAAACACAAAGTGCTGGATGAACTCAATGGGTCAAGCAGCATCTGTGGAGGGAATTGACAAGTAACTTTTTCATCTAAACCTTGAAGATGGGTCCCAACTCAAAGTGTTGTTTGTCCATTCATAGAAGTCATAAGACACAGAACATGCCCTTTGGCCTACTGAGTCCACACTGAACTCCAAACGACCATAACACCAATCCTACAAATCCCTTTTATTCTACAGAAAGTGGTGGACACTGCCCGGTTCATCACGGGTACTGACCTCCCCACCATCAAAGGTACAGGAGGTGCTGCCTACAAAAGGAAGCTGGTTGGCAGACAGAAAGTAAAGAGTGGGGATAAATGGGTCCATTTCAGAATGGCAGGCAGTGACTAGTGGGGTACTGCAAGGCTCGGTGCTGGGACTGCAGCTGTTTACAATATACATTAATGACTTGGATGAAGGGATTAAAAGTACCATTAGCAAATTTGCAGATGATACAAAGCTGGGGGGCAGTGTGAGCTGTGAGGAAGATGCTATGAGGTTGCAGGGTGACTTGGACAGGTTGTGTGAGTTGGCGGATGATTGGTAGATGCAGTTTAATGTGGATAAGTGTGAGGTTATCCACTTTGGTGGTAAGAATAAGAAGGCAGAGTATTATCTGAATGGTGTCAAGTTAGGAAAAGGGGACGTACAACGGGATCTGGGTGTCCTAGTGCATCAGTCACTGAAAGGAAGCATGCAGGTACAGCAGGCAGTGAAGAAAGCCAATGGAATGTTGGCCTTCATAACAAGAGGATTTGAGTATAGGAGCAAAGAGGTCCTTCTCCAGTTATATGGGGCCGTAGTGAGACCGCACCTGGAGTACTGTGTGCAGTTTTGGTCTCCAAATTTGACGAAGGATATTCTTGCTATTGAGAAAGGGTCTGAGGAAGGGTCTCGACCCGAAACATCACCCATTCCTTCTCTCCCGAGATGCTGCTTGACCCGCTGAGTTACTCCAGCATTTTGTGAATAAATACCTTCGATTTGTACCAGCATCTGCAGTTATCTTCTTATACTTCTTGCTATTGAGGGCGTGCAGCGTAAGTTTACTAGGTTAATTCTCGGAACGGCGGGACTGTCATATGTTGAAAGACTGGAGCAGCTAGGCTTGTATACACTGGAATTTAGAAGGATGAGAGGGGATCTTATCGAAACATATAAGATTATTAAGGGGTTGGACACATTAGAGGCAGGAAACATGTTCCCAATGTTGGGGGAGTCCAGAACCAGGGCCCACAGTTTAAGAATAAGGGGTAGACCATTTAGAATGGAGATGAGGAAAAACTTTTTCAGTTAGAGAGTTGTAAATCTGTGGAATTCACTGCCTCAGAAGGCAGTGGAGGCCAATTCTCTGAATGCATTCAAGAGAGACTAGATAGAGCTCTTAAGGATAGTGGAGTCAGGGGGTATGGGGAGAAGGCAGGGACGGGGTACTGATTGAGAATTATCAACCATAATCACATTGAATGGTGGTGCTGGCTTGAAGGGCCGAATGGCCTACTCCTGCACCTATTGTTTATTGTCTATTGTCTATTGTCTATTGTCTATATCAAAGACCAACACCACCCTGGCCACGGTCTTATTTCACTCCCACCATCGGGAAGAAGGTACAGGAGCCTGAAAGCCATGACCTCCAGGTTCAGGAACAGCTTCTTCCCAGCAACCATCAGGCTCACAACACCAACTATGGACTTTGTTATGGTTGCACTACAGACTTGGCTTTTGGTCTGATTATCTAATATTACTGATTATTATCAAAGTACAAAGCGCTGGAGGAACTCAGCAGGTCAGGCAGCAGCTGTTGAGGGAGTGGACAGATGACATTTTTATTGTATTGTATTATTGATTATTGTATCATTATTTGGGTGTTTTGCGTTACAGACCCCGCCCGAGAAGGTGCAGTTTCTGAATGTCAGGCAGGAGAAAGTATTCCCGTTGGTCAAAGGACGGCACAAATGGGATTTTGTTTTTGCATTAGCATCTAATACTGCTGTAACTGTTCTCTCAGCAACCATTGGCAAACATGAACTAGCGGTGGACTCACGCTGGGAATACACGGAGGCCTTGGCCCCAATAACCTGACTTCCACTCTGTCTACACACTGTCAAGGCTCGTCTTGCATTTTATAATTCCCTCTCCAGTTTACTTATCTGTATCAATACGATATAAGCTCTGCTCTTGATAATGTTCCCCTTGAACTGATAACAGATCTGACTGCCATTGCTCTGCTTGCCACCTTGTGTTCTACACTGATGCTATGCGTTCCTCCTTTTTGCAGTCACTCAAAACTGGCACAACTCACGATAGCTTTTCTCATCTGCCTCATGTTTCCAGTAAGCTGCGGTCCAACGTCAGAGCTTCTGCCTTTGCTGCAGTTACACAACCATACGCTACATCAACACCGTCGTTTTACGCCAGCTGATAGTCTGTGGTTATTTTTAGAAGCCACCTCCGCCAATGTGACTATCTTACATACATCGCAAAGGTCAAATCTTGCATGTTCATGGAACATAGACCAGTACAGCACAGGAACATCCCCTTCAGCTCACAATGTCTATGCCAAATACAATGCCAAGTTAATGTTCCGTTGGAAGGAACGGCAGATGCTGGTTTAAACCAAAGATAGACACAAAATGCTGGAATAACAGCGGAACAGACAGCATCTCTGGAGAGTAGGAACGGTTGACATTCCGAGTCGAGACCCTTCTTCAGACTAATCATCTGCCTGCATGTGATCCCTCCATTCGCTGCTTATCCATTTGCCTATCTAAAAGCCTCTTAAACACCACTTAAACGTATCTGCCACCACCTCCACCCCTGGCAGCGCATTCCAGTTACCCACCACCCTCTGTGGAAAAGAATTTGCTCCATATATCTTCTTTAAACATCACCTGTCTCACCTTAAAGTCATGCCCTCTAGTCTTTGACATTTCCACCTCGGAAAAATTATGACTGTCTAATCTTTCTATGCCTCTCAAAATTCGATAAACTTCCATCAGTTTCAATAACTGGATTGAATTTGCTCATCTCTTTCTCTAACATAGATTCCGTTCATTCAGGCACCAATGGTAACACTGACAAACTCTTCAATCTAATTCTAGAGGCTTTGTCCGCAGTTCCACACAACGTGAAATTGTGTGATATAGGAATTACGTTCAAACAATACAATGTAATGAAATCAAGCGCAGAGCCCATGCATAAGTAAGACCATTCACAAGTAAGTGAATGGTCTTATTTAATTTAACACTTGATTCTCCATCCCACCTCCACCACGAGTACTGTGTTGCTCTCCTCCTCTTTCTGTGTTCTTGGAACTTTCTACTGCGGCACAATGGCACAGCCAGTAGAGCTTGCTGCCTCACAGCGCCAGAGACCCGGGTTCAACCCTGACTTATGATGCTGTCTTTGTGGAGTTTGCATGGTCTCCCTGTAACCAGGGCTGGATTAAGCTAGTGCGGGGCCCTTAGCATATGTTATAAAGGGGCCTTAAATATGGGACCGCCATACCGCCATGGGTCACCGCTCGCGCCCCACGTGGCCTCACCCAGTCAGCGGCCACGTGCTCCCGCTCCACCAATGACGGCCGCCCTGGCCAGGAGGCGGGTTCAGCGAACACACTCGGCTCCGCTCCCTGAACACACTCAGCCCCGGTCCCCGAATTCCATTAACATTAACGAGCTCCGTTAGCCTACACTGTCCGGGCCTACAGTGTCGGGGCCTACAGTGGCCCGCGGGCCTAATACGGGACTCCCAGAGAGTGTGTGATGGAGGGGTCTAGTTTAAAGATACAGCGCGAAAACAGGCACTTCAGTCCACCGTCCGTACCAACCAGCGATACCCGCACACACTAGGGACAACTTTACACATACACCAAGCCAATTAACCTACAAACCTGTACGTCTTTGGAGTGTGGGAGGAAACCAAAGATCTCTGCGAAAACCCACGAGGTCACGGAGAGAACGTACAAACTCCGTACAGACAGCACCCGTGGTTGGGATGGAACCCGGGTCTTCGGTGCTGCAAGCGCTGTAAGGCAGCAACTCTACCGCTGCGCCACCGTGGGGAAAATGATGGAGGATTGCAAGAAGAGGGCCGGAGGAGTGGGAGGCGAGGGTGCCAGTGAAGTAGAGACAGGGAGGGACGGAGGAATGTGGAAAAGGTAGGGCTGGAGGAGTGAATAGAGGCGGGACTGGAGGTATAGGGGTGAGAGGGACGGAGTGGGGGTAGGGAGTGCTGGAGCAGTGGATGCTGAGAGGCATACAAGGTGTGGGTAGTGGAGCTGGTAGAAGAGTGGAGGAGGAGACAGGGCCCGGGAAGTGAGGAGAGAAGGCCGGGGGATTGGTGGGAAAGAGGGCCCGAGCTTTTGGGATGGGTGAGAGGGAGTCGCAGGATTTTGGGCATGGGCCAGAAGAGCAGAGAGAGAGAGAGAGATAGGTACGGATGGGTAGGGGCTTAGAAGTGTGAGGGAAAGTGCTTCTAGAAATGGAAAGTAAAGGGCGGATGGAGGGGGGGGTGGGGAATGGAGGGAAGTGTGGGGGAAAGAGGTTCGGAGGAAATGGGGAGAGCGTAATGGAGATGTGCTGGGGGAGAGAGGGATGGAGAAGAGGAGGGAGAGTGGGACAGAAGACTGGGAATAAAGGGGTGAGGTAGATTTGCAGAAGAGGAATGGAACAGTGGCTATTTGCAGGGACGAAAGTCTGGGAGGCGAGAGGGAAGGGGGATTGGGGAGAGAGATGCCCAGTGGAGTGGGGAGAGAGAGAAGACCGCAGGAGTAACGAGAGAGAGAATGCCCTAGCAAAGAGAAGGAGGGGTGGAGGGGTAGGGAAAGAACAGGTGGGAGAGATGCGGAAGAGTGAGCAGCGGAGGGTTTGGGGGAGCAAGTGCCAGAGGAGTGGGGAGAGAGTGCCGGAGGTATAGGGAGGAGGGCTGGAGGAGTGGGAGATGGTGGGGGCTGATGAGGTGGTGAAAGTGGCCCGGGGACGTGAGAGAAAAGAGCCGATGAGCGAGGAGTGAGAGGGCCGGGATGTGTGGGGAGACAAGGCCAATATTCGAGCAGAGAGGTCCTGAGGAGCGAGGTGTTTGGGTGAGGCCAGAGGTGTGGAGTAAGAGGGCCGGAGACTGGGCAGTGGGGCCGTGACATGCCGGCTGCCCATTGGTCCGCGCAGCCCCGCCAACACATTCAAACCGCGGCGATTGGGGAGCGGCGCGCGCAACACAGCGCCCCCCGGTGGGATGCCCATTTCAAGCATTTAGCTTGCAAGCATTTAGTGCAGGGCCCTCGAAAGTGCGGGGCCCGTAGCAAACGCTACTTTTGCTACTATGTTAATCCGGCACTGCCGATAACCACATGGGTTTCGTCCGGGTGCTCCGGTTTCCACCCACATCCCAAAGACGTGCGGGTTTGTAGGTTAACCGGCCTCTGTAAATTGCCCCCAGTGTGTAGGAAGTGGATGAGAAAGTGGGACAATGTAGAACTAGTGAGTTTGGGTTTAGTTTATTGTCACATGTACAGAGGTACAGTGCAAAGCTTTTGCTGTGTACTAATCAGTCAGCAGGAAGACAAGACGTGGCTACAATCGAGCCATTCACAGTGTACAGATACATGACAAAGGGAATAAATGTGAATAATGTTTCGTGCAAGATAAAGTCCAGTTAAAAGGGTGATCGATTGTCGGCGTGGACTCGGTGGGTCAAAGGGCCTGATTCCATGTGCGTCTCTAAACTAAACTAAGCTCATTCCGTAAAAGCGAACTCCTTTGTCAGACTTTAACAGAACTCCCAACCTCGCACGAAGTGTCGTAAGATGAACCTAAATACATAGTGAAAGGGATCTCAATCTGCTCCATTCTAGTGTGGCTGTCAAGATGATGGAACAGTAAAACACAAAACACAACAGCAAAAACATAAGCAGCAGCATTCGTTTGACCAGCATGCCCTCAATTCCTCGGCTGAACAAATCCACCCATGTTGTTGCTAGTCAAAATCTTGAAGAAAATTACTCCTTCTGTGAAGAAAATTGAAACAGTGTTCTGCAATATTCCTCAACCTGGGAATGATGGCAACTGATGGATGACGGTGGGCACTAGATAAAGGATGCTCCATCCCTCACAGAGAGGTTGAAGGAAACTTGTCAAAACGGTCTATTAGTTGTGATGGTTATCATTTATTTTCGATTCTTTCATATCAGAAACATTATTGTTTCTGAAACTGAAACATCAGCAAACATTTCAGAAGACCCGTTCGGACATTTTTTATCATAAGACCATAAGTCAAAGCGTCACACAGAGTGGGAACAGGCCCTTCGGCCCAACTTACCTACACCGACCAACATGTCCCATCTGTACTGGTCCCACCTGCCTGCACTTGCCCAATATCCCTCTAAACCTATCCTATCCATGTACCTGTCTAAATGTTTCTTAAATTGTGTCAATGCACCTTCCTTCACTACCTCCCCCAGCAGCTCGTTCCATTCACCCACCACCCATTGTGTAAAAATTGCCCCTCGGGTTCCTACTAAATCTTTCCCCCCTTACCTTAAACCTACGTCCTCTGGAACTCAATTTCCTTATCCTATGTAAAAGGATAATAAAAAAAATAACAATAATAAACCCAAACCAAGCACTAAACCTCTTAAACTTCAGTTCTGTTTAAGACTCTATTCAAGATTCTAACTTCAGAGAAACGTTTGTTAAAAATCCCATCGACCGGGTGGGGAAGAACAGGTGTCTTGCATTCATGGTTGTATTACAGAGTCAGACTCGAAGGTAAATTCTGTAAAGGGCTGGGATTAGTCACCTTAATGAAGAGGGTGATTTGGAAACATTTACGAAAAAGTGTAAAATATAACACCATTAAAATAAAATCCCCAATAGCCGTGAAAAGTGACGTTATTCATCATGATGTGTTTTTACTTTTATTGAAGATGCCATTTTTAACACAGAAGACATCCTACATTGATTCTATTGTTTAGATTTATTATTGAATTATTATCCAATCAGATCAGATAATACTATACATAAATACAACCAAGCAGCGCAGTGGCGCAGCAGTAGAGATGCTGCCTGACAGGGCCTGAGACCAGGGTTCCACCCTGACCACAGATGCTGTCTGTACGGAGTTTGTACGTTCTCCCCGTAACCCACGTGAGTTTCCTCCACACCTCAAAGACGTGTGGGTTTGTAGATTAATTGACTTCTGTAAATTGTTCCTGGTGTGCAGGATAGAACTAGTGGACGGGGATCACTGGACGACATAGACTCAGTGGGCTGAAGAGGCCCTTTTCCCCGCTCTTTCCCTAAAGCCAAAACTAAATCCAAGCTCAAGCACAATAGGTAGAGCAAAAGTTGAAAATACAGAGTTCTCAGGATGATATTAATGAACAATAGAGGTTATGCTGACATTTTTTTTTACTGAAGCTTCTGTACAACCAAGTGATCAGTCCCAGCAGTTGGTGCAGGCGATGATACTGTGGGTTGCAGTGAACAGTGTGCGAGTTAATCTGCAAGCATGCATTACCGAGATACACACAGCAGAGCCCCTGGTAATCGCATTGATGTCTGACACTAAAGCTGAACCACCAGATGGTATCCAATCTTGGAAGAGCTCGCAAGATGCCAATCTGAATGCATAACGCAACAGATCCTGGCTTTAATTGCCGAACAGCTGATCAGCAAAAACTGTAGCGGCATTCTGGTGGATTAGACTTTTTGGTTTGTTCATTATAAATAGGCATTAGTCCACGGCCTACCTGCCATCTCTGTCCCAGTCATACACCTCCACCTTGATCGTCCTGCAAGGAAAAGAAAGCAACAAGTGAATGTTCAGTATCAAACTGGAGATAAGATCGTTACTCATAAGATCATAAGAGATAGGATTAGAATTAGGCCATTCGGCCCATCAAGTATACTCCGCCATTCAATCATGGCTGATCTATCTCTCCCACCGAACCCCATTCTCCTGCCTTTTCCCCATAAGCTCGGACACCCGTATTCATGAAGATTATCTGGCAGTTAATGCTCCTTGTAGGATTCTGTAAAGGGGAGGTTGCTCTGGGCAATGTGATTCTGAGGGTTTTTTTCAGTCACTGAAACTGTCGACATTATTTTGCGTGAATCAGATCTGGTCTCCGTGTGCTGGACCTGCAGTTGGTCATTACAATCTCTCCACTCTTTTAAACTTTAGACTTTAGAGATACGGCGCGGAAACAGGCCCTTCGGCCGACCTAGTCCGTGCCGAACAGCGATCACCCCGTATGCTAACCGACACACACTAAGGACAATTTTACAACTTCCCAAAACTGATCAACCTACAAACCTGCACATCTTGAGTGTGGGAGGAAACCGGAGAACCCGGAGAAAACCCACGCAGTCACAGGGAGAACGTACAAATTCTACACAGACAGCACCGGTAGTCAGGATCGAACCCGGGTAGAGGCATTTGGCGCCAAGAATGACAACAGATGACCGCACTGATTCCTAAATGGGTCCCACTCTCTTCCATGCTACCCTTTAGCCCTGAACGTACTTATGGAATCCTCTCTGTTATCTTAGCAGCCAGAGATATCGTATCGTCTCTTTTTGCCCCCCTAATTTCCTTCTTAAGTGTATCCTTTGTGACTTTGCCAGATCAACAATGACTACACTGGCACACACAGTACAGGGCATTCACCTGATGGCCATTATTGCTAGAGTCAAATACAAGGGTCTGGAATCATCCCCCCAGCTTCCACCCTCCCTTCCCCTCAAGACTCCACGATGCAACATCCTCTCTCACTCTACATCTCTCTCAATATCAACATCTTTATCTATCCTCCTCAAGGTATGCCGACTATGAAGGCGTTCTCCTCCTCTCTCTGACGAGAGTTCTGCACCATCCTCTCTCACTCTATATCTATCTCTGGATCACTGTCTATATATCTCTCGTTTCCCTTTCCCTTGACTCACAATGAGTAGCTCCTTCAGTGACAGACTCCTTCACCCCAAGTGCGTGAAGGAGAGATATAGGAGGCCCTTCCTTCCCGCTGCTGTGAGACTGCACAACCAGCACTGCTCCCAGCAGACTAGTCAACAATAACATTTAGAAGGATGAGAGGAGATCTTATCGAAACGTATAAGATTATTAAGGGGTTGGACACGTTAGAGGCAGGAAACATGTTCCCAATGTTGGGGGAGTCCAGAACAAGGGGCCACAGTTTAAGAATAAGGGGTAGGCCATTTAGAACTGAGATGAGGAAAAACTTTTTCAGTCAGAGAGTTGTGAATCTGTGGAATTCTCTGCCTCAGAAGGCAGTGGAGGCCAATTCTCTGAATGCATTCAAGAGAGAGCTAGATAGAGCTCTTAAGGATAGCACAGTCAGGGGGTGTGGGGAGAAGGCAGGAACGGAGTACAGATTGAGAATGATCAGCCATGATCACATTGAATGGCGGTGCTGGCTCGAAGGGCCGAATGGCCCCCTCCTGCACCTATTGTCTATTGTCTAAGAACACACAGAAAACTGATGACAATTTATGTATATTTATTTATAATGAATGATCTCTTTCTATCCACTTTGCTGCTGTAACACTGTAAATTTCCCTGGTGTGGGACGAATAAACGAATATATTATTATTATGATTATATTATCAATCTGAAGATCTTGACCAGAAATGTCACTCATTCCTTTTCACAGAGATGCAGTCTAACCCACTAAGTCACTCCAGCTTTTTGTGTCAGCCTTCTTCATAAGGGGGAGATCTGTAGATCCAATGACCCTTCATTGGATTTGGCTGTGGTTCATTTGGGATTAGACAGGCTAGATGCAGGAAAAATGTTCTCGATGTTGGGGGAGTCCAGAACCAGGGGTCATAGTTTAAGAATACGGGGTAGGCCATTTGGAATGAGATGAGGAAAAACCTTTTCACCCAGAAAGTTGCGAATCTGTGGAATTCTCTGTCACAGAAGGCAGTGGAGTCCAATTCACTGGATGTATTCAAGACAGAGTTAGATTTGGCTCTTAGGGCTAACGGAATCAAGGGATATGGGGAGAAAGCAGGAACGGGGTACTGATTTTGGATGATCACCCATGATCATATTGAATGGCGTTGCTGGCTCGAAGGGCCGAATGGCCTACTCCTGCACCTATTTTCAATGTTTCTATGTTTGCCTGGGGCTGGGAGAGGAGAGGACCTTAAAGGGACGTGTCGTCACACCCTACATCCATCACACAGTTCTGAACATTGCTGCTCCAAGATGGCTTCCAAGATGGCGCCCAACACAGGTGACTATTTGCCTGCTAGCCACAGAAGCAGATCTACAAACTCATAATAGAAGCAATGCATTAAGATTAATTTGACTGGGATAGTTTTAGGGTATGGCCTGTTTCCAGCATGATTAATTTAAGTAAACAGTTCCATTTGTGGGCATAATGTCTGCTTAAAATCCGCAATCATGTAGCCATTTTTAGTAGGTTTAAAAACAAACAGCCCAATCTTAGATAGACACAAATTGCAGGAGTAACTCAGCGGGTCAGGCAGCCTCTGCGGAGAAAATGGATGGGGGTCATTTCAGGTCAGGATCCTTAGAGGAAGACAACTAATTTGCTCTGTTGTGTATAGAATTTTGTGCATAAAATATCCTTTTGTGTATAAAATCATGGGAGGAATAGATTGGGTAGATGCACAGAATCTCTTGCCCAGAGTAGGGGAATCGAGGACCAGAGGACATAGGTTCAAGGTGAAGGGGAAAAGATTTAATAGGAATCCGGGGGGTAGATTCTTCACACAAAGGGTGGTGGGTGTATGGAAAAAGCTGTCAGAGGAGGTAGTTGAAGCTGGGACTATCTCAACACTTAAGAAACAGTTAGACAGGTACATGGATGGGACAAGTTTGGAGGGATATGGACCAAGCGCAGGCAGGTGGGACTGGTGTAGCTGGGACACGTTGGCCTGTGTGGGCAAGTTGGGCCAAGGGGCCTGTTTCCACTCTGTATCACTCTATGACTCTAATTCAAAGTAGGCATGCCCTGCTGAGGAGACACAAAGTGCTGGAGAAACTCAGCAGGTCGGACACAAAGTTGCTTTAGCCTGCTCCATTGTGAAATCTCCTGAAGGTTTGGATAGATTATCTACCGTACAGGGCCTTGGTGAGACCGCACCTGGAGTACTGTGTGCAGTTTTGGTCTCCTAACCTGAGGAAAGACGTTCTTGCCTTAGAGGGAGTACAGAGAAGGTTCACCAGATTGATCCCTGGGATGGCGGGACTTACATATGAGGAAAGACTGGATAGACTGGGCTTGTACTCGCTGGAATTTAGAAGACTGAGGGGGGATCTTATAGAAACATATAAAATTCTTAAGGGGTTGGAGAGGCTAGATGCGGGAAGATTGTTCCCGATGTTGGGGGAGTCCAGAACCAGGGGTCACAGCTTAAGGATAAGGGGGAAGTCTTTTAGGACCGAGATGAGAAAACATTTCTTCACACAGAGAGTGGTGAGTCTGTGGAATTCTCTGCCACAGAAGGTAGTTGAGGCCAGTTCATTGGCTATATTTAAGAGGGAGTTAGATGTGGCCCTTTTTGCTAAAGGGATCAGGGGGTATGGAGAGAAGGCAGGTACAGGCTACTGAGCTGAATGATCAGCCATGATCATATTGAATGGCGGTGCAGGCTCAAAGGGCCGAATGGCCTACTCCTGCACCTATTTTCTATGTTTCTATGTTTCTATGTTTCTATGTTTCTACCAGCACTATCTTTCGTATAGACCAGCAGCTGCATTTCATTCTACTTTTGTCTGCCCGATCTTAGAGATACTCCAGGCTGGTTGTTGTTTTTGAGGTGACAGTAAAAGGATTTCAGTTTTTTCCCGATAGAATGCACCTGGAAGGAAATTGAAAAATAAATGGGAAGATGTGTGCGTGATAATAAATTATGGAGCACCATGTGTACTTGCATTCAATTACTGCTGAGCATCTGGGCTGTCAATCACTTCTGGTGAGGAAGCAGCAGCAACAATGGGAATTAGGTCTTTTCTCTCGACAGGCAATTTCTCTGCTCAGAGAGCTGGGAATAATCGTTAATCAAAGTTATAATTTAGACGTGCAAAATGATGGTCAATATCTCGACGCAAGGAACTGCAGGTGCTGGTTTTGGAACAAAGGCACCAAAGTGCAAGAGCTACCCAGCGGGCCAGGCAGCATCTCTGGAGAACATGGATGGGTGACGTTTCAGGTCGGGACCTTCTTCAGGCTGAAAGCGAGTCACTCCAGCACTCTGTGTCTCTTTTCTTAGTGAAGAAGATAGACACAAAATGCTGGAGTCACATCAACGGGGTCAGGCAGCATCTCTGCAGAAAAGAAATTAGGTGACGTTTCAGGTCGAGACCCTGCCGTTTTGGGAACCAGTTCCATGGTTCCTTGTAGAACCAAGGAACTGCAGGTGCTGCTTTACAAAGATGGATAGAAAGTTGTGGAGTAACTCAGCAGGTCAGGCAGCATCTCTGGAAAACATTGGTCGGTGAAGTTTCAGGTCGGGACCTATCTTGACTCATGATCGGACAGCAGTATATAAAATTATGAGAGGCATGGATAGGTAGACAGTAGTCAGAACAATTTTCCCCAGGTAGGAAATATCAATGATTAGAGGCCACCGCTTTCCGGTGAGAGGGGCAACGTTAAAAGGGAGGTTGGTCTGTGTGATGGTCTGGGCTGCGTCCACAACTCTCTGGTTGTGATAAAAAGGACTGCAGAGTAGATTCAACGGACTGAATCCTAGGATGGGGCGGAGGGGGAGTGGTTTATTCCATGAGGGGAGATTTTGTAAACGGGCTGTACTATTTTAGAGACAGTAGACAAAGAGATGATACCATCGAGAGATACAAAATACCTGTGGGGTTTGACAGATTAGACGCAGGAATGATATTTCTCCTGGGTTGGGAGACCAAGACCAAGTGTCAGAGATTCAAAATAAAGTCAACTATTCATGATAGAGTTGAGGAGAGCAAGTTACAAAGTGCTAGAGTCAAGCAGCATTTGTGGGGGGACTAGAGGACAGGTGATATTTCAGGTCAGAACCCTTTCTCTCATGTATTCTCCTGTCCCTCCACAGATGCTGCCTGACCTGCTGAGTTCCTCTAGCAGTTCAATTCAATGATCCAATGATACGTTTTGGTCACATGTACAGCAAAATGCTTCGTTTTGCATGCAACCCGGTAAAATCATACAGCAAACCTCACCTCGGCAGCCAAGCGTCACCACTTTACCACGCCAAAGTTGCAACAAGTTCATTGAACAGTTTTATCTTCTGCTCACAGCGGCAAACCAGCCAGGTTTGTTCGCAACCCCCCACCCCCTTCATTATCAATCCCCCCCCCCCGCCAGGCCCTTCTGCCGGGTCCCCCCTTCATTGTCAATGCCCCCCCCCCCCCCCCAGCACAGTCCCCATTCATTCTCTTTTGGCTCAAGATTCCAGCGTCTGCCGTTTTGTGTGTCTCCAGGGTGGAGAATAAATTTGGATGTCAGAATCTAGTGCCTGTGTGCGTGGGCAGAGTTAAAGACTTACAATGCTTAAGTCGTGACTAGGCAAGGCTTAGAAGCTACAGCCAAGTGCTAGAAAATAGGATTAGAAGAGCTGGGTACTTGAGGATGCCTGGTCCTGAGAACTCATTTCTGTGTTGTATGATTCTCGGACTAAATGACTGTGCAACATTATCACCAACCAACCCATGGTTGATTAACAACTCTCCATAATAGGCATATACTCCAAAAAGTAATTGCTCTTGATATTGTCTTCTATCCCAGTGTGCATTGCGGATAAATACAGGAATATACAAAGAATCAAATGCAGGAGTATTTCACAAGCGGTCAATGTAGAAATCTGGGGCAGCACTGTGGCGCATCGAGTAGAGCTGCTGCCTCATACTGCCAGAGACCTGGGTCCAATCCTGAGCTCGGGTGCTGCCTGTGTGGAGTTTGCGTGCTCTCTCCGTGACCGCGTGCGTTCACTCCGGGTGCTCCGGTTTCCTCCCACATCCCAAAGACATGTGGGTTTGTCGGTTAATTGGCCCTCTGTAACTTGCAGCTAGTGTACAGGGAGTGGATGAGAAAGTGGGATAACGCAGAGTTAGTGTGAACAGGTGACCAACGGTCGGCGTGGACTCGCTGGGCCGAAGGGCCTGTTTCCACGTTGTATCTCTAACCTAAAACTAAAGGGAATTTAAACAGAAAGCAATGCGCGTACAACAGTTTAAATTTTACTGTGCAAGAATGAATGTTTATTTTTCGTGGCAATGCATGAAAATAACACAAGGGGAAAAGCAAAATGAATACAGAAATCTTAACTGGCATTTCAATGTTGGTCGTAAAATTAAAAGTGATTTTAATTATTCAGCCATTTCTAACCAAGTGAATGCGATGTAAAATTCTAATTACAATGAGTAAAAGTGAGATCTTCAACCACAGCATTTACTCGTTTCCTGTTGCAGGTGCAGAATTCTCAATTTTTATTTCAGATTCCAAATATTTGTAATTCTTACACTTTTTCACCCATTCAGTTGGAAGGGACAATTCTCTGAATGATTCTGCAGGGAGAGAACATTTTGACTGGTTGAATCATGGCCCTGCAGAGAGTAGTGCGTTCGGCAGAACGCACCATGGGAACTACACTTGTCCCCCTGCAGGACCTATACATCAGGAGGTGCAGATCCAGAGCAAGTAAGATCATGAGGGACCCCTGCCACCCCAGTAACGGACTGTTCCAGATGCTACGATCAGGCAAACGCCTCCGCTGTCACGCTGTGAAAACGGAGAGGATGAGACGGAGCTTCTTCCCACAGGCCATCAGGACTGTCAACTTTTATAACCCCAGAGACTAAATTTTTGTCGACACTAATAGTAACTTATTAACTTTATTTATATGCTGTACCTGTAATTCTTTTTGTGCACAACCCGCAGGCATTGCCACTTTCATTTCACTGCACATCGTGTATGTGTATGTGACAAATAAAAATTGACTTGACTTGACTTGACTTGGTTCAACAATTTGAAGGAGTCGACAGAGAGTGGTGGGCACTGCCCGGTCCATCATGAGCACTGACCTCCCCACCATCGAAGGGATCTACAGGAGGCGCTGCCTCGAAAAGGCAGCCAGCATCATCAGAGACCCACACCACCCCGGCCACGCTCTCATTTCACTCCTGCCATCGGGAAGAATGTACAGGAGCCTGAAAACCGCGACCTCCAGGTTCAAGAACAGCTTCTTCCCAACAACCATCAGGCACATGAACACTGCACAACACGAACCTCAACTATGAACCTCCATTCATTACCTTAAGTTGCATAAGTTTTAAGTTGCAACTTTTCCATTTGTAACTTTACCATGATTACAAATGGTTTGCTGGAACATTCCCTGGACGAAGTGTTATAAGGCTCTATAATGCATGTCTCCAACAACTCGCACCAACCTCTGCTGATGCACCGCAGAAAGTATTTGATGGGGATGCATCACAGCGTGGTTTGGGAACAGCTTCATCCAAGCCCGCAAGAAATTGCTGAGAATTGTGAACGCAGACCAGACCATCACGCAAGCCAACCTCCCTTTCATTGACTCCCTTTCATCTACACTTCACGCTGCCTCGGCAAGGCCACCAGCATAATCAAGGACCAGTCTCAACCCCATCACTCCCCCTCCTACCTTCTCCCATCAGGCAAGATGTATGGAAGTGTGAAAACGCACACCCCCAGATTAAGGGACAGTTTTGTTCCAGCTGTTATCAGGCAACGGAATCATTCTATCAACAACCAGAGAGCAGTCCTGAGCTACCATCTACCTCATTGGAGACCCTCAGACTATCTTTAACGAGACTCTACTGGACTTTATCTTGCACTAAACATTTTTTCCTTTATCACGTATCTGTACAATGTGGATGGCTTGATTGGTCATCAACTCGGTGAAAGACGCTCTTTGGTCTGCCCGAGCTTTGTTGGCCTCCCGGCGGAGCGAGCTGTCCGTCAAGGAATGTTGCCGACTGGCCTGCTGCAGACTGCAGGAGTACGTGCTGAGGGACGCACTGAAGCTTGGTGCAGCCAACGCCCTGTGGGGGTGGACCACAGTCTAGGGTCCTTCCGCTGCTGGACATGGGGGGGGCATGTGTGGTGGAGACGCCCCTCCAAATAAGGGATACTGGGTTAATGTCTGCAAATGTAAGTAAATGTCTAAGCGAATGCCTGTATCGAATGTGTAACCTCCGGAAATGTCGGATGGGCTTGTTAAAAAATATGTTTTGTAAATGATATTTATTACTTGAATAAAGTATTTTTTGATTAAAAAAATGTATAGTCTTTGCACTGACTGGTTAGCATGCAACACAAGCTTTTCACTGTACCTCGGTACACATGACAATACAACTCTACTAAACTATTAAAAGATTAACAAATGTCTTGTCATGTCTATGATATATTCATATTGCATCCAATATGTAGCAAACACTCGTAGTCCATAAAATCTACATTGTTTTAATGATTTTTTCTGTCAGATTTATGTGACAATTTACTAATTTATTATAAACTCTGGTGTGTATTAGAGACATCCAAAGCAAAACTGTCACATTATAATTGCACCATCCCAGCGTGATGCATTTTATTATATTTTGGTTTACAGGAAACTCCAGCTAGAAATTGGATGGTATATCCCTTTTTCTGTAAAATTGCTACATGATCCAAAATTGATTTGGAGTCACTGGCATTAATCTATCTCCACTCATTCTGTCAATGTGTTCTAGTTTGCAGCCTCCATTGGTGTAAAAAGATTCTTCCTCAAATTTCCTTTCATCTCTTATTCAATGTAAGGGTGGCACAGACGCAGTGGGGGCAGCGGGTAGAGCTGCTGCTTCACAGCACCAGAGACCCGGGTTCGATCCTGACTACAGGTGCTGCCTGTGTGGAGTTTGCACGTTCTCCCTGTGACTGCGTGGGTTTCCTCCATGTGCTCTCCTTCCTCCCACATCCCAAACACCTGCGGGTTTGTAGGTTAATTGATCTCTGTGAAATCCCTTAGTGTGAAGGAGGTGAATGAGAAACATGTGTGTGTTCGTGGGTGTGTGCGTGTGTTTGTGTGTGTGTGTGTGTGTGTGTGTGTGTGTGTGTGTGTGTGTGTGTGTGTGTGTGTGTGTTCGTGTGCGTGTCCTTGTGTGCGTGTCCATCGACCGTGAGTGCATATGTTCGTGTGTGTGTGTGTGTGTGTCTGTCTGTCCATCTGTGTGTGTGTGTCCATCCATGTGTGTATCCGTGTTTGTGTCTGTCCATGTGTGGCCGTCCATGTGTGTGTGGCTGTGTGTGTGTGTGTCTACACCCGTCCGTCTGTCTGTCCGTGTGTGTGTGTATATCTGAGTGTATGTGTCAGTGTATGTGTATATGATATCATATCATATATATACAGCCGGAAACAGGCCTTTTCGGCCCACCAAGTCCGTGCCGCCCAGCGATCCCCGTACATTAACACTATCCTACACCCACTAGGGACAATTATTTTTTACATTTACCCAGCCAATTAACCTACATACCTGTACGTCTTTGGAGTGTGGGAGGAAACCGAAGATCTCGGAGAAAACCCACGCAGGTCACGGGGAGAACGTACAAACTCCTTACAGTACAGCACCCGTAGTCAGGATCGAACCTGAGTCTCCGGCGCTGCATTCTCTGTAAAGCAGCAACTCTACCGCTGCGCTATCATTTATTATAATGTTTACATATTCTGCTGTGCTGCTGCAAGTAAAATTTCATTGTTCTGTTTGGGACATCTGTACACTAAAAATCTCGTTTGTTTGTTCCTGAACTACAGCCAGAATGGTACACGATAGCGCGACAATTTTAGGCCCATCTTACTCACCATCGTCCATTTGGTGCTAATGGAAGAAGTTTAATTGAAATCGGTGTTATACTTTAAAAGTTATTCTCATTTTAAAGTTTAAATCTATCTCCTAGGGAGGGAGGGGGTGGAGGGAGGGTGGGGGAGGATGAGGGGGGTTGAGAGGGAGGGGAAGGGGGGGAGGGAGGGTGAGGGGGGAGGGGAGGGGGAGAGGGGAGGGGGGGGAGGGGAGGGTGCTGCACCAATGCAGGAGAGGTTTGGGCCCAACGGGACCACTTGGTCTAGTATGACAATAAAACACTCTTGACTCCTGAATTTGTGTGACCGGGTGACATGGACTCGGTGGGCAGAAGGGCCTGTTTGCATGCTGTGTCTCTAAAACCACTCATAGCTATGCTTTAGCTGCTTACATCCTTAGCTCCAGTGGGCAGACGGGCCTGTGCATGCTGTATCTCTAAAAAAACAGGACAAATCTTCCTACTGTACTCACGTGTAGAACTGGAGTCAACAATTTATAGAGTAAACGATTTCCCTTTGTATTGCATAAACCACAACCCTCCACTGGGTCCGTTAATCATATCCCATCTTCAAAGGTTTTATTCTCAGCTATTCTCACCCACCTCCTTTTTGAAAAAAGTCTGTCAATTACATGCAATATACTTTTACTGGGAAATTGCTCGTCTGCTCTTATGAAAGAATGGCAATTCTTCACTTAATTTCCATTTTACTTTAAGCTTGCTAACTTTAAGGCATGCCTTATCTCCTTTTACATTTACAGTCAGATTGCTGCACTGTGCAAGGCTGTCAATTCCTTAAATAATGTAATCGTTTGATCACCCTGTAAACTGCGGCCCCAGCCCAGCGTTGGAGAACTCACAAGGGCAGGCACTGGAATCAACTTTAAATGTCAAGCACATGAAAAGAGAGATATTTTCTTTAAGATTAAGTAGCTCTTCATCTCGATAAAGGAAGTAGTAGTAAATTACTCCATATATCAGGCCGAATAAAAACACTGATTACTATTAAAATAATTGGGTGAACTTGTACAGTTTTAGATTTAAACTAGACCAAGTGGACCCGTTGGGCCCAAACCTCTCCTGCATTGGTGCAACACCCTCTCCTCCCCTCTTCCCTCCTCCTCCCTTCCCCCTCCCCCTCCCCTTCACCCCCCTCCCTCCCCTCTTCCCTTCCCCCTCCCTCACCCCCTCCTCCCCCCCTTCCCCTCCCCCTCCCCATCCATGCTCCTCAACCCCCCTTATCCCCCTCCATCCTCCCCCTCCCTCCCCTCCACTTCCTCCCCCCCCCCTCCTCTTCCACCCTCCCTCCTTACCCCCTCCCTCCCTCAGAGATAGACTTACACTTTAGAATGTGAATAACATTTAAAATATAACACCAATTTCAATGAAACATCTTCCAATAGCACCAAAGGGATGATGGTGAGTAAGGTGGGCCTAAAATTGCCGTGCTATCGTGTACCGTTTTGGTCTAGTTCAGGAACAAACAAACAAACAAGAGTTTTAGTATATAGATAATGAAATGTTTTTAAAAGATCGCCTGAGATAGACATAACATGCTGGAGTAACACAGCGGGTCAGGCGGCATCTCTGGGGAAAAAGGAATAGATGCTGTTGCGGGTCAAGACCCTTCTCCAGTCCGAGAGTCAGGGGAGAGGGAAACCAGAGGTATGGAAAGGTACAGTGGAACAAGAGAAGATGTTGCAGGACTCCAGTCAGGGAGAGGGGGAGAACTTCTTTAAGGTATGCGGACTTTGAGGAGATTTCGTAGTGGAGCACACAAGATGTGGGGGAAGGTACAGCAGGTACTCAGCGGGTCAGGCAGCATCTCTGAAGAAAAGGAATAGGTGATGTTTCGGGTCGAGACCCTTCTTCAGACAGAGAGTCACGGGACAAAAGATCACCTGTTGGCAAAATCCCTTTACGGTGTGTTTGTTATCTGTTGACTCGAGCAATCCAGTGCCTTCTTCAGCTTCTGCCTCTCACCGACACACTGGGGCTTATAAACCTGCCAACCTGCATGTCTTTGGGATGTGGGCGGAAGCTGGAGCACCCGGAGGAAACCCATACAGACAGCACCTTGAAGTGATTGTCAGAAAGAGAGACTTGACTTCCAAGAAACCAGGTTGCGTGATGTTGGTCTGGATGTCTTCAGGATACTGACACCATACAGATATCATGTCTGATCCTTACATCATGTATGATATATCCTGCTATCATGTCTGACACAGGTCCACCTGCTTTACTCCGGACAAAATTACAAGAACGCACTTGAAATCCCACCCCCTCCCCTGGAAGTCCTCCCGAAAATGTAGCGTCTAGGCCGGGTGAGGCGGCCGATCTCGACCTCATCAGGACTTCCGCGGCCAATCAGCAGGTCGAATTTGCCCCCTGCAGCCAGGGCTCCGGAACTCCGGACCGGGCCGGAGCCAGCAGGTCCGTTCCCACAGCCAACTTCCGAGGCCGACTTTGTGGGCCAGGATCTCGGCTCCTTGGCAGCCTAGGCAGACCGTTCTGGTACCGTTGGACTCCTCTCGGAGGACGTCACCTCTGTTGTTCCAGCAAAACAGATAATCCAGAGACTCTGGGACCAAGGGTGCTGGAAAACCAATGGTGGGCCTTTACCAAGCTGATATTATGCATGATCCCATCCAGCTCTGATATCATCTCTGATACCAACTGCTACATGCAAACCTTTCTTCATCAGTGTGAGTCCTCAGGGATTGTATGCAATGAATACAGGTAGGAATAAAAATCACACCGATTAAAATTCTGTTCATCTATCATGCAGAACACGGCACGGTGGCGCAGCGGTAGAGTTGCTGCCTTACAGCGAATGCAGCGCTGGAGACTCAGGTTCGATCCTGACTACGGGCGCCGTCTGTACGGAGTTTGTACCTTCTCCCCGTGACCTGCGTGGGTTTTCTCCGAGATCTTCGGTTTCCTCCCGCACTCCAAAGACGTACAGGTATGTAGGTTAATTGACTCGGTAAATGTAAAAATTGTCCCTAGTGTGTGTAGGATAGTGTTAATGTGCGGGGATCGCTGGGCGGCGCGGACCCGGTGGGCCGAAGGGCCTGTTTCCGCGCTGTATCTCTAAATCTAAAAAAAAAATCTAAACAAGTAGATTTGCAAAATCTCTTAAAGCAATTACGGTGAGAGGGAGGCTTGCTGTTTATAAACCTATTAGTACAAATGTTATCAAGAATACGTTCACATATTATTCACGAGTTACTTGATTTACATTTATACATAATATTTCTCACTGATGTTACTTATGAATATTTGTCCAGAAGTAACAAGATTGCAGAGTGGTGAAAGTGCTTTCTACCATTATTGGCTGCAGAAACTCTCATCTCTTTCTGTTCAAATAATGAATGCAAAATCTGTTTGCAGATTCAGACTAAGTGATCAATTTCGAGCAGTAGACGGCAATCTCATTACCAAAATCATTCCCCTGATGGCAGTGCACCAAAAAGTGGTAAAGATTGAAAAATGGAAACAATTTCACGCTACCAGCCCTGAATTTTAAGCTGCCACTGTCGAAAGATGAGATGAATGCACGCTAGTAAATGATGCAATGCACAATTCAGTTAATTGCTTTGTGTGAAATTGGTAAAAAATAGTCAATTAACTGAAATTTGCTTCTCCAGAAATTTTACGTGGCTTTTTTTCCCCTTCAGCACTTGTGAAATCAACTCCACTAATTCAATCGCAGCAAGCTGTGCTATTTGCCTCTGTCTACCTTGATCTCAGCAGCAAGGAAATGGGAATTTGTGACAGGAACACGGGCTAAATATTCCTTCATTACGGGCGGCACAGCGGCACAGCGGTAGAGTTGGTGCCTTGCAGCGCCACAGACCCGGGTTCAATCCCGACTACGGGTGCTGTCTGTATGGCGTTTACACGTTCTCCCCATGGGTTTTGCCGGGTGCTCCGGTTTCCTCCCACAACCCCCCACAATCGTGCAGGTTTGTAGGTTAATTGACCCATAAATTGTCCCTAGAGTGTAGGATAGAACTAGTGTACGGTGTGATTGGTGGTCGGCATCGACTTGGTGGACCGAAGGGCCTGTTTCCACGCTGTATCCCTAAACTAAACGACAACCTGATGCGATGGGTTGCGCTACCAGTGTTGAACTGGCATTTATTCAGTGAGGCTGGGAGGGATTGGTGGCAAAGTAAGGACAGGCAAGTGGAGGGGTGACCTTAGACTTTAGAGATACAATGCAGAAACAGACCCTTCGGCCCACCGGGTCCACGCCAACCAGCGATTACCCCACACACTCGCACTATACCTACACACTCGGGACAATTTACAATTTTACCGAAGCCAATTAACCCACAAACCTGCATGTCTTTGGAACGTGGGAGGAAACCGGAGCACCCGGAGAAAACCCACAGGGTCACAGAGAGCTCCACACAGACAGCACCCGAGGTCAGGATCGAACCCGGGTCTCTGGCTCTTTGAGGCAGCAGCTCTACTGCTGTCCCACCGGAAATTGGAGGAACAGCACCTCATATTTCACCTGGGCAGCCCAGTGGTATGAACATTGACTTCTCCAACTTTCCCTCTCTTCCCCTCCCCTTCCCAGACCTCCCACTGTCTTCCTGTCTCCACCTATATCCTTCCTGTCTCCACCTATATCAGTCTGAAGAAGGGTCTCGACCCGAAACGTCGCCTATTCCTTCTCTCCTGAGATGCTGCCTGACCTGCTGAGTTACTCCAGCATTTTGTGAATAAATACCTTCGATTTGTACCAGCATCTGCAGTTATTTTCTTACATTATACTGCCTTCCCAGTCCTCAGCACCTGGCCTGCTGAGCTCCCCCAGCACTGTTGCTTTTGGTCTTGTAACTCTACACTGAGTTGAGTAGTTGCAGAAGCCTGCAATACATTGGCAGATGACCAAAGTGCCACCGAGCTCAATGTGCAGAATGGTACTGCCCTCGCCGAGCCACAATTCAAACAAAGATTGCGGCTTCTTTTATCAACTGTGCTGCTGAGGGACGTTCATAACTCATTGCCCACTTCATTACAACGTCTGCAGCTCTGTGCATGTACGCCTACCTGTCATAGTCACCGTTGCAAAGAGCCCGGACAGGAATACAAAACTGTTGCCACACGGGATTCAACGTATTCTTCACCACTTCTGTTTTGTGGCAAATCGTGAAGCTGCAAACACAAATATTAGTGAAATATGGATCGTCGGTGGACCGATCTATTGTGGAGAGGCAGCCCGCGTTACGTCAAAATTATCAGGCCCTTGAAACATGTTCTTGAAAATAATGCATCTCCAAGATACTGCAATACATGGACTGAATTTCATTATCCAGTTTGGAAATAGAACATAGAAAAATATAGTAACAAACATGATGCCAAGGTAAAGTAACCTTGTTTGCCTGCACGTGATAAATATCCCTCCATTCCACAATAGAACATAGATAAGTACAGCATGGGACAGACCCTTCTGCCCACAATGTCCATGCCGGACATAATGCCAATTTAAACTAATCTCCTCTGTCCGCATGTGATCCATATCCCTCCATATCCAAAGCCTTTCAAACGCCACTAACTTATCTGCCTTCACCACCACCCCTGACCCTCATCTCTGTGTAAAAAGAACTTGTCCCGCACATCTCCTGTAAACTTTGCCCCTCCCACCTTCACCCTATGCCCGGTCGTTTTCGACATTGCCACCCTGGTAACAAGTTTCTGACTGTCTACCCGGCCTATGCCTCTCATCATTTTATGTAGTTCTAACAGGTCTCCCCTCAACCATGCAGCAAACAACCCAGGCTTGATGATAACGAAAGGTCAAGTTAGATGTTAAATCTGTGTAATGCCCCTGAAAATGCTTATTTAGTATGCAGCTAGTGCTTTCAAGAACCAAAGTGTAGATGTGTTTTTTGCTTTGAAACAGTTAAGGATTTGCTTTCGAGGCAACTGCAATAGAAAACACCTGTTTCCTTTGGACACAGTGATGGATTTAATCACAAATAATAATATGTGGCTTGCTTTGCTTTGCCAAGAAAGCACATCAACGCCTCCACTTCCTTGGAAGGCTTAGGAATTTCGACATTTCCCTAACTACTTGCACCAATGTCTACAGATGCGCCATAATCAGCATTTTATCGGGATGCTTTGTTTGGGAACAGTGCAAGACCGCAAGAAATCGCAAAGAATTGTGGACGTAGTCCAGACTAGCGCGCTAACCAACCTCCCTTCCATTGACTCCATCTACACTTCACGCTGCCTCGGCAAGGCCACCAGCCCAGACCATCGCGCAAACCAACCTCCCTTCCATTGACTCCGTCTACACTTCACGCTGCCTCGGCAAGGCCACCAGCACAATCAAGGACCAGTTTCACCTGGTCACTTCCTCTTCTCCCCTCTCCCTTCAGGCAAGAGGTACAGAAGTGTGAAAACGCACACTTTCAGATTCAGGGACAGTTTCTTCCCAGCTGTTATCAACTGAACCATCCTATCACCATCTAGAGAGCGGCCCTGAGCTATTATCTATTTCATTGGAGACCCTCGGACTCTCTTTTATCAGATTCTACTGGATGTTATCTTGATCCTAAACGTTATTCCCTTTATTCTGTATCTGTACACTGTGGACGGCTTGATTGTAATCATGTACAGTCTTTACGCTGACTGGATAGCACGCAACTAAAAAGCTTTTCACTGTACCTCACTCAGTACACGTGACAATAATAAACTAAACTACTAACTTCTCAGTACAAGATTGACCCATGATACAGGCCTAACATTTGCACATTTTGGAATTAATCTACAGCTCTGCTTCATTTCTGTGTGACTTGAGATGTCTAAGCGAGCAATGAAATATGCCTCCCATTAAAGTGATCTTCCTGCCTTTGCCGGCATCCTGCACAAGGACAATAATGGCTGCTCCAACAGGATTCGGCAAATTATCGTGCAATGTTTCACCCAGTGGCAAGTAGACAACTGCAAATGGTTGGCAACATCTCCAAACAGCTATTGCAACATTTGTGGTAGGATCGCACACAGAGCCACATTGTACCTGGATCCTGCAAATTGTTCTTATTCCCACCCCTATTAACATCAAATCCTGTCACAACAAATGCTATTTCAAATGGTTCAATGGTGCTTTTATTGTCATATGTGCGAAATGCAAGCACACAGTGAAATTATTTTCTTACAAACACTCCAGTAGAGTATTGTCATGCCTAAGCACATCCCCGATTAGCAAATTGCACAGAACTAGTCCATTGAGCCTGCATGCAAGAGACGCCATGTTTTGGTGCCATTTTCAGAGTCCAGTCGGTGCTCAGAGTCCAGTCGGTGCTCGCACCAGGAGAGCCCCAGACTGCTGCAGGCACCCGGCCATCGCCTCCCCTTGGGTGTGTGGATCGACCAGCGAACCCCAGTTTTACCACATACAATACAGAAAGCTACAGCCACAAACAGCTACAAAGCCATAAAAGACTATTCACCATTTTAAAGTCGACTTTATTTTAAAACTTTGTTAAATTCCACAAACTAAAAATAATACTTACGTTCCGTCTTCGTTGCTGCGATAAAAGACCATGAAGGGATCTGATTTTCCAAAGAAATCTTTCTTGTCCAGTTTATTGGCACAGAATTGCATAGTTGTGACATCCTGCAACAACAACAAAAAACAGAATTAAAAGTATTGGCTTTAATCGAGTAAAATTGTTTTGGCTGCCTTCACTGATTATTTTCTCTCTTCAATGATCTCAAACTTAGAAAACAAAATGCCCCCTGGGTAGTATTGCCGATCTTTCTAAACCTCCATCATATTATTTGTGGACAATAATTAAACTTTCATGTTGAATTGTGATTCTCTGGGGAAAGAAAATTGGAAAATATATTTCCGGCACGGTGGCGCAGCGGTAGGGTTGCTGCCTTACAGCGAATGCAGCGCCGGAGACTCAGGTTCGATCCTGACTACGGGCGCCGTCTGTACGGAGTTTGTACGTTCTCCCCGTGACCTGCGTGAGTTTTCTCCGAGAACTTCGGTTTCCTCCCACACTCCAAAGACGTACGTAGGTTAATTGGCTGGGCAAATGTAAAAAATTGTCCCTAGTGGGTGTAGGATAGTGTTAACGTGCGGGGATCGCTGGGCGGCGAGGACCTGGTGGGCCGAAGGGCCTGTTTCTGAGCTGTATCTCTATATCTAAAATCTAAAGGTCATGCTGGGGAAATTGGGTTCCGGGCCACAATCGCGAAAACAGGCGAAGATCTCGGAGAAAACCCACGCGGTCACGGGGAGAACGAACAAACTCCGTACAGACAGCACCCGTTGTCGGGATTGAACCCGGGTCTCCAGCGCTGCAAGCCCTGTAAGGCAGCAACTCTACCTCTGCGCCACTGTGCCACCCTACAGACGTTGCTGCCTTACAGCGCCAGAGACCCAGATTAGATCTGACTATGGGTGCTGTCTCTGTGGAGTTTGTAAGTTCTCCCTGTGACCACGTGGGTTTTCTCCAGGAGCTCTGGTTTCATCCCACATTCCAAAGGCGTACAGGTTTTGTAAATTGTAAATGGCTTCTGTAAATTGTAAATTGTCCCCAGTGCGTAGGATGGTGTTAGTGTACGGGGGTGATTGCTGGTTGGCACGGACTTGCATCTCTGAACTAAACTAAACACAAAATGCTGGAGTAACTCGGCGGGTCAGGCAGCATCTCTGAAGAAAAAGGATGGGTGACATTTTGCGTTGGGGCCCTTCTTCAGGCTGAAGGTAGAGGGGAGGGGAACTGAAGTAGGAAGAGGCCAGAACCCCTTAAAAGGGTTGCAACCAAATGCTGAACCTTTGGAATTTATCTTTGAAGAACTTCAAATTCTGACGCAGGGTATTCATTGTAGATGGAGCCTGGAGCGTAAAGAGACTATTATTGTAATTTTAATGAAAACACTGAATTTAGACCATGTTTTAGAAAATAAAATCTTTATCTGGATAATTTTCCTGTCTTTCTGAACTTCCATTATATTTTTTTCTGGGCAATAATTAACCTTTCATGTTGAAGTATGATTCTTGTGCAAAGAAAATTGGAAAACATAATAAACAAAAATAGAATTTTGTTACTTCAGAATCAAATTATCATGCATTATTGAAGAATTGTGAACTGGAATCTGAGTTAAGCATACTAAAGTCTTGTGGCTCTGCTCCATAAACTGGCTCTATTTGCTCAATGCTTAGCTTTAGTAATATTACACTCTATGGCAGATTTCCAGACTCTCAGCTGTCTATCCAAGTTGAGACCAGATAATCCTCTCCAAATGAAGACTCAAGGAACTTTGTGCTGCACAGTGGCGCTGCGGTAGAGTTGCCGCCTTACAGCGCCAGACACCCAGGTTTGGTCCAGACCACGGGCGCTGTCTGTACGCAGTTTGTACGTTCTCCCTCTGGCCATGTGGGTTTTCCCCGGGTGGTTCGGTTTCCTCCCACACTCCAAAGACAATTGACAATAGACAATAGGTGCAGGAGTAGGCCATTCGGCCCTTCGAGCCAGCACCGCCATTCAATGTGATCATGGCTGATCATTCACAATCAGTACCCCGTTCCTGCCTTCTCCCGTACAGGTTTGTAGGTTAATTGGCTTCGGTAAAAATTGTAGATTGTCCTTAGTGTGTAGGATAATGTTAGTGTACTAATGTTAGATTGCTGGTTGGCGTCGAGTCTCTAGGCCGAAGGGCTAAACTAAACTAAACTAAACTGCAGATGATGGAATCTTCAGCCAAACACAAAGTGCTGGAGGAAAGTAACGGGTCAAGGAGCATCTGTGGAGGGGATAGTTTAAGTTTAAACATACAGCATGGAAACAGGCTCTTCAGCCTACCGAGTCCACACCGACCACACCTGTTCACACCAGTTCTACGTTATCCCACTTTCTCTGGAGGCAATTTACATAAGTCAATTAACCTATAAACTTGCACGTTTTTGGGATGTGGGAGGAAACTGAAGCATCTGGCAGAATGCCACGAGGTCACATGTTGAACATGCAAACTCCACACAGACAGCACCTGTGCAGCATAGTGGCGGAGAGGTAGAGCTGCTGCCTGACAGCGCCAGAGACCTCTGCTCGACCCTGACTATGAGTGCTGTTTGTGCAGAGTCTGCAGGTTCTCCCTGTGACCGCGTGGGTTTCATCCTAGTTTCCTCCCACATCCCAAAGACGTGCGGGTTTGTAGGTTAATTGGCGACTGCATATTGTCCCGAGTGCGTAGGATAGATCTAGTGTACGTGTGATCATTGGTCAGCGTGGACCGAAGGGGCTGCTTCCACAAAAACAAACTCTCAAGGGCAGATTCGTCCGAAATCTGCCAAATACAGAGCCATCACGGAATTGTCAATAGTTTTATTGTCATATGTCCCAGATAAAACAGTGAAATTCCTACTTGCAGAAGCACAACAGAATAAGTAAACATGGCACACTGTAAACAATTTAATGAACGAGAGAAAAAGTTCAGTGTATGTATATATGCACACATACTCACAAATACACCTATACATAGATCATATATATACACACATATATACACATACACATACGTTCACACAAAAAACAAGCAATAATAGTGAAATAATAACAATAATAGTCTAAGAAGTGTAAGAAAATAATTGCAGATGCTGGTACAAATCGAAGGTATTTATTCACAAAATGCTGGAGTAACTCAGCAGGTCAGGCAGCATCTCAGGAGAGAAGGAATGGGTGACGTTTCAGGTCGAGACCCTTCTTCAGCCAATAGTAGTCTATGTATTTCAGTGTTTAATCGCCAAATGGCCACCACTACTATCATCATCTTCTACAGCAGAACATGACTTACAAGGTTCAAGCAACACATCCCAAAACCTTTCATTAGACATTAGACTTTAGAGATAGTGTGGAAACAGGCCCTTTGGCCCACCGGGTCCGCGCCGACTAGCGATCACACCGTAACACTAGCAATATCCTACATAGTAGGGACAATTTACAATTTTAACCGAAGCCAATTAAGCTACAAACCTGCACGCCCTTGGAATGTGCGAGGAAACCAAAGCACCCGGAGAAAACCCACATGATCACAGGGAGAACATACAAAGTCTGTACAGGCAGCACCCGCAGTCAAGATTGAACCCAGGACTCTGGCACAGTACGGCAGCAACTCCATTACTGCGCCATTGTGCCACCCTAATAGAAGTTTTATCAGACCAAATCAGCCACATAAGACTCAATCAAAGAAGACACAAAGTGCTGGAGTTACTCAGCAGGTCAGGCAGCATCCCTGGAGAAAATGAATTGGTGATGTTTCGGGTCAGGACCCTTCTTCAGACTCAGTCAAGTAGGGTAGAGAGTCAGAATGTTTTTCCTAGCATGGAAATGTCAAAGACTAGGGTGCACAGTTTGACGGTGAGAGGGACAAAGTTTAAAGAAGACGTGTGGGGTGAGTTTTATTTTTTACACAGAGGGTGGTGGGTGCCTGTAACACGCTGCCAGGGGTGGTGGTGAAGGCAGATACCACAGTGGTGTTTAAGAAGCTTTTGGATAGGTGCATGAATATGCAGGGAATGGAGGGATATGGATCACGGGCAGGCAGAGGTTAGTTTAACCTGGCATCATGGTCAGCACGGAAATTGTGGGCCGAAGGGCCTATTCCCGTACTGTAATGCTCCGCCAGCAAATAATTGAAAGTTTGATCAAGAGATAGATCTGGACTCAGATTTAACATTTGGGGGTCATCTGAATGTTAGGTTAAATTTATAAAGCTAATGGGAGAAATATGATAGATTTTTTTCCAATAAAACACAGTTTAACACTCTGATTGTTTTTGACGCGGTTCGCTTCTGCATTGTGATGCAGAATCTGGCAATGTTTCCCTTTGGCAGAGGGATGATAACATTTATATTTGACGAGTTTGACAAGAAAATGATGACAAAGTGCAGGTGCATATGAAGCAATTTATGCAAAAAGTCACAGTGCATTGAACGGGCAACACGAGAAAAAGGATAAACACAAAATTGAAAAAATAATGAAAGGCAAAAATGATACAAACTCAAGTTCATAACAACAGGCAATTCTGCTGCCGATACCAGACAGACACAGAAAGCAATACAGTGTGTCAAGGAATATTAAAATATCATCAATTCTTACAGGCTGATAGAAACATAGAAAATAGGTGCAGGAGTAGGCCATTCGGCCCTTCGAGCCTGCACCACCATTCAATATGATCATGGCTGATCATCCAGCTCAGTAACCTGTACCTGCCTTCTCTCCATACCCCCTGATCCCTTTAGCCACAAGGGCCACATCTAACTCCCTCTTAAATATAGCCAATGAACTGGCCTCAACTACTTTCTGTGGCAGAAAATTCCACAGACTCACCACTCTCTGTGTGAAGAAATGTTTTCTCATCTCGGTCCTAAAAGACTTCCCCCTTATCCTTAAGCTGTGACCCCTGGTTCTGGACTCCCCCAACATCGGGAACAATCTTCCCGCATCTAGCCTCTCCAGCCCCTTAAGAATTTTATATGTTTCTATAAGATCCCCCCTCAGTCTTCTAAATTCCAGCGAGTACAAGCCCAGTCTATCCAGTCTTTCTTCATATGAAAGTCCCGCCATCCCAGGGATCAATCTGGTGAACCTTCTCTGTACTCCCTCTAAGGCAAGAACGTCTTTCCTCAGATCATTCTAAAGTTGCTGCCTCACAGCACCAGAGACCCAGGTCAGATCCTGACTACGGTTGGTGTCTGTGTGGAGTTTGCTCGTCCTCCCTGTGACCACAAGGGTTTTCTGCGGGTCTCCGGTTTCCTCCCACACTCCAAAGACGTACACCCAGGTTTGGTGGCTCATTGGCTTTGGTAAGATTGTAACTTGGCCCTGGTGTGTAAAGGTGTGGATGGGGAAAGTGGGATAACGTAGAACTAGTGCGAACGAGCGATCGATGGTTGGTGCGGCAGTCGGTGAGCTGAAGGGCCCGTTTCCATGCTGTGTCTCTAAAATAAACTCACGTTCAAGCATTCAAGCTGCAGCGGTTCTCACAAATAAAGAGCTGCAGTCTCGTGAGCCTGAATTCCACCCTCGCCAACAGCAGGCTGCTGTTGTGATTGACACAAAGTGCTGGAGTAACTCAGCGGGACGGGGATTACTCCAGCATTTTGCGTCTATCTTCGGTGGAAACCAGAATCTGCAGTTCCTTCCCATACACTGCTACCGTCATCCTTGGCTTTCCAGCTTTATGTGTGGGTTGCCATGATTGAGGCACCGATCAGTTTTATGGTTTATCCACAACCAGGCCAGTAACAAGGATGGTCCTGCTTCCAGAAATACCGACTCACGTTAAAACAGGCCAAGCAAGCTCTGCCCACTGGGGCACTGTGTCACAGTATCGGCCTTCATTTATTTTCCTCTTGAAGATGCTGACAGCATATTCTCTAACTTCAGCTTTCCCTCTCTCTCCATCCCCTCCCCAGTTCTCCCACCAGTCTTACTGCCTCCGGCTACATTTTATCTCTGTACCGCCCATTCCCCTGACATCGGCCTGAAGAAGAGTCTCGACCCGAAACGTCACATCAATTCATTCTCTCCAGAGATGCTGCCTGTCCCGCTGAGTTACTCCAGCATTTTGTGTCTATCTTCGATTTTATACTAGCATCTGCAGTTCTTTCCTATACAAGCATGTTCCACAGACTGGGGGGTCACACACGAGTACAAGGAAAGTGAAAAGGACACCAAATTCCTTTGTCCTTGAAGCATCTCCTATTCATGTTCTCCAGAGATGCTGCCTGACCTGCAGAGATACTACAGCACTGTGTCTTTTCTTTTGTAACCGATGCCTGCAGTTTCTTGTGTCTCGCTAGCCCCTGGGTTGGATCATCTTGGTGCTCCAGAGCTTCTGACTGTAAACATTTCTGCTAAGTATTTTTTTTAAATGTCTGTCACAATGTGCTGAATTAATTGTGGCGCCTTTACCCAATCACAAGATTATTGCCATCACCTTTAATTTTAAATTTACCACCAGTTGCAAGTGGTCATCGGAGATCCCTCTACAACACTGATCAACGTTGTGAGATCGGATCCAATAATCCTCTTTACTGCCCACTGATTGAATTCTCTGCAACACTTCACCAACTGGAACGATCATTTATTTTCATAAATAAATAAAAATAACTTCCACCTGAGTAAAACAGTGGCCTTCTGCACTGCAGCGCTGTTGAGCTCGGCTTGTGCGGCTGCAGAATAGTCTCCCGTGTCTTCTGTGGATGTTGTACTTTATAAATCCATGTAGATTTAGATTATTTTTCTTTAGATTTAGAGATACAGAGCGGAAACAGGCTCTTCGGCCCACCGAGTCCGCGCCGCCCAGCGATCCCCGCACATCAACACTATCCTACATCCACTAGGGACAATTTTTTAAACGTTTACCCAGTCAATTAACCTATATACCTGTACGTCTTTGGAGTGTGGGAGGAAACCGAAGATCTCGGAGAAAACCCACGCAGGTCACGGGGAGAACGTACAAACTCCGTACAGACAGCGCCCGTGGTCAGGATCGAACCTGAGTCTCCGGCGCTGCATTCGCTGTGAGGCAGCAACTCTACCGCTGCGCCACCGTGTCGCCCTATCGTACATTGAACTTGGTTAACACCCAAAAAAAAACCCAGTAGCCTTCTATTGTGATCACTGGCCACTGCCATTCCAACTTTATGTGTGGGTTGCTATGACTAAGGCACTCTGTTCCGATTACTGTCTGCAGAAGGGTCTCGACCCAAAACGTCCCCCATTCCTTCTCTCCACAGATGCTGCCTGACCCGCATCCAGAACCTGTGTCTATCTTCAGTGTAAACCAGCATCTGCAGGTCCTTCCTACACATCATTCTGATCGGTTTTATTGCGTTTCGACAACCAGGTCAGCAGCAGAGACGTTTCTACCTCAAGAGATGCCGACTCTGTAGACTGTGACAGCAACTCACTGACCTTCACACAGAAATATTGGCCAAGCACTCCATCCCAGCATGCTTTAAGAAACCGGAGTGACTTTTCAGAGAAAAACATTGTGAAAACAGGCCCTTCGTCCCACCAAGCGCCCACCAATCACCCCATCCACTAGTTCTATCCCACACACCAGGGGCAGTTTACAGAAACCAACGAACCTGCAAACCTGCACGTCTTAGGAATGTGGAAGAAAGCTGGAGCACCCGGAGAAACCCCACGCGGTCACAGGGAGAATGTGCAAACTCTGCACAGACAGCACCTGTAGTCAGGATCGAACCCAGATCTCTGGCACTGTAAGGCAGCAACTCTATCACTGCAACACCGTGCCATCCTTGCCAACTTGTAAATAGGTTTTCACAATAAAAGGCAGGAGGAGAAACTGACACCGAGGCACGAAGGTGATAGACTTTAACTGAGCCAAGGAAATAAACAGAATAATCAGTCCACACAGTGAAAGGTTTTGTTCAATTTAAGTCTTTTCCCTTCACTGAGCCCTGGTGGACAGGCTGTCAACACGAGTTACAAATCAACACACTGGTTCCGAGTGTGTGACCACTGAGTCGGGATTTGTTCCCCAGCAGCATTGGAAGCAAGCGTTAACACCAGCTTCACCAGTCCACAAACTCAATTACTGACCTTTCAAGCTGCTGATAAACTCCCAGCTCTTGTACTGGCAGGTTGCATTAGGGCCTGACGAAGGAGACTATTGAAAATGGTAGACACTGTCCGGCCGATCATGGGTACTGACCTCCCTGCCTTTCATGGGATCTACAGCAGACACAGCCTCAAAAAGGCAGCTAGCATCGTCAGAGACCCACACCACCCTGGCCATGCTCTCAATTCCCTGCTGCCATCGGGAAGAAGGTACAGGAGATAGACACAAAATGCTGGAGTAACTCAACGGGTCAGGCAGCATCTCTGGGGAAAAGGAACAGGTGACGTTTCAAGTCAGGACCCTTGGCTAGTGGTGCGGGAATTGATGTTGTGGGAATTACAGAGACGTGGCTGCAAGTAAAGCTCTGTTATACTGTTATACTGTTATAAGAGGATCGGAGCTGGGAGCTGAATGTTCAAGGTTACCCGTCCTATCGGAAAGACAGACAGGTGGGCAGACAGGGTGGGGTAGCTCTGCTGGTAAGGAATTAAATTCGGTCCTTAGCAAGGGGTGACATAGGATCAGAAGATGGAGAGTCATTGTGGGTAGAGCTGAGAAATTGCAAGGGTAAAAAGACCCTAATGGGAGTTGTTTACAGGCTCCCCCCCAACAGTAGCCAGGATGTAGGGTACATAAGGAGATACAATCACCATGTAAGAAAGGCAATGTTACGGTGGTCATGCAGGTAGACTGGGAAAATCAAGTTGGTACTGGAAGCCATGAAAGGGAATTTGTAGAATGCCTCTGCGATGGTTTCTTTGAGCGTCGTGTAGTGGAGCCTACCAGGGAAAAGGCAATTCTGGATTTAGCGTTGTATAATGAATCGGATTTGATAAGGGAACTCAAGATAAAGGAACCACCAGGAGGGAGCGACCAGAACATGATAAGATTTAACCTGCAATTTGAGAGGGAGAAGATGAAATCAGATGTGTCGGTATTACAGCGGAGCAAAGGGGACTACAGAGGCACGAGTGGGGAGCTGGCCAACGTTGATGGGAAAGGGCCCTGGGCGGGAATGACAGTGGAACAGCAGTGGCAGGAAGGTCTGGGAATAATTGGTAAGATGCAGGTTCTTTTCATTCCAAAGAGGAAGAAAGATTCTAGGTGGAAAATTAGGTGACTGTGGCTGACAAGGGAAGTCAAGGACATTAAGAAACTAAAAGAAATGCATAGAACATCGCAAAGATTAGTGGGAAGCCAGAAGATTCTGGCTTTTAAAGAACAACAGAAGGTAACTAAAAAAGTAATACGGGGAGAGAAGATGAAATATGAAGGTGAGCTAGCCAATAATATAAAGGAGGATAGCAAGAGTTTCTCCAGTTATATGAAGAGTAAGAAAGAGGCAAGAGTGGACTGAACCGCTGGAAAGTGATGCGGGAAATGCAAGAATGCAATGATTCTTGATTAATATGGGTGTCAGGGGTTGTGGGGAGAAGGCAGGAGAATGGGGTTAGGAGGGAGAGATAAATCAGCCATGATTGAATGGTGGAGTAGACTTGATGGGCTAAATGGCCTAATTCTGCTCCTATCACTTATAGGACTGAGACTGAGACTCCCTCCTGGTTGTTCTTCAGACTGAGAGTCCGGGGAGGGGGAAAGTGGCGGTAAGAAAAGGTACCGCCTTTGATGAGATGAGAAAACATTTCTTCACACAGAGAGTGGTGAGTCTGTGGAATTCTCTGCCACAGAAGGTAGTTGAGGCCAGTTCATTGGCTATATTTAAGAGGGAGTTAGATGTGGCCCTTTTTGCTAAAGGGATCAGGGGGTATGGAGAGAAGGCAGGTACAGGCTACTGAGCTGGATGATCAGCCATGAACATATTGAATGGCGGTGCAGGCTCGAAGGGCCGAATGGCCTACTCCTGCACCTATTTTCTATGTTTCTATGTTTACAGAACAAATCCAAGCCGACAATGATGACTCAGGAAAGATGGAGCCCACAATGGTCCATTGTTGGCTGTGGACGAGGGGGGGAAGGGGAGGGGGATGGGGAGGGAGAGGGGGAGAGAGAGTGGGAGGGAGGGAGGGAGGGAGGGAGGGAGAGGGAGGGAGGGAGAGAGGGACAGAGGGAGGGAGGGAGGGAGGGAGTGGGGGAGGGGGAAGAGGGAGGGAAGAGGGGGGAAGAGGGGGGGAAGGGGGGAGAGAGGGAGGGAGGGAGGGAGGGAGGGAGGGAGGGAGGGAGGGAGGGAGGGAGGGAGGGAGGGAGGGAGGGAGGGAGGGAGGGAGGGAGGGAGGGAGGGAGGGAGGGAGGGAGGGAGGGAGGGAGGGAGGGAGGGAGGGAGGGAGGGAGGGAGGGAGGGAGGGAGGGAGGGAGGGAGGGAGGGGGGGAGAGAGGGGGAGAGGGGGAGAGAGAGAGAGAGAGGGAGAGAGCATGCAAGGGTTACGAATATAAAGAAATCAATATTCATGAATATTGATGCCAAAAATGGACCATTGAAGGATCTCGACCTGAAACGTCACCCATTCCTTCTCTGCCTCCCCGTTGAGTTACTCCAGCATTTTGTGTCTCTCCGATGTAAACCAGCATCTGCAGTTCCTTCCTGCAGAAGGTACAGGAGCCGTGAAATACTCAAATTCCGCACAGCAATCACCCACAATCTGCAACAGGACTCTGGCTGGATGAGGTCATTCAAAGATATTGATTGATAAATACTGGCCAGGATGCTGGTAATAAATCCTTTGATCTTCTCTGAACCAGTGCCATGACATCTTTTATACACCTGGAACCTCAGTTCGCTGTTTAGTCTTGATATTGTGATGCTGTCTCAGTCTTGCAGTAGGACCTACCCTGGACTGTGGCTGTCTTTGGACTTTTTTCTATTATACTTTTTCTCTTGTTGCCAGTTCAATGCACTGTGACTTAGAGCAGTAGCTCTATTCAACAGCCAAAAGTCTGTAGCTCTTTGTGCTCTGGTATTTTATTTCATTCTTCACATGTTTAAATTATAATGTTTTATTTTGAATTGTCTACTGTATGTCGTGCTGTTACTTGCGAGCAAAGGACGAAGGCACATTCCTTTCTGTATACATACTTGGCTAATAAAATCTATTCAATTCAATATTTATTCAATTTAATTCATGAATTGAATAAATAAAATCAAGCCAAATCCCAGTACAATCGGTCGAGCAAAGGGGAAGATACAGGATGTAGAATATAGGTCTCAGCACTGTAGTGCATTAATTCCAGAGACAAAGTCAGTATTGAAGAAAGCAAACTCAATGCTAGCATTTATTTCGTAGAGGGGTTGTATACAAACACAGGGATGTAGTGCGGAGGGTTGACAAGGCGCTGGTAAAGCCGCATTTGGAATATTGTGAGCTATTTTGGGCACCATGTCTGAGGAAGGATGTGCTGGCTCTGGAGAGGGTCC